>NC_090321.1:256417578-256737193 GCF_040869045.1 Eurosta solidaginis
TATAATAGTGTTACGAATATTAGCAACACTAAGGGGTACTGCCATCTCTAAGCCGATGCAGTGACTTGCATGCGCATCCATAAATCAATCATTATGTATCTACACAAACGAATCAATAAATTATTTCTACACATATTACGTACACGCAGGGAGAAACAGTGCACAAACACATGCATATATCTTATCTGAGATGCTCCCAAAAGTATGCAATTGTAATTGTGGAAGTGTCGCTCACAAATACACGCATATGAGAAGCTATATACGTGCATCTGTAGTTGTAATTATATGGCGGTAACTAAGTAAATTCTGGAAGCGCCTAGAAGATGCCACGAGGAAATCACAGAGTATAAAAGCGCCAGCGGTAGAGGCGCTACACAAGCAGTTTCGATTAAGACGCTATCTAGCGAGCAATAGCAGTATTATTTGAAAATAGTAGAGTTATTTATTGTGAAGTACTTTAATAAAGGCCATTTTGCACTATTAAATATTGGAGTTATTTATTCAACAGTTTAGTGATCGAACTTAGCAAAAGGGCAAATAAGAGGATTTGCAGTAAATTCGTTACAATAGCAAGGACAGCCGCCGTGTTTCAGCATAATATATTTGACTGCATTTTATTTATGGCTTAAAAACTTTTATTTTTCTTCTTCTAAATGTGGGCGATGCCATGCCCATTTTCTAAAATTTTAACGAAATTAAATTTCTTTTCATAAAGTCAACCCACTCTCAAGTTTCATTACGTTATCGTCCTTTGGTAAGGAATTATCATATTTTTTTCCATTCTCCGAAGTATCGATATCGATTTTGTTTTAAAGAATTTTTTTTGACGACTAATAAAATCAGTTTTTACAGTGTATATATTTCAGCTAAAAATACCGACTTGCCAAATTTCAACATGATAAATTTTCTGAAGTTTTACAAAATTTCTATTTGGATCATGAGGTCAGCCCATGTATCAAGTGTCATCACTTTATCGGTCTTTGGTATTGAATTATCAAATTTTTTCTATTTTTCGACATTTGATGTTTATGATTCGATTTCGTTCATGCGTTCAATACCATCTTTTTTGGATTAAGATAAGCTAGTTAACGGACGCACCGACAGACGGACACGGCTCAATCAAAATCTTTTTGATGCTGATAACTTTGATATAAGGAAGTCTAAATCTATCTCCTTTATGCCATTACGTACTACCGTTATCCAACCAAAGTTATAATACCCTTGTGTAAAAGTACACGCTGGGTATTATAAAGTGAATAACGAAAACAGTGCAAACCAATTGCAAACACGTTTTCGAAAACAATTCGAAAAGCGTTTAAAGATTTCAAAGAAGGAAAGAAAAAAGTCTGAAGCATTTTCGTAAAAAAAAATTATCAAAAATAAATGCGAATTTCGAGAGACTTCAAACATGTAAAATTTATTGTAGTCTAAAACTGCATACTCGAAAAGTTCTTAACAGATTTAAGTGAAAATTTCATAATTTTCATGACACATAAACATTTTTCGAATTTTCGAAGTTTTTCAAAAAAAAATTTTTGAAATAAAATAATAAAAAACAAGTAAGGAAGGCTAAGTTCGGGTGTAACCGAATATTACATACTCAGCTGAGAGCTTTGGAGACAAAATAAGGGAAAATAACCATGTAGGAAAATGAACCTAGGGTAACCCTGGAATGTGTATGACAATGGAAGGTGTTAATGGGTATTTTAAAAGGGAGTGGGCCTTAGTTCTATAAGTGGACGCCTTTTCGAGATATCGCCATAAAGGTGGACCAGGGGTGACTCTTGTACGATATGGGTATCAAATGAAAGGTGTTAATGAGTATCTTAAAAGGGAGTAGCCCTAAGTTGTATATGTGAAGGCGTTTTCGAGATATCGACCAAAATGTGGACCAGGGTGACCCAGAACATCATCGGTCGGGTACCGCTAATTTATTTATATATGTAATACCACGAACAGTATTCCTGCTATGATTCCAAGGGCTTTTGATTTCGCCCTGCAGAACTTTTTCATTTTCTTCTACTTATTATGGTAGGGGTCGCACCCATTTTACAAAGTTTTTTCTAAGGTTATAATTTGCGTCAAAAAACCAATCCAGTCACCATTTTTCATCCCTTCTTTCGTATTTGGTATAGAATTATGGCATATTTTTAATTTTTCGAAGCTTTCGATATCGTCATAGAAGCTATGCCCTTACCAAATTTCACAAAAAATAAATAAATGTAAGGCGCGATAACCTCCGAAGAGATCTAAGGCCGAGCTTCTCTTCCAATTTGCGTCGTGCTCCTCTTGATTTTTCCCTACAAATTGGCCGGACGGGACCTACATGTTTTATGCCGACTCCGAACGGCATCTGCAAAGCAGATGAGTTTTCACTGAGAGCTTTTCATGGCAGAAATACAATCGGAGCGCTTGCCAGACACTGCCGAGGGGCGACCCCGCTTAGAAAAATTTTCTTCTAATTGAAAAATCTTATTTCTAAAATTTTGATGTTGCTTTGCCCGGGAGTTGAACCCAGGGCATACGGTGTGATAGGCGGAGCACGCTACCATCACACCACGGTGGCCGCCAAATTTCACAAGGATTGGTAAATTTTTGTTCGACTTATGGCATTAAAAGTATTCTAGACAAATTAAATGAAAAAGGGCGGAACCACGCCCATTTTGAAATTTTCTTTTATTTTTGTATTTTGTTGCACCATATCATTACTGGAGATGAATGTTGACCTAATTTACTTATATACTGTAAATGTGATGATGACTTCAGATTGAAGTCGAAATATCGAAAAATAAATATATTTTGAATACTACTAAAAAAGAAGTTTTATTCAATAAGCTGACCTAAAGCTCAATCAAAATTATCAAATTATATACTGTAAAGATATTCAATTTTTTGTTAAAATTTGAGTTTAGATTTTTTTTAAGTGGGCGTGTTCGTCATCCGATTTTGCAAATTTTTATTTAGCACACATATAGTAATAGGAGTAACGTTCCTGCCAAATTTCATCATGATATAATCAACGACTGCCAAATTACAGCTTGCAAAACTTTTAAATTAGCTTCTTTTAAAAGTGGGCATCATGCCCATTGTTCAAAATTTTACTAATTTTCTATTTTGCGTCATAAGGTCAACTCACCTACCAAGTTTCATTGCTTTAGCCGTCTTTGGTAATGAATTCTTCCACTTTTTCGGTTTTTCGAAATTTTCGATATCGAAAACGTGGGCGTGGTTATAGTCCGATTTCGTTCATTTTAAATAGCGATCTGAGATGAGTGCCCAGGAACCTACATACCAAATTTCATTAAGATACCTGAAAATTTACTCAAGTTATCGTGTTTACGGACAGACGAACATGGCTAAATGAATAAATTTTTTTGCCCAGATCATTTTTATATATAGAAGTCTATGTTTATCTCGATTAGTTTATGCCGTTACGGGGTACCATTATGTGAACAAAGTTAATATACTCTGCGAGCTCTGCTCAGCTGAGTATAATAATAAAAAGAAATAAATGATATTTGTTAATCGATTTTGCCGTTTTTTTCACAGCCTGAATCAATTTGAAACTTAATGTTTATTGTTACTCAAAATATGATTTTCTATCACTGCACATAAAGCACGGTACGACACCTGAATTAAAATCAAAGCCTTACGAATCAGACCTCAACAGTCCAACCTGTTTTTTGAGCAAAACGTAAGTATTGTGAAGTAAGTATTTGCAGTTAATGTGACAATTTTTAAACAGAATTGCTATAAAAAAGCATTCCTCCTAAAGCAATCTCCTACGTCAAGCACAAACTGATAGATTTACAAAAATTTTGGTTTAAAAAAAATTTGATTCAGTCAAGTATCGTAATAGTAGAACTGCGCACCATTTTAAAAACTGCCGTTTCGGAAAAACCGGTTTAATGTTTTCGAACACGACTCAAACCGCTTGGAAGCGCATGGCTTCAAGTGTCAAAAAATCATTTTGCCGATCGAACTGTTCTAAATGAATATACTCCGTGTATTTTTAGGTAGCATTTCGAGGGGTAAAAAAAAATGTTCCAAAAGTTCAAAGGTGGCGTGTAAGGGGTTACTAGTAAAATTTTAAGTAAGTGGTTCAATACTAATTAAGTGCCCAAAACCAATCAACATGAGTGCCAGAATGCTATAGTGTTGTTTCAATGTATAATAGATAGTTTACTTGCATAACTCTAAACACTCATTAGTAAGATGTGCCTAAATCGTTAATGTGTGCTATATTACAAGACAACAATACAATAAAGGTCAACTGAGATAAGAAGTTGTATGTGTGGTAATACATTGAGACTACCTTACATATATGGTATACATTATATATTTACAAATACCTATACAGATGTATGCAACTAAAATTTGTACCTCAGTTAATGGCCTAAAACCTTATAATGGAAAATATTAAATTATATGGAAAATGAAATAGGCCACTGCCTATTTTTAAAGCACACATATTACATATTTATGTAGGTATGTCTTAATGCTGTTTAATATATATAAAAACGATACTCACGGAAATGCCGCCATGGTTGCCAATTTCGTATAAACCTCTTTTTTATTACTCTTCAAGCTAAACAGGTGGGGTGGTAATAATTTATATTTTGTACAAAACTCCGATGGTTGTAGCAAATAGTCCTGTCGTCGTTCATCTAAGTCCACCTTAGTGCCTACAATCATCACCGGTATTTTACTTTCGGCATAATATTTAATGTAAATGCGTGCAATATATTCAAAAGAACGCGGATTTGATGAATCGTACACGAGGCAGGCAACGTCACAATTCACTTCTTGCGGCTGTAATGGATCTAGAGCGTGCTTTACATCAATATCACGTAGAATTAAGTGTTTCTCTTGACCGTAAACCTATAATTTGAATAAATGTAAATTTGTTATTTTCCATAAACGTACAGATTAAGATAATTTATTTTACCTGCACTGTATTGATGCAATATACAATATTTGTTTTAAACTCTTTCCCAATCAGACTTTTCATATCTTCGACGAGAAATGCTCGACATAAGCCTGTTTTACCAGCACCTTTTGGTCCAATCACATGACACATATAAACTGAACGACTACTCTGACGTTTGGCTAAATCAATACGTCTTTCACGCGTTACATGTATCGCCGCCAATTGACTGTCATTTTCGTGTACATTAAAACCCAAATAAGCTAAATACTCTAGCGTTTTTGATACATCAATGAGTGTCATTAAAGTCCAACGACACAGCCAGCCGTGTAGTGTTACCCAACCTCGATCATTTGTCGGGCATGATTTACGTATATCTGTTGAATAAGACCATGGTGCAGATGGGCATGTGCTAAAAATCATTTTATGTTCCTCAGGTGATAGTGCACCATCACCATCTCTATCATAACGTTCAAATAAAGCAATGAGGAATTGTTGTCCCCGATGTGATAGCTCAGTACTGCTTCCAGGTGGTATTTTCAAAGAAGGACGCAGATAATCTTTACACATTTCTAATTGTTCATTATAGCCAAAACGGCGTAATACTGCCCAAGTAGTTTCATTACGTCCACGTTGTATAAATAAACAATGCAGGAATAAAAATCCTTTTAAAGTAACTGCATCATGGTAAATACCATCTGGAATATTCTTTTGTATAACTGCCTTAACTTCATCTAATATTTGTGGTTGCAGTGGTGTGTTGAAACAGCGGCGTTGAAATAAATTTAGCTCATAATCATTAAGTAAATTATCTCCATCGATGTCACAAATTTTGAAAATGCGTACAAGTGATTTTTTGCAAGATGGTGTTAGCTGAAAGAGATGTATTGCTTTTAACAGTGTTGCAAAAAATGTACGTATGGATATTACAACAAAAATATTTTTCCAGCGGAATTATATAATTATGAAATTAAATTTAGTTTTTTAGTTTTCGCCGCAACCGTGTGCCCGTAAATTAAAAAACAGCCCCGTTCTGGTCTAAAGAATTCGATGATCCATATATTACTAAAACTCTCTTTATATCTTTGGTGCGGCCTATATTAGAATACGCTGCGATAATCTGGAACCCTCGTTACCAGACGCACTGTGACAAATTATAGTCGATTCAAAAGCAATTCCTGATTTTTGCGCTAATGGACTTACCGTGGGACCCCTCAAGGATTTTTCCTTCCTACTCCTGCCGTTTAAAACTTATTCAGCTCTCTACGTTACGGAGACCTATGGAGATGGCAGGTGTGTTATTTGTAGTAAAACTTATTAGAGGGATGGTAAATAGCCCTTTTCTGCTTGGTGAAATTTTATTAATGTTCCCTTTAGACCATCTAGACATTTTCAACCGCTTCTTTAAGCACATGCAGATCGAATTTTGAAATGCACGAACTTCTTCGTTGTCTGTGTACTGCTTCAATAAGCACTGCAAAAACATTGATACGTGTGTCTCACCCCACGTAATAAAAAAAAATATATATGCTGACTACCTTAAATACGCAATGATTTGGGTGGGTGGCTTGAAATAACGTCCTTTCCAACTTCCCACACATCGCAGCCCTACTTGTTGTGTGTCAAATATACATCAGCTGCTCCAAATCACGTCCATTCCGACAGCACTAATAATCAATTCCCGTTGCTCGGCATCACAGTCCATCCCGACAACTGATTTAATAATATATATACATATTTTATAATATAATTTTGTTCAATTTGTATGCTTCTGTAATTAATCTGTAATCCGTAACTATATTTAGTCTGATTAATTGTTACATTTGTAGACTAATATTTTAATAAATAAATAAATAACATCATAGGCATCAACAGATACTTAATTATTTCACCCAACAAATAACTGTTATTTATTTCCAGTGAAAGACCATTATTATAAAGTAATTTATGGATAATAAAGCCCTGATTGCAAACCATTTTTAAAGAATAGCTCTGAAATGGTGAACACGTTGGACAAATAGTTTAGAATTCTTTTTCTAAATTAAACGTTACTTATATACCACACGGTTCATACTAATCGCTTGGAGAGAGTTCAAAAAATGTTCATGCGCTTTGCACTTACGATATGGCTCTCTGTACCGACTTCTTATCTTTAAAAAACCGCAGAATTTTTTTGGCTTCGTTGTTGATCTTCGATATTATCACGGGCGAAATTGACTGCGTATCACTTCTACAAAAACTATACCCAAATACCACTTGCAGAAATTTTCGTCGCTTTGAAATCTTTTTCGTTGGGCTGAGAAGAACTGTTTATAATTCTCAAGCGCCCATTGGTAGAACCCGGAATCGGAAAAAAACAGTTTCTCGCACTCAAAACATGCCTTTCATATTCAATTAAATAACTACTTAATATGAAATAATAATTCTTTTAATGTATTTCATTTTATAGCTGTTCTGTAATATACTATATATTGTGACGAATATTAGCAACACTTAGGCATACTAACATCTCTAAGCCGCTACTAAGCAGTGACTTGTATGTACATAAACAAATCAATCATTATGTCTACACATATATATATATGCCAGCAGCGGATAGATGCTCACAAAAGTATGCAATCATCAGCAAAGTATTTCTCACACATACACCTGCATATATCTGAGATGCTCACAAAAGTAGGTAATCATCGGTGGAAGTATCACTCACATATACACGCGCATATGAGAAGCTATAAACGTGCATCCGTAGTTTATAGCTGGTAAAGAAGTAGTAAATTCTAGAAACGCCTAGAAGTATGGCGACGAGGAAACCGAAGAGTACATAAGAGCGCAAGCTGAGCAATCATGAGTTCAGTTTGTTTTGAAGACGCTATCAGTTTCGAAGTGAAGTTAATTGTGAAGTACTTTCAAGGCAGTCTAATAAAGTTCATTTTGTAATACAGAATATTGGAGTGTTTTATTCAACCATTTAGCGATACGAACGTGGGTAGAAGATTGCAACTAAGCGGAATTTCAGTAAATTCGTTACAATATAAATGTCTGTACTGAGCATTTCTGTTAATAGCCATAAATAAATATCGCAAGTTTTATTCTAAACAGATGTAATTCAAAATTTAATTTTTTTGGGAAAACGAAAAGTATAATTTTTCTATTCAGATTCACTTTTTAATCATGCAATTCAAAGACAGCTATGCTGGCCCAGATTGGACCATTGGAGTATTTTTTATATGTGAGCATATTGTCAACAATTGGCTATTTTTAAAGGCAAGTGAAAATGACTTATTTTGTTTTGTTAATTTTCCGACAGGGTGGATAAATGATGTATATTGGAACGATTTTCCGTCATCCCTTGTCAAATTTGGGTTTGGACAAACCGGTTTCGGCGTTGTGCCATCATCAGTGTCGATTTTCGTTCTGATCTGTTGTTGTCGTTTGTCCTGTATTTATAGTTCGTAGGTACATGAGCAGATATTGTCAGAATCGATGCTTGTGTATATTTAGTTATGTGTATGTGTTGTGTGTTGATTCAGAACTGAGGGTGGTTTCCACTGATCGATTTGTGTGGCTGGCAAGCAGGTAAAAATCCGTAATTTTAGTCGTTTGACCTTCTTTGCGAGTTTGTTGTTTTGGTGCGTTAATTGTTTTGGGTGTATTTGTTGTTGTGTGTTTGTCTGTTGTACCTGTGTGATTACTTTGTTTCTTGTAAACAAGTTTTAAAGGCTCGAATTTTGTGTCAGAAATTGTGTTTATCTGTTCGTTTATTATTCTACCGTCGAACGTTTTCTGTTTGTAGATTTCCATGTTTTCGAGTACGTTGGGACGTCGGCCTTTTTCTTGTAAGTGAAGAACCCTAACTGTTTTATTGATGTTTGCTGGGGAACATTCATTCTCGACCATGTGATTCGCGAAGTTAGATTCTGGTATAATGTTTGGATTCCGTATTTTTTGTTGTAATCTCTAATATGTTCTCTGAACCTCGTTCTTATTTGCCGTCCCGTTTGTCCTATGTAACTATGTTGGCATCCGCAGGTAAGCTTGTATACGCCGTGGCTGCTAAACGGATCCTCTGAGTTAGTGCTAGTTTTAGTTTTCGCCCTAGATTGTTCGATGTTTTGAATGCTGTGTTAATGTTGTATTTTTTAAAGAAGTTTGTCAATTTATATGTTGCTTTTCCAGTATATGTCATAGTCGTCCAGCTATTATTTTCCTTTTCATTATTTGATAAAGGCACAACGCCGAAACCGGTTTGTCTGAAAACCAAATTTGACAAGGGATGACGGAAAATCGTTCCAATATACACCAAGTTAAAATGGTTTTCAATACTTGCTCATATATGCCACTACAGACCCAGTTCTATTTTTTTTTTATGTAAATCTCAACTTCTGTTACATTAACGGCGGACGGACGTGTATTTGTAGAGTCATTAAAGAAAGCGAAAATTCTTAAGTTCTGTGCGTTAATAAAGCACACAAAAGTGGTGTAAACAATAGATAAAGTTACAGCAGGTGATGTACCAACATTCGAAAAATAAAGTGTTTTTGTATACAAATAAACATTAAAGTGAAATTTTCAATTGGTATTGTGCTAAAATATATTTTGCTTGTTCAGTTCAACATATATATATGTATGTAACAGTAAAAACAGAAAAATAAAAGAGAATAGAGGTGTGCGATAAATGCCACAAAAACATAGAGAGGGAGACAGGTGTACGATGTGAGGGTGTGTGTGGTAAAGTGTATCACAAAACAATTGCATGTGCATCTATGGACGAATATAGCATGAACTGTTTGCTAGGCTGCCAATTTTAAAGATTTATGTACGATGGTTGTATGATATATCTCCAATGTAGATGATGCCCTCAGAGAAATACTTTCTATTTCAGAAATTAACAAAGTAAATTTAAGGGAGCAAAAGGTTGAACTTGAAAAAATGTTGAATGAACACAAAAGGGAGATAAGCGCATCCATAACGCACAGCGAAAAGAGATGAAAAGAATTGTGGATAATATAAACAGGGTGAAAAGCAAACAAAGAAATGCTTAATAAGATCAATACCCCAAATGAAGCGTTTAATAAGCAAAAGGAGGAAATTATAAGAGAGGTTAAAAAGGTTGCAAACCAAAATAAAGCTGTTACTGCTAAGGAAGTCAATTCATATGCCAATATTACTAAGAGAATTCCTCCAATAGTAATTAAACCCAAGGTTAAACAAGCATTAGAGAAAGGAAAAACGGACTTGAATAAAATAGATCCATCCAATTTGAATATAGGTAGGGTACAAAATAGAAACAATGGTACAATAATTATTAGTGCGAAGTCAGCTAGTGATAAGGATAAAATTAAGGACACTCTAACAGAAAGGCTAGAAAAAAGTAAATACAACATAGCTGAACCGAAAATATATTTTCCTAAAATCATGGTGACTAACATTAGTACTGAGCATCCTGAAGAGGAAATAGTTGGTAAGATCACCAACCAAAATGAGTTTTTGCGAGATGCTAAAATGAAATGTGTAAGAGTTATTAAATCAAGGAAGGAAACCACAGCATCATATATCAATGCAGTCATTGAGATTGAGCACAAATACTATGAAGACGTGTTGAAATGCAAGAAAATCAATATTGGTTGGGACCGCTGTCCAGTTTACGATGCTCAAACGGTAAAAAGATGTTATAAATGCTTAGGGTTTAACAATATAGCGGCTACTGGTACACTTAAACAGAGGTGTAGTAAATGCAGCAGGGAACATAAAGTCGAAGACTGTACAGAGAGTGCACCCCTAAATAAATGTGGTAATTGCATAGATAGTAATAATCGGTTAGGTTTAAATATTAATACAGAACACAACATCATGAGTCATGAATGCCCAATTTATTTAAGGAAACTTAAGCTGGAAAGACAACGCGTGGGCTTTTAGCCACCAAAACTAACTGATCGGGGGATAAAAGCTTTTAACTTACAGTGCATTTACCTAAATATTTGTAGTTTTCTAGCCAACAAAGATGAACTCGAAAGAATTATAGAAGAGTTAGATCCGGACATCGTTCTATGTTCAGAAGCATGTATAACACCGGATGTTAGTGATGCGGAAATAAACATTCCTTATTATACAATGGTTCGATTCTCATAGTAGACACACAGGAGGTGTAGTCTTACTATTAAAAAAAGGTATCGAGTACAAAGTCAGTTATAATAGATCTATTGATTTAAATGTTTGGTGTGCTATAATTAAATTAAAAAAGTTCGACATTAAATGACAAATAGGTGTGTTGTACCATTCTCCAAGCTCTAGTGATATCGAATTTTTAAATCACTTGGAAGCTATACTTTCTGAGGAACTGGAGAGTGGTACAAACTCCTTGTTAATTGGGGATTTTAACATTAACATGAATGTTAATACTACAACGAGTTCTAAGCTCAAAGAGATATTTTCACGTAGCGCGATAGGAAAATGGTGAATTTCAATACAAGGATTGCTGAGAGGTTCCAAACGAGAATAGATCTATTATATGCAAATGCTGATGTACTGTCCTGTACTAATCTTGAAAATCACAGAATTTCTGATCACGAAACCATTTCATTTGCTTTCAAAGTGTGTAATTCAAATCCTCTGCGGAGAATGATACCCACAATCTGTTGGAAGAATTATTCTGCTGATAACCTCATTTACTTATTGAGAAACTATGATTTCAGCGTATTAAAAAATATACATCTCAATGACTCGGTTAAATATATAAAAACCTGCTTATTACACTGCATGGGTTTATTAACATCAGAACAAGACAGAATAGTGAGGTTGGGAAATAAGTGGTACGATCATGAACTGACCGAAATTAACAAATTAAAAATCCAATTGCACTCATAAGCCAGAAGATCTGGTGAATTTTCGGAATATAATACGGTTGCGAAGTATTATAAGAAACTAATCAAAATTAAAAAGATTCTTCTGATAGGAAATTAATGTAGAAACACCTCAAGCAAGCAGTAAACTTAACTGAGGTGCGTGAGAATATCCTGACAGTGATTGTAAATGGTATAAGATATGAAACACCCGAAGATATAGCTCAAGCATTGAATTCCTTCTTTGTTGATAGTATTGGTGACATAAATCGAGAAATCGAAACTTTTGATAGTGGCGACAGTGTGCAATACACGGTTAGCACATGTCTGAAATTCCAAGAAGTTACGGTTGATGATGTCATATTGGTAGATAAAAGGTTAAAAAATAAAATCGGAGGAACAAATTTATTATCAGAAGGAGTGATTAAGAATTCGGTGTCATACATGGGACATTTCTATGCGGATATCATAAATAAATCATTAGTAGAGGGAATAGTGCCCGACGCATGGAAAATATCAACAATAGTGCCAATAAAGAAGGTAAAAAATGCATTAAAGGCAGAAGATCTGAGACCGATCAACACGTTGCCGAATATCGAAAAAATTCTAGAAACACTAGTAAAAAATCAGCTCATTAGTTACTTGGAAATAAATAAAATACTAATTAAAGAACAATCCGGTTTCAGAGAAGGCCACTCTTGTGAAACGGCTTTAAATTATGTAATATCGAGTTGGAAAGTAGAACTAAATCAAAGGAAAAGTATACTTGCGGTTTTTATCGACTTAAAGAGAGCATTTGAAACTATAGACAGAAATATAATGATTAAAAAATTAGAAAAAATTGGAAATAGGGGCAACGAGCTGCAGTGGTTTCAGAGCTTTTTAGGTAACCGAAGACAAAAAACAGCCATTGAGTCGGTTGTCTCGGATGGGGTATTGACAGGAATTGGATTGCCACAAGGATCGGTTTTGGCACCGGTCCTATTTAACATATATATAAATGATATATCTTCGGCGCTAAAACATAGTAAAATAAGGCTGTTTGCGGATGACGCATTGTTCGAAGTAAGTGAAATTGATATCATGTTAGCTAGGAGCAAAATGCAGGAAGACTTGAACACCCTATACAGGTGGCTTTGTAACAATAAGCTTAAACTTAATGTTAATAAAACCCATTTTATGGCCATATCTAGAGCGATGAATAAGGAATCTTGTAATATCGAACTAAAAATAATGAACTCAAACATTAACGAAGTTAAAACTTTCAAGTACTTAAGGGCTCAGATTGATAATAAATTAAAATTTAATGATCATATTGATTATATAGTTGCCAAAATAGGCAAGAAAATTGGTTTTTGGAAGTGGTCATGCAAATTTATCAGTAGAAAAAACAAACTGAAAGTGTATAAATCCATCATAGAGCCGCATTTCATATATTGTCCCACAATATTCTTTATGACAATGTAACTCAGGTAGATAAGCTACAAGTTATGCAAAATAAAGCTTCAGAGAAAACAATAATTTTAGATTACCTCTTTTCAAAACAGAATTGGACAAGCAAAATATATTTTATAAGGGCCTGAAATATTTCAATGAACTTCCTAATCACATAAAAAGTAGTAATAACTTCAATACTTTTAAAAAAAGTTTATTGGAGCATTGTAAAACCCTTCCAATAAGATAGTTTTTTTTTTTCTTTTATTTTTTTACATGATATACCGATACTGGATCGCAAAAAGGGAATGGTAATATTGGTAGCAGCAAAATACAATGCACCCGGCCCTAAGGAAAAGAAAATCAGTCGCCACCTGTAACTCCAGACAGTTCCAACAACTAATTTCGCTGGAATTCGGTATTTTCAGCCTATATTTACTGTTGCTGATCGGAATCACTCGCATTGATGTGTAACCAAACTAAGGTCAAACAAAAGTTGGAGCAGGGGGGATTGGAAACACGTCCTTTTCAACCCCTCATTATATTTTGAGCTGTGTTGCCGACAGCTTAAAATACAAATATAATTGAAAAGTATAAGTTCCAAATGCTGTTGCTTTAAGCTGGGAGCACTGGAGGATTGGAAACGCGTCCTTTCCAACCTTCCTTAAATGACTGGCTCCCAGACTCGTCCGTTTGTCACGCCAGTAAATATGCTGATCGGAATCACATGGCATTCCAACAGCATATTCAATAGAAATAAGTGATATAATAACGAATTGTACTTAGTAGTTTAAGTTTTAGGCCTAAACAGCCGTAATAATAAATAAATTAAATTAAATTAAATAATACATTATTATATAACTCAGTTGGGACCATTTTTTTCGTGAAGCGTTCATAGGGAACTCTTGAAATTTTGAAATTCGCCTTTTCTCACGAACGAGACGCCCATGTATTCGGCCTCATGACCATTTATACGAAAGCCTTTCCCTAAACTTTTGGGCATATTTTTGCCATAAGATTAACAATAATAAAAAAAATTACATACATCTTGCTCTTCCATTATATAAAGTGGTGATGTTGGATGTAAAACGGCCTTTTGTGCATAGTAAAACATTTCAGAAATATTGTGCAAGGTTTTAGCAGAACATTCCACACAACTTTCCACTTCTGGAAAGTCTTCCATTATTGTCAATACGCTCTGAAAGAAAAATAAAACATATTAAATATCAAACTTTTACAAATGTTAAACAAAACTCACATCAATAGTTGAATATTCTATTAAATCGACTTTGTTACCAACCAAAACAATTGGCTTACGCTGTTGATCGGCACCAACTGCATTGCGTATCAAAGGAAGCCAATGTGTTGTGATACGATCAAGTGAATCATCATCTTCAACACTGTACACAATGCAAACCACGTGTGCTTTTATTATTTCTTCGTTTAGTGTACCGTCGGTCTGCTCCGTACCTGAAAAAAAAAATGTTAACCAATTATTTCGAATATTCATTTATGTACATACGCAGTTTACTCACTTGAATAGTCAACTATATTTGTGGGCACCTGTTCCGGTGTTACATTAGCTGGTATGGTTATCTCTTCAGCTTTTGGTGGCACATCCTCGGGAAACTCCTCACTTACAAGAGAAAGTATAAGTGATGTTTTACCTACACCCGCATCGCCGACCAACAATATACGAACACTCTTACGTTGAGCAGAATTATACTGAACCATTGTGTTTAGGAGTGATTGTGTTTACTGGCAGACAAGAACAAAGGTGTAGACTGGCAGAACTTGATTTCCTTTTCTTTATGGAGAATAGAATATGTTGAATCTTTGAATGTAATTTTTTGGATGCTTTTAATTTTGTAAGATTTACGTCAACAAATAATGAACACCGCTTTGTGGAACACTCATCTGTGCTGAAATTGTGGTTTTCTTACTGGAAGGAAATAGGAAAAACTTGAATTAAAAGAAGTTGGATGGATATGAAGTATGAGAAAGTATAACGGCGTTTTAAAAGTCAATATCAAAACAACATCGAAGACAAGCTTTAAGTTGAATATTTGGCTCAATCCTCTTAAATCTCGAAGGGGGCAACGCGTAAATACAGCTAGTGGAACCAATGCCTCCAACACCTATATCCTTTGGTCCAACTGAAAGTTTCCTTGGACGTCCGTTAGTGGATATCGATGACGATTTGTGTGTTGGAGGGGTCGAAGCACTACCACAAGGAGTAGAAGAGGGTAGCTTGAAGAATTTTTTCAAAGGAGAGGATACTCTTTGAACGTAAATCCTATTTTTCGCTCATCACTTTATAGCACTAAGCTATTCAATCATCTTATTTTAACCAGTTCAGCTGGCGTGTTCTAAACTTGCGCGCGGTGTGCCGGAGCTTGGACCACACTTCTCGGTAGCAGCTACTAGCGCATTTATTCTTATATTATCCTAACAGCTCCACATAATCCATTTGCTGGGATACCCATTCGTTCGCTATAGACACACATCAGTCATTTTTATCATGGGCACCAGACCCCATTGTTGTTTTTGTCGTTTTAAACGCAAAAACACTCAATCAATGTTGAAGAAGTGTTACGGATATGGTTAGCCCTTTACCAAATTAAATATGGCATGCTCTGGTACTAGTATCCTCTGGTACTAACCCGTTGATTTTGCTGTATTTAAAGCGGAAACGATGTAATATAAGTAACACATTGATTTTTTAGACAATACTGCCCCCTGGCCGAGTTTCATGAGGAACTTGGGATGCCAGAGCCTCGCCTGCTAAACAAAGAGAATTTACCATTGGAGCGTGAAATTCACAATTGGGTTGGATAAGCTATTAATTGCGCTGGCAACCCCTTGAAACGGTTACACCTATCAGCCAATATACGACAGGCATATTTGCTGGAGGTATATTCCAAACACCCTAACCCGCTGGTGAAGGTACTAGGGCCTGGGCTAACTTAAGTTGGCTAGGTAATACAACAAACATGCATATTTGTATTTGTATTTATTAGGCAATTCATCCTAGCACAACAATTTGGCAAAAATTATTTTATAGTGCTAGTCGGTAAAAGGCATAAAATAGGAACAATTTAAACTTGAAACTTAAAGCTAATGACTATGACTAAGAAAAGGTTACAATAAAAAATATATTTAATAAATAATAAATAAACGAATGATATTTACTTAATCAGAAATCAGTATTTTAATTGTCTAGGTTATTATAGAAACTTGTTAATTCTTTATTGAAGAGCAGAGCATTGCTTATAAGGCTAAGTCTAGAAGGGAGCGAGTTCCAAAGACGTATGGAAGTAATGAAGAACTGGCAATCAGATATTAGCATACGATGTCTGAAGTGGGTAAGAACAGATCTAGACGACTGGAGAAAATTTAGCCTCCGGTACAGATAGTCAGGTTCCTTCATATATATTAATTTATGTAGCGAAGTGGCGTTTTAAGTTTAATAAGGTTATCGAAAGAAATATTTAGCAACCTGTCAGCATGATAAGTGACGTGGTCAAGTCTTTTCAACCCATAGACGTACCTAGCAATGTTGTTATAAACAAAATTAATTAGAGTGTACGAAGCATCCCATACACTTTTCCCACCGTGCGGAAGATGCGATCTTTCCATGTCAAGGTAAATACCATGTAAATATTCTACACCATAAGTTGATGGTACCCAGGAACCGTCCCCATTCATGTCACAACCAATCCTTTGTCTATTCTTCTGAGGTTTCAATCATCACGCTAATGGCATTTTCTTTTCTAAAATAATGTCGCCCTGATGACTCTTCTCTGCTCTCTCGTAAGTTTGTGTGCTGCTCAAAAACTATTTCTCACTGAATTGCAATACATAGGTACAATATTACCTACAAATTCAGACGTTTTGCATAGCGCCAGGTAATCTAGTTCAAAAGTTAGAATATAAGAAGGCAACATGAGGGTAAAATTTTTTCCACAAAAAAGTAAACGCCATAACACTCCTATTACCTAAGGGTTCGCCCATAAATGGTTTAAATAAAAAAATTCCTACCGCAAATATTAGTAAGTGAATGGCGTTTGTACACCATAACGTGGACATAAACTGAAGGTTTAATGTGGCCATATAAATCGTTCCCGAGATGGTCGGGCTAGCACCTTAATGGTGCTGTGTTACCGGAGCGTACCGGATCCGGGAAAGGACCATCACATCGATAACACTGCCCAAAGCCTTCGGGGATTAACCTTATCGCTACTACAACAACAAACAAGCCCACATACTTAGTGCCTCATAGATTTATAGGTAACGTTTTACAAGATGGTACATCACCTAAAGGGGGAAAGATATTTTCAAAAACCCAGAAAATAACCCCGCGAGGGGTCCTGTGCATAGTTTTTATATACAAAAGGTCTTTCTACGTTGGCCGCCTTCGGTAGCGATTTATAAAAATACACCTGGGTGGGTCCAACGCCGGTTTGGAAATTATATCCTCGCAGAACACTAGCAGCGACATTTACATTATTCTGGTTATTTTGTTTAGCATGCTTATCAAAGCGATAAATTATTACAAAACGAACTAGAAACATATATGCACATATCTATATACAACTACAAGCGTCAGGTACATCGCCCTGCAGATTAATTATAGTATTTAGCACTTTTTTATTCCACAAGTTAAACAATTTTAGCTTTTAATATTACACTTCTATTCAGGAACAGCAAATTTGTTTTATCGGGATGAAAATCAATAGAAGCTATTTTTCTACAATTCGAGAACAGTACAACTAGATCTTTTAACCACCAAACTCCAGGGGGCCATGGAATTCGTTAAACGCAAGCTCCTATATGAATAACTTTAATATGTCACGAGCATCATTATTTCTTCACAGGAGGCTTATTTCGCATAGTTTTTTAATATTTACTTTTTTAAATACACCTGAAAGGACACATATAAATGACAACATCCAACAGCACAAAGGGCAACCACCACCACAATCAGCAAGTTAAATTTCCACCACTTCGACAACGGATTATTAACGCAAGACGCTCTTAATCGCACGTAGCGGGTTTCTTCTCTATTTGTATAACCCAACTAAAACGGCTCTTTTTGTTGTGCAGATCACTATTTTACTTTTCCATGGAATGTTTTCGCACAAATTTAATTACATAAACGAGACAAAACTGCGAAAATTCTAAACAAACCTTTTTCCCATAGATGAAAATCAACTATTTTGTAGTGACAGTAAAGTATGTTCAGTGACCGATTTGCCAGTTGCCGTTTATGGTTGTCAATAGATGCTTTTAAGGGCTAATTAAACCTCCTTAAGGGCTAATTAATGGTGACATATAACCATAAAACCATAACCAGATAAAACGGCTGATCGAACCTACCTTATGGAAATCAATGTAATCGATTAATGGTGCCATACCATAACGCTAACTCTATTACATTGATTTCCATAAGGTAAGTGTGGTCAGTGGTTTATCTAGTTATGGCTTTATGGTTTAAGTCACCATTAATTCGCCCTTTAATCCTAACGCCATAGTCCTAACCATACCCATATCCACAACCATCTCCAATGTGATCGGTTAATGGTGCCTTAACATAAAAATCGGGAAAATCTCATAAAAATAAAGAAAACGGATAAATTACAAACAAATTCCATACAAAAGAAGTCTCTTAGTCATAACGTATCAAAAACAATGAATAAAATCTACAAAAAGTTATTAAATTCACCAACTTATGGATATGGCAAGAAACCAGAAACCAATTGGTTGGCTATGGTATAGTTATAGCGTTGGTATTATGGTATGTTGGAGGAGGTGGAGCAACACAACAAAGCGGTCTATGCAAATCCAAGGCGAATTCAGTTCCAGGTGTTGTTATCCCCTCAGTTGATTGCTTTTATAAATATAAATATTGTTACGAATATTAGCAAAACTAAGGAGTGCTGCCAGCTCTAAGCCGATCTAAGCAGTGACGTGAATGCACATCAATAATTCAATCATTATGTATCTACATAAACGAATCAATAATTGCGTCTACACATATGTACACATTCCGACGAGCAACATTTACATACAAGGCAGCGAGAGATGAGATGTCACACACCGATGAATTTACTTATACGCTTATGTGTGTGCGGGAGACTGTAAACTACAAACACATGCATATACCTTATCTGAGTTGTCACAAGAGAGAGCAATAATTTGTGCACGTAGTTGTGGCTGGCGATTTTGTAGCCGAAACAACTAGTAACTTCTGGAAATCGAAGAGCCTAGAAGTATGCAGCGTAAACTATAAAAGCGGCGCCAGCGAGTAAGAAGGAATTCAGTTTGATTTGAATTGTCAAGCAGTTACGAGTAAGACGATATCTAGCGAGCAATAGCACTATTATTTTGAAAGTCAGTTTCCTTTAAGATATCAGTTTGGTTATTAAGCTATTCGTTGCACAGTTTGAGTGTTATTGTGAAGTACTTAATAAAGGCCATTTTTCCATCATTCAATATTGGAGTTATTTATTCAACAGTTTAGTGATTCGAACTTAGCAGAGGATTGCAAATAAGAGGATTTGCAGAAAATTCGTTACAATTGGTGTCAGAAGAGGAATTGTTGAATAAATTCTAGAGGACAACAAGGACATGGCAAAGTTAAGTGAATTGAAGATCCCGCAACTGAAGAAGGAGTTGGAGAGCCGTGGATTGAATACAAGCGGCGTTAAACTCGAACTTCAGGCACGGCTACGAGAAGCAATGGAAGCAGAAGGAATTGATGTGGAAGAGCATGTCTTTCATCTTGATGGCGAGGAGACAACAAAAATTGAAGAGAAGAACGAAACATCGCAGACGGTTACCAGTACAGACTTGAACATGATTTTAGCTGCAATATCTGCTCAAACATCGA
This sequence comes from Eurosta solidaginis, assembly GCF_040869045.1. Taxonomy (NCBI): domain Eukaryota; kingdom Metazoa; phylum Arthropoda; class Insecta; order Diptera; family Tephritidae; genus Eurosta; species Eurosta solidaginis. Next base: position 256,437,671 of record NC_090321.1, read on the forward strand.
CAGTGTCATCTCAACTGGCAGAACAGCAGACATATATGGAATCGCAGGAGAATCGTATAACATCCAAGATGGAAGAACAGAAGACATATATGGCATCACAACTAGAATCGCAGGAGACACGTATAACATCCAAGATGGAAGAACAGAAGACATATTTGGCATCTCAACTGGAAGCGCAAGAGGCACGTATATCTGAAATGTCGGCACAAATTTCGGAACAGGTATCAGCGCAGCTCTTTGTGAAACTGGAAGAGCAGGATGCAAAAATTTTACAACTCGAGGACAAAATTGATGCCGAAATAGAAGCGTTAAAAGGTCGTATGGAGCAGTTACAACTAAACCGCCCAGCTGTTTCAGCGAGTAATCCAAAGGTAAAGACACCATCCTTTGACGGTTCTGTTCCTTTTCAGGTCTTTAAGCTACAGTTTGAGAAGACCGCAGCAGTGAACCAATGGAATGCTGAAGATAAAGTTGCAGCTCTGTTCGTGGCACTGAAAGGGCCTGCCGCGGAAATCTTACAGACCATCCCAGAGTACGAGCGGAACCACTACGAAACATTGATGAGCGCTTTAGAGAGACGTTACGGAAGCGAGCATAGGAAACAGATATTCCAAATTGAGTTGCAAAACCGCTACCAAAAAGCAAATGAAACATTGCAGGAGTTTGCTTCAGATATTGAAAGATTGGCTCATCTTGCAAATGCGGACGCACCCGTGGAATACACTGAAAGGGTAAAAATCCAGAGTTTCATAAATGGCATACGGGACGTGGAAACGAAGCGAGCTACATACGCAAACCCAAAGCTGACATTTTCTGAAACGGTATCACATGCATTGACTCAGGAAACGGCCTCACTATTGAGTAAACCAGCATACAAAGCTCATCGTGTAGAAGTGGAAAGACCAGATTGGGTAGACACTATTTTGGAAGCACTGAAGGGATCACAACAGAAAAATGCCGGAGTTATTAAATGTTTCAAGTGCGGCAACCCAGGTCATATTGCACGACATTGCAGCAGCGGTCCCAATAGCTCCAACAATGTGGGTGGTCGTAAACGCAGAGCAGAAGGTGATGAGCAAATATCCAAGACCACTCAATCGTTAAACTAAATCGAGTCAGCCGCAAGGGGCGACAGCTGGCTCCCGCAATTGAATGCCCCATAATCTCTATCTCGCAGATTGGAAGAAGATCGAGCAACCTTACTGTTGGAGGACATGTGGACGGAAAGGAACGGTTATTGACTGTAGATACGGGTGCATCTCATTCCATCATTCGAGCGGATTTAGTCAACAAAAAGATAAGACCATTGCTTGGAGCAAGATTACGTACAGCCACGGGAGAGGACACCCAGGTAATTGGAGAAGTAGAATATGAAGTCGCAATTGGGAACGTCATGGTAGTACACAATTTTATAGTGGCAGAAATTGTTGATGAAATCATAATTGGAGTGGACTTCTTAATCGACCAGGGCATCAAGATCGACATGCAAAGCAAGACGATGCGATATAAAAACATGGATGTACCACTTAATTTCGGCTACGAGAGAGGCTACAGCAGTAAACGAGTGCTGGTGGAAGAGAGTCAGCAAATACCACCAAAATCCGAAGCAGTCATCTGGGCAAAGGTTGATGGAGATTGTGGGACAAACAAATTGTGGGTTGTCGAAGCAGCAAACAAATCAGCACTAAACATACTTGTAGGAAAAACCCTGGCTATGACAAAACAAGATGGACGTATTCCGGTAAGAGTACTCAATGAGTTCAAGTCACCACTCAAACTGACTAAAGGAGCTATTTTGGGAAGATGCCAAGAGGCTGAAGTGGTTATTAACTGTGAACAGCTCCAGGAACACGTTTCAGCTAGTAATACTGATCTTTCAAATGACATCACGGCATGGATGCAGGGACTAGAGGAAGCATATCAGAGTAAGGCAAAACAACTGCTCCTAAAGTACGCGAACATATTTGACCAGGATGATTCTAAACCAGGCCGCACCAACGTTGTGAAACATCAAATTGACACTGGAGATGCGAGACCGATCCGTCAAGCTCCACGTAGTGTTCCACTGGCGAAGCGGGAAGTTGTGAGTCAAATCATTCAAGAAATGAACGACAGCGGCGTCATCGAACCATCAGCTAGTCCATGGAGCTCACCGGTAGTACTTGTAAAAAAAAAGGATGGAAAAATGAGGTTTTGCGTGGACTACCGGAAGTTGAATGACGTAACGAAAAAGGATAGCTACCCATTGCCAAGAATTGACGACACTCTGGACTCGCTATCTGGTACGAAATGGTTTTCCACGCTGGACTTGAAAAGCGGCTACTGGCAAGTGGAGGTGAAGGAGGAAGATAAAGAGAAAACAGCCTTCAGTGTCGGTGATGGTCTTTGGCAATTTACAGTGATGCCTTTTGGACTTTGTAATGCACCAGCTACTTTTGAGAGACTCATGGACCAGGTACTGAAAGGACTACATTGGAAAACATGCTTGGTGTACCTGGACGACATCATCGTATTGGGCAAGAACTTTGATGAACATCTTAAGAACTTGGAGGAAGTTTTCCAGAGAATAGCTGGCGCTGGTCTGAAGTTAAGTCCCAAAAAGTGTGCGCTGTTTAAAAAGGAAGTCAATTATTTGGGTCACAAGGTAACGACAGAGGGCATCTGCACTGCGAACGAAAAAATAGAGGCTGTACAGGATTGGCCAAGACCACAGAATCTACATGAATTGAGAAGTTTTCTTGGGCTGTGCACATATTACCGCCGATATGTACCAAATTTTTCCAGCGTAGCCCATAGCCTCCATGAGCTTACAAGAAAAAACAAAGCTTTTGAATGGAAGAAGGAGCAAGAAGTGGCTTTCCAAACATTGAAGGAGCGTTTGTGCACTGCCCCAATGTTAGCATATCCGATTCCAGGAGCAACATTTATTCTAGATACAGATGCAAGTGGATATGCTATAGGAGGCGTTTTATCACAACTGGTCGATGGACAGGAGAAGGTAGTTGCATATTACAGCCGTTCGATTGGAAAACCAGAGAGGAACTACTGTGTTACGCGGAGAGAGCTGTTGGCATTGGTAGAGTGCATTAAACATTTTCACAAATACCTCTACGGCCAGCGATTCCATGTCAGGACAGATCACGCAGCATTGAAATGGCTTATGCAGTTCCGTAATCCGGAAGGACAATTGGCACGGTGGATCGAGCGACTTCAAAGCTATGACTTTTCCATTGAGCATCGAAAAGGTAGTACCCATGGAAATGCCGATGCAATGTCACGAAGGCCATGTAGTTTGGAATGCAAGCACTGTTCAAAGGCCGAGGCTAAAGAAGACATTATAGATGTCCGGCTAATGACTATAACGTGTACGGATGAATGGGACAAGGAACAACTAAGAAAGTGTCAGCTAGAAGATACAGGTCTGTCACATGTTATGCAAGGGCTCGAACGAAACGAAAGACCAAGCAGAGAGGATATGTCAGCAGAGAGTCCCATTGCGAAGTCATATTGGGCACAGTGGAACAGTTTGGAATTGATATCCGGTTGCTTGCATCGAGTATGGGAGAGTGAGGATGGTCAGTGCAAGAAGAAACTTATAGTTGTTCCCAGAAAGAGGATTCCTGACGTGCTCAGCGAGTTGCACAATGGTCCAAGTGGAGGCCATCTTGGAATCACGAAGACACTCGAGAAAATTAAGCAGAGATTCTATTGGGTTGGTTGCCGTCAGTCGGTCACCGAGTGGATTGCCAATTGCGAGGTATGCAACAGAGCGAAAGGGCCCAAAACCCGAAGTCGTGGCCAGATGAAGCAGTATATTTCAGGTGCACCATTTGAAAGGATCGCCATGGATGTCGCAGGTCCATTTCCTACTAGCAACCGCGGAAACAAATACGTACTGGTGGTTATGGATTATTTCAGTAAATGGCCAGAGGTATACCCAATCCCAAACCAAGAAGCAGAAACAGTAGCAGAAGTGGTTAAAAACGAATGGGTTGCAAGGTATGGTGTACCAATGGAGTTACATTCTGACCAAGGCAGGAATTTTGAATCAGCTGTGTTCCAAGAACTGTGCAAGAAGTTGGGCATCCGAAAAACACGGACAACTGCATTGCATCCTCAGTCCGATGGTATGGTGGAACGTTTCAATAGAACATTGGAGGAGCATTTAAGGAAAGTAGTCGACAAGTACCATAAGGACTGGGATACACACATATCATTATTCTTGATGGCCTACCGATCGGCAGTACATGACACAACGGGCCAAACTCCCGCAAAGGTAATTTTTGGCAATGACCTTCGACTGCCAGCTGATTTGAAGTATGGGATAGATGCCGATGCGGAGAGGAATGTCAAGAAATCCACTGATGTCTTAGAAGAAGAGCTGAGAGAGATACACGATCTGGTAAGGCAACGAGCAAAGATTATGAGTGACAAGATGAAAGCGAGGTACGATAAAGCAATTAATTCGGAAGGGTTTCAGGAAGGAGATTTGGTGCTGCTATACAACCCACAACGAAAAAAAGGGTTGTCCCCGAAATTGCAGTGTAACTGGGAAGGCCCATACAAAGTTGTAAAACGGATCAACGATGTAGTGTACCGCATACAAACCACTACCAAACCACGAACCAAAATGAAAGTGGTTCATTTGGAGAGATTAGCAGCGTTTAGATCGAGAGATTTGTCTGATCGGGACGATCAGACTTAGGTGGAGGGCAGTGTTACGAATATTAGCAAAACTAAGGAGTGCTGCCAGCTCTAAGCCGATCTAAGCAGTGACGTGAATGCACATCAATAATTCAATCATTATGTATCTACATAAACGAATCAATAATTGCGTCTACACATATGTACACATTCCGACGAGCAACATTTACATACAAGGCAGCGAGAGATGAGATGTCACACACCGATGAATTTACTTATACGCTTATGTGTGTGCGGGAGACTGTAAACTACAAACACATGCATATACCTTATCTGAGTTGTTACAAGAGAGAGCAATAATTTGTGCACGTAGTTGTGGCTGGCGATTTTGTAGCCGAAACAACTAGTAACTTCTGGAAATCGAAGAGCCTAGAAGTATGCAGCGTAAACTATAAAAGCGGCGCCAGCGAGTAAGAAGGAATTCAGTTTGATTTGAATTGTCAAGCAGTTACGAGTAAGACGATATCTAGCGAGCAATAGCACTATTATTTTGAAAGTCAGTTTCCTTTAAGATATCAGTTTGGTTATTAAGCTATTCGTTGCACAGTTTGAGTGTTATTGTGAAGTACTTAATAAAGGCCATTTTTCCATCATTCAATATTGGAGTTATTTATTCAACAGTTTAGTGATTCGAACTTAGCAGAGGATTGCAAATAAGAGGATTTGCAGAAAATTCGTTACAATATGAAGAAAACGCAAAAATAAGTCTCTTAGTCATAACGTATCCAAAACAATGAATAAAATCTACAAAAAGTTATTAAATTCACCAACTCGAATATTTTTGGGTTATGGATATGACGAGAAACCAAAAACCAATTAGTTGGCTATGATATGGTTATGGTGTTAGCGTTATGGTATGGCACCATTAATCGATTACATTGATTTCCATAGGGTAGGTTCGATCAGCTGTTTTATCTGGTTATGGTTTTATGGTTACAAGACACCATTAATTGGCCCTTTATCTGGTTATGGTTATATGGTTATAGGCATTTTGGATGAAACAAGTGTGATAGCTTAACCAAAGAGGATAAATACAATAAGAGCCGTCACTAGTTATTTTTTTGGCATTTACTCGATGTATACTGAGAGGCAGTCGCTACTTTTTTTTTGGGCGAGATGTTTATAAATGTCTTCTATACATTTTCGTGGGGTATTTGTGTTTATTTATCGACTGTATTTAATTAATTTATTTAATTCTCTTTCTAAAAATCACAGTTGCACAAGGGGCCTACCAGGGATGCACCTTAACGTTAAGCTAATCGTTTATCAAAAAATTTCCACCGTTTCCGTTGAAACACATCGAAATATTATCGATAAAGAAATTATCAAGATAAATTGTATCTCGTTTTTAACCGAAACGAAAAGCTTTCGTTAACGTTTTTAACGTGATACTTTATGTTTGAATTGTGCTGGCAATGCTATAGCCATGGTGAAGCCGTAAGGTGGCAACAACGAGCGCACATACACACACAAACTCTATGTAATTTGTTTGTGTAATTCGTTGGTGGTAATGTCAAAAATACTCTGAGAAATGTTCGTACTGTCAAAATTCATGAGAAAAGTTGCAATCAGCTTGGATAATGCTTTCACCTTTAATGACTCCGCCATCAATCAGCTTTGCCAGCATAGTTTGAAATTAATAATCAACATAAACGATTTGATTTCGTTTTGATATGGCAGAAAACGAAACGAAATCATTTCGTTAATTTGACGATCTTAACGTTAATAAACGAAACGAAATGACTTCGTTTCGTTTATTAACGTTGATTATCGTAACGAAATGATATCGTTTCGTTGGTTAAGCATGCCTGGGGCCTACACGGCATGGATAAATGCGAGACAATTAAAAATGTCCCTCTCAGAAAACATTATGCATAAATTTTTTCAATTTCCAGCGAGATACTCGCCACAAAATAACGAGTGACGGCTCTTATTGTATTTATCCTCTTTGGCTTAACCGTCAAATGCCTGACAGGATGTTCAATATGGCTGCTTTTGGGAGGCTATCTTCAGCGGGTGATAGAAAGAGATACAGAATGAGACAGCGATAGTCAATAGAAAATCAGGTGATCCATTCTATTTGTAATTTTGACGTTTATGCAGAAGTTATCATACTTGTCTTATCCACAATGATTATAAGTCACCATTAATTGGCCCTTTACAAAAAGCTGTTAATCGAAATCACTACAATTTTTCTTTTGATTTGAATAAATTGTACAAAATCGATAATGAAATTTTTTATAATCGATAGAAAACATTTTCTTTTACTGTGAATGCCTGCACAAAGAAAAAGAAGCATTCGGACTTATTTTTGGTGCATTCGGCAGATTTTTGTTTGTATAAATTCATTGATTGTTTTGGCGTGGTTGTATTATTTGTTTAAAAGTGATCGTTTGTATTGCATTATTATTGTGCGATGGCTGATGCATGGGACGAAATCAAAGCAGTAAAAACCAAGCGTAATACACTTCGAGAAAAATTGGAAAAACGAAAGAAAGAACGTGCCGGCTTATTGTCTACATCGCCAAATAGCGTTGTTGACACGGCCAAAGATTCCCCAAATCCACCAGTAGAATTGGGTTAGGTCGAAAAGATAGGTTGTTTGTTGTTATATTTTTGTATTAAATAAACTATTTTTTCCACTCAGAGACCGATGCCGAGGCGGAAAAAGGGGTGCTACAGGCGCTTTCCTCAAGCACACTTGTGTTACCCATAATTTCCACACAACTATTAGAAAAAGTAACTGCATATTTGGATAAGGCACCTGCACAAAAAGTTATCAATTACACTTTAAATAAATTGGCGGAACAAGGCGCGGTTAATATAAAGAGTGTTACAATTGGCAAAGATGTAGGCTGCGAGGTAATATCAGTAGAAACTAATATAATTTTAGAGTTATACAAAGATATGATCAATGATGGATATGTTGGCATTAAAGAAGAATTAAAACGAAAGTGTAAGAGCTACATAAATGATTCTTTTTAATATGTATTAGAAATTCTCATTGTTTCCATACATGTTGCAGTCGATACAGACGACGCTGAAAATGAAGATTGTAATCTAAATAAAGCTCTAAAGACTGACCTAAATGCTGGTGCTAATGGTCGTAAAGATACCAATGCTACTGGCGCAGATGCATCCGATATTATGGTAAGTTTTTCAACACAAACATCATTTCTTCTATATAAAAGAAAAAATACGTATTGCCAAAGAGCTTGCTCAAATTTAACCCCATCAGATTGAAGGGGTTAAAGTTTAACCACACTTTTTTAGCGGTAGTCAGGCGAGTACCAGAAGGTGGTTCATGGTTTACCGGGCACAACAAATTAACAACAAACACCTGCCGATATTTCAACATCGTAGCCCACAGAACTGATTCACAACGCTTTGGTTTGTGGGTGCCATATATCTAGATTTTAAAACACCCCGGTTTTACCTGCATTCTAATGGAGCTTTTATTCTCTGATTCGGTTTTCTATGAAATTGATGGTTTTGTTTACTCTAGTAATATCTTCTTTAATTCGTCTAGTTTATTTCAAGCACTTGTTGCGCCCAGTTTTATCAGAACAATTTGGGCAATGTATACGTCCTCCACACTTCGCTGTTAATTTAACTGCTTTTCAAGTTCAACATTTCAGTTTTCAGTAAGGTTTTCGTATATTTTCTCTTTATTCATATGGGCAGAAAGTTTATAGAGTTAAGCCTTTGTGGCAGTCGTCTTTCAGTAAATAAAAAATTTGTTATCTTAGTCACTCCTCTCCATGCCCTCAACCCGTGAAAAGCAGAGTAAACAAGTTGGTGAAGAGATTTTAGAGTTATTAACAAAACCTACTGCCAAGGAACGTTCGGTTGCTGAAAAATTTAAGTCTCATGGTGGCGCACAAGTCATGGAATTTTGTCCACACGGGACTAAGATCGAGTGTCTTAAAGCTCAGCAAGCCACTGCAGAAATGGCAGCAAAAAAGAAACGCGATCTTAAATTAGACAATGCTATTGCTGCTGCTAAATCGCAAAATAGCGATACCGAGGATTCAAATCTGATACAGAATAGTTACGAAAACGAAACAACAAACCAAATCGATTCAAATACAAATTCAGATAGCATTGGCAATGGAGGAAGTAGCACAAAGGACTCGGAAAATGATACAAAAGCAATTGAATCGGAAACAGAAGATGGGGAAATTGTTTCCGATAATTTAAAAGATGGAGAAGCTGATTCACAACAATCATCAGATGAAACTATAGAAACTTTAGAAGACACTTGTACGAAATTACATTTCAAGAAAATCATTCAATCACATACAGATGAGTCACTTGGTGATTGTAGTTTCTTAAATACCTGCTTTCACATGGCTACATGCAAGTAAGTCATAGTTGTAACTCTAAAGTATATTAAACTACACATTCTAATGCTTGTTGGCTTTAGATATGTACATTATGAAGTTGATACAATACCGAATATTAATACAAACAAACCGGTTGATGTTAAAACTAAATTATGCATTAAGCGTAGCATTGACCCAAGTGTTACTTTATATCCACCACAGTGGATACAATGTGATTTACGTTATCTTGATATGACGGTGTTGGGTAAGTTTGCAGTTGTAATGGCTGATCCACCGTGGGATATACACATGGAGTTGCCTTATGGTATGTACATGTATTGTAACAAAAGATTGGTCTAATTAGCAAAGGGATTGGATTAAATGATTGCATATGATGAGATGCTTTTCATAGACTTCAAAACCAAAGTACTTCAAAAGATTCATGGCGCCCTTGTCGTTTCTGGCCTGCTTTAAACTTAAGGACTACTTACTTATTCCCTTTGGCAATTAACCTATTCAAAAAAAGTAGGAATTTTCCAAATTGTTGTTTTACCATATATCGAATAGGTACAATGTCAGATGATGAAATGCGACAGTTGGGAGTACCAGCGTTACAGGATGATGGGCTCATTTTCTTATGGGTAACAGGACGTGCCATGGAATTGGGTAGAGAGTGCCTTAAACTGTGGGGGTGAGTTAGAAAAAAATTGCTTACTTTAATTTATAAAAAAACGACGTTATTTTGCTACACAGCTACGAACGCGTTGATGAGCTAATTTGGGTGAAGACAAATCAATTACAGCGCATCATACGCACTGGACGTACAGGACATTGGTTAAATCATGGCAAAGAGCATTGCCTGGTTGGTATGAAAGGTAATCCGAAGAATTTGAATCGTGGCCTAGATTGTGATGTTATTGTAGCTGAAGTGCGTGCTACATCGCATAAACCAGATGAAATATATGGCATAATTGAACGCCTTAGTCCGGGTACACGCAAGATTGAACTCTTTGGCCGACCGCATAATGTTCAACCAAATTGGATTACTTTAGGTAATCAATTGGATGGCATACGCTTAGTTGACCCAGAATTGATTACACAATTTCAAAAAAGATATCCTGATGGTAATTGTATGTCACCAGCGACTGCAGTTGTAACGCCTGGCACAACTACAAATCCAACTAGTGCTGTAAAGAAGTAAATAGAGAGCGAGAGTGTGAGGAATATTTAGCTATTAAGAAGTTATCAAATATACATTAAGGATACAGTGTATGTAGACCAACGTAGCAATTATTGACTAAACAGCATTTAAAATACAATTGTCAATTGATATATTCAATTTAAGTTATATACCTCATGCGCGTTATATTAAAATGAGCGATATATCAAATAAATTGTGTGCGTGTGTCTTGAGTAAAAGATTTTTGTTAATTTTAGTATACGTATTAGTCAGTAAGTTGCTAATAATTTGAAGGTAAACGAAATACACAGTTAAAAATAAAACGGATACATTTAAGAGAAAGAAACATTTGTGTAATTCTATATTTAGATTAATTAGCGAAATCTGCTTATACAGCGTCAAAAAGTTCTTCAATAAAAGTTTGATAGATGCCCTATCGCTGAAATTGTTTGCAGGCCTGCCTATCGTGAGTTCTGAGACTATCAAAGGCTGCATATACCTTATAAGGTGATAAGTCCGTAATTCTAGAAGCACAATAGAAATAATACACAGAAGCACTTGCATAATAAACTTTGTATCAATTAACTGTTCTTGATTTGTAACGTTAAAAATATACCAAAATGTTGTGAAATAATTTATTTTACTTACCAGTGGAATGGGGCAATGACAACCTGAGTTCCTTAAATTATTTGATTTTCATCAACATGGTTAGTTGGGAATTTGTCGACAAAAATTTACGTATATTTTATAGAAATCGCATTGATAGTCTTTAATATTATCTCTTGGAGGCATTACGTATATATGTAAGTACAAATCATTATTTTTACATTTATAATGAAATTTAGACTAATGACTTATGCCTAAAACGTAGATACCTAATGTAGATTTGTGGCTTGACTTCAAGATTGCATTTAAAAGTCCCAATCCCAATCATTGCTGTGTACATTCATTTCGCTTAGATCGTTGCATAGACCCAGGCTCTCATCTAAAATGGAGAAAAACATTTGTTTGAGTTTTTAAACTCATTTATATATTGTTTTTTAGGTAAATGCATAGGGCTAAACTCTGTTTTTTTTTTTTGATAGTGCAAAATTACGTGTACCTCGCATTACGTGCAAATACTTCAGCAGCGTCTCTTTGCGCAATCCAATCTTTGCAACTTGTGCCGATCATTGGTCCTCCTTTTGATTAGCTTAAGCTTTAAGCCTTCTAAGGAATCACCTAAGTTATCAACAGGAACTCTTCAGGGCAAGGACTTGATACAAGAAGAAAAAATTATAAAACTTTTATACTTAGGTCAATTTACTCCGAAAAGCTTTGGCTGAAGAAGAACATTATTTGGATTCAATTATTGGTTTTTCGGTAGTACGGGCGCAAATCTCGTACTTTGACTACACTGTGATGAGCAGTGTTGAGAAACGCATGTACGATGACTTGTCGATCAAAAACTTGTAAAGTGCTTCACTCTGATTAAACTGCACGGCCAATAGAAGAATTTTCAACAAAAGCCTACAGCAGAAGTCTTAGCAAAAAATACACAGTTTCGACAATATTGAATCAAAGCGAGGTTGTGGTGTAGGTTCCGAGCAAGAGTCGAATCAACTCAGCCGTGCGGAAAAGTGATCGGATGTGACGCACCACACTTGGCGGGATCATTAAACCACTAAAAGTTCGCGACCCGCTATTTGCACTAAAGTTTCTCCTGACCTAGAGTACCAGCTGACGTAGAAGATTTGAACTAGCAGTTGAAATATATTTTTGTCAGCTGCACTATCTACATATAAATGTTGTTTGCCTTGCTCTGGTGGCTTGTGCAGAACTTTCAAGAAAACTGACACCGATTTCTTCTAGGCAATGATTCCTCCCTCAAAATTTGTTGAAGTGGCAGTCTTCATAAAGAGGCCGACATATTCGCATAAAGAGGCAGCCGTCTTTTTTATACTAATTTAAGTTACCCCAAAGTACACACCTCGTATTTTTGAATAATCCTTGGTCTCTAAGCTAAAACGTTGCAATTGATCTAAAATGCTTGTATGGCGGCATTGTTTAAAAAATGTATGACTTAGCAGTTGCAATGCTGACCAACGACTAGACGGTCTTTTTACCATACAAATTTCGGTCATTTGATGAAATTCGTCGGAGAAGATACGTTGACAATAGATTTGTTGCGCCTGCATGATTGATTCTGAATCATGGTTTACAACCATTTCTGTAAATAGAAATCGATGCAATGTAAAATGATACCTTGATTTGCATCCAACATGCATACACATACTCACCAATCATTTCCTCGCTTGCCGGACATGTTGAACGATCTAAAAGAGTTGGCACATTTCCCCTCAACTTTTCCGTAAACATAAATGTGGGTTGCGCATCAGCAAAGGGCTCCACACCATTTGCCAATTCGCAACATGTTATACCTATGGAATAAATATCTGATTTTTCTGTATAACCCACTATATTTTGTTCCAGCACTTCAGGTGCTAGCCAATTTAGACTGCGTTGACTGCACGCTGCCAACTGATGTAAAGCTCCAATACGTTGTCCATGTGCAACAATACTAGTACATTCTCGGAAGCCAGATAATACAGCTTTGGTTTGATTCAGCAGTATGTGACTGGCACGTATGGAGCGATGTATGTACCCACGCCGATGCAGATATTCTAAGCCCGTCAGTACATCACGCATTATTAACGCTACAAATATTTCCGGAAACCCTATATCAAGCGAAATAATTTTAAAATTCTAATTTCCAAAGTAGAACCTCATCGCTAATACAACTCACCTGCCCGAAAACAATTGGCGATGGTATCTTTACAGCTGCCAAAACACATTAATGGCGCTATTTGGAATAATTCACTACCATATACAAAGGATGTATGGAATGTATGTATATTGGGATGATTGAATTGCCGCATAACGAGTAGCTCATCGCGCGCCAGTAAGCTTTCTTCTTTGCTGGCTTTGTCCATACGATATTTTTTTACGGCGACATGTTGTCCGTTTGGTATATATTGTGCCAGGTAAACGGTACCAATGCTATTAAAGCAACGGGATAGTTCCACTTTCAAATCGTAATCTTTGGGATTGTAGCCAAACATATTTGTCGTTGATTTTTTTATCACTTCTCTATCAAGCCTTCTGTTTTTGCAGCTGTTTTTCTTTTGAGAATCAGCAGGCCTCTAACAACAACATTTAATACAGGCGGATACCCTACAGTGTAGAGTTGGGTCGTTTCGTTCTGAAATTGTTCAATTGACCGGCTCTCTCAACTGAACAAGTGAACTAGATCTTCGATTTCGGTTCTTTTTGTTCTTTTAGTTGCACTGCTACACCAATATATGTATGGACTATTTATGAAAAAAATGTTTTGTAAGAAACTAATTATTACATTTATTAAACTTGAAAAGTTCATATTTACAATTTGTGTCTGTACTCTTTCAATTTCCTGGATCTTCCGAAATTTTTAACTTTTTTTGAAATATATATATATATTAACTAATTTATTCATTACTCGTTTAAATATACCTACACAAAGCATTGCTTCATACACACCCCCATCTATACTTGTTGGCTTTTTTCGCGGGTGCGAGCAGCAGTGATCAAATTTGCTTGAAAAAAAAGAACAGATGAACAAAAAGAATAACTTGTTCGTTCATCAGAAAAACAACGAAAGATTCGAATCTCTGAAATGAACGAAAAAGCACAACTCTACTACAGTGACGGGTTTGCGCAATCAAGTTAGAGATGATATATGTTTGATGGGTAAACTGACTTACCGATTGTTTTAGAATTCACTATAGCGCATGGCGGAACGATACAAGTGGCAGCATGGTGACATACCTACAAACAAATAAAAATTCCATATACTCTGTTGTTTTTGTAAATTCGATGGACAAATGTTAAAGTCGTACTTCGCCGAAAGTTGATGTATCAAATCAAATAAAAAAGTTAATAATCAGCTGTCCCATGCTGCCACCTTGTATCGTTCCGCCATGCTATAGCGCAAAGATGACATAGCGTGTATTTTTGTACAAACACCGTTCAATAAAGAAAATTTTTTCCGGAAAGGACAGCGATGTGTGCGGATCTGTTTCAGCGTACGGGTAAGACCAATAACTCTCGGCTCGTTTATGTTCCTATAAAAGTTCCCTCAACGACAAAACAGTGCGTTGGAAAGAAGTAAGTTTCTGAATTCTTTTGTGTTACCTTGGGGTTATTGTTGTTTCTTGTGGATTGAAAACACAGCAATAATAACGTGTGTTCAAAGTCAGCTGTTGACGCAACGTAAGAAGTCTGTTGAATTTTGTTTTTCTATGTAAGTTCTAAGTGACGTTTACATTTTGAGATGCCATTTGTTTGTTTGCATTTCATTTTGACTTTTTGTCATACAAATTGGCATTTATTAAAATATAAATTTCAAAGCTGATTATGATGCCAGATTGTATGCGCTAAGTGGAGTATAATCGTGGCTAAGTTGCCAAGTTTACGCCAAGTCAAGTCTATGCTAAGCATCAGTAATGCGCGCGTTATGGACATCAACGTAATCGATTAATGGTGCCATACCATAACGCTAACGCCATAACCATACCATAGCCAACCAATTGGTTTTTGGTTTCTCGCCATATACATAACCTAAAAATATTTGAGTTGGCCAATTTAATAACTTTTTGTAAATTTTATTCATTGTTTTGGATACGTTATGACTAAGAGACTTATTTTTTGTGGAACATGTTTGTAATTTTTTGCGTTTTCTTCATTTTTATGAAATTTTCGCGATTTTTAGGTTAAGGCACCATTAATAGATCACATTGGAGATGGTTACGACTATGGCGTTAGGGTTAAGGAAGTTTAATTATTCCTTTAATCGATTACATTGATTTCCATAACGTAGGTTCGATCAGCTTTTTATCCGGCTATAGTTGTCACCATTAATTGGCCCTTAAAGAAGTTTAATTCGCCCTTGAACGCCTCTCCACAATCTACTCCGGCTTATTAGAAATATTATTATTACCGGTAACGAATATCACAGGTGATAAATAAATTAATTAAATTTAGTACCAAGCTTTGGTATTTATTTCAAAGTGTTTGTACGTAAATACATATGTACAAATGCATAAACATATTCAGATATTCATGTAAATAAGATATTTTATGTAGCTGAATTAACTTTAAAACTTTATTTGTAACTTGAGTAAATGTAGAACCTAATACAATTAAAAACAAAAATATGTATATATATTCCGACCAGCATTTAGACCATCTTCATATGCCGTTATGTTGTAAACAGATGTAATTCAAAAACTTGTTTGTTTTTAAATGTTTTTGTTAACAAATATTTCCTAACAGTACAGATTCAAAATATCCTACTAACGCTAGTTCGTCTTGTTGAGTATGCTATCATATCATCAATTCTCAACAAGTTAGCATTTGCAGTTACATTTGTTTACAATTGATCGTGTAATATGTAAATATAACACAAAAACTGCTGCTGCAGTTGGGCGCGGCACATGTGGACCTTAAATACAAATTCCGGTCAGTGTAATGAACTTCGATTGCTGCACAAAAATAAAAACAAAAGAATGTATGAATGACGTTTAAATTTAGGTATTTGTTCCTTGTGTGGTGAAGGAGCACAAAAATTTCCACAGCTTAAGCAAATAAAATATATGTACTTAATTCTTTGCCACCAATTTGTCGCAATCAGTGAAATAGTCAGTACTTAGCTTAACTAGCGCAGCACCCGAAGCCAAACCAGCTAGCGTGGCTACAGCAGCATTATCTCCTGGGAGCAATGAACGCATCAAAGCCCATGCCAACACCGAACCCATACTGAATAGTGACCCTCCAAGTACAGCGTACACACCACGTTTTGACCTTGCTATATTATGTAGATGTGGTCTTCCATAAATGTAAAAGGCTGTGCCAGTTAATGTGCTCAATAAAAGAACATTGGTCAAATCCTTTTTGGGTATTATTTTTGATACAAATCCTGGATTCATAACATTTACAGATAGTGCTGAATATGACACAACACCATGTAATGGGATGTAATAGTGGAAAACATTTTGTTTGGTAAATGGTTTTAGCCCAACTTTGTCACATAACGTGCACATTGCATTCTTGTTACTTGCTCCATCATTGGCCATAGTTGTAGTGCTGCTTTTATTACAGTTGTTGCGTATGAATTAGAAGATGTAAGATATGAGCGCTTCAATTTACCTTCTATATTCTGCACAAAAACCAAAATATTTTATATTTGTTGTTTGAACAGCGGGATAACTTAGTACGTTCGCCTATTGCCGGTGAATTTATACAAATGTCACTTTTCGCCTAGATGTTACATAAAAGAGAGACTCACCGTCAAACATTCGTCATTTTTATTTTTATTCTCACAAGTTAGTGATGTCATAATAGTGGAAAAATCGGATACTTGCTTCCGTTAATCGATTAAATTGCGGCGGAACTTATTTAACGGCCAGTTAATGGCGACTTAACCATAACCAGATAAAACAGCTGATCGAAAGTAATCGATTAGCTGTTTACGCTAACGCCATAACCATACCATAGCCAACCAATTGGTTTCTCGCCATATCCATAACCTACAAATATTTGAGTTGGTGAATTTAATAACTTTTTGCATATTTTATTCATTGGATACGTTATGACTGAGACACATATTTTTTGTGAAATATGTTTGTAATTTTATGCGTTTTCTTCGTTTTAATGAAATTTTCACGATTTTTAGGTTAAAGCACTATTAATCGATCACATTGGAGATGGTTATGGATATGGGTATGGTTACGACTATAGAAGTTTATTTAGCCTTTTACAAGACCTGCAATTCTTGCGTTCCATGTAATCTGTTACAAGCCAACTCCCCTAATTATTCAACGGATTAGAACATTCGTTCTACAGCAATCGTATGTTTTTTATCATCAAACGTTTTTTGCCAGCACTATTACCAGTGTTGTAGAATTCGACGGAGTGATGTGTAATCGGAACGCTTTTTCGGATTTTTATACCCCTCAAGAAACCGTTGATATGTTCTTGCTTGTTTTTAATATATATATATTTATCAAAGATATACAATTTGGAATACAGTTGTGATTCTTGCTTTTTGTTTTATATCGATGCAAAGATAATAACAAAGTTAAATACCCACAGAAAGACAACTTCGTTGAAAAATGCCGGGTATATGCACATTTGCGTGGTTCCTTTAAACCAAATAAACTATGTTCTACAGTCTCAAGGTCAAAAATATTACAACATATAAGTTTTGGTCTCGATTAGAAGGGGTAAGGGGTGTCGCACAGGGGTCAAAGTTAATCAGGGCTGTCATGGAATCCAAGTCGGTTTTGCGTTTTGGAGGAATTACAAACCAATATTGATTTCAATTGGTGTCATAAAACCGTATTGGTTTTGCTCTTTTCGAATGTAAATAAAAGCGATGTTCGAATCAGCTGTTTTGCGATGCACCGGCAATTTTGATGTTAATTTTTTTGGCAAAATTTTATAAAATAGTTGTTTTGTGCAATTAAACAGAAATATATCTAGAAATATATATATATAGAAATAAAAAAATTTATTGACATCAAAATGGCATCAGCAGTTGTAGCAGTTATATTATGGAATTTATATTTGGAAGAAAAAAGTTGCGAGAGGGTCAAAAGGAGATCGCAGCAATCCGTTTGAGTTGCCAGAGACAGCGTAATTAAAAAAATGTCTTAATGTGGGTTTCTAAATATTTATAGTGCATTTGCAGTTACATTGAATAATATTGCATAAACAAAGAGGCTTTCCGAATGGTATTGGACACGATTGAAAGATGCTTAACCCGCTCGAAAGTTGTGCCAGTGCTGCAACTAGCAGCTACATTACGATTTTTAGCTGAAGGATCCTATCAAAGATCAGTAAGCAAAGATTCTAGCATGAGTGTAGGTAGAAGCACGTTGTCAACGATTTTAGATGATGTGCTTCGTGAAGCCCTTCGCAATATCTGGATGTTTCTCCATAAATTCAGTCAAAATACTGTTTTGCATTGAAATTTTATGTTTTCCCCTATTAAGAATGAAAATATATGTAAATTTACATTTATTTTTATAAAATAAACCTTTATTTACTTACATTTTTAGAAAATACTCAACTGCAAGAGAAATACAACTAGGAAAAAATTAAATCCAACAGCATTTAACTGATTGGATTGTTTCCGATAGCAAAACCGATATTATCGGATTCTGTGACACCTAAAACCGACACTAATTCCAATTCGAACATTAAACCGATAACATTGGATTTCATGACACCAAAGTAATTATTTTGTCGTTTTTAAATCCGATTCCGACAACAATTGGATTCCATGACAACCCTGAATATTTCTCTATGAAGACAAGAAAATTTAAATTAATATGTTGAGTCTCCGGAAAACAATCTTAACTTTGACCAATGCGCCACCCCTTAACTGTTTTAAAACGTTACCAAATTTCAATTTGTATTTCTGACCTCGGTATTACCTTCTGAAAGGGCGAGACTGCAAAACATATTTTTTTTGTTCTATAAGGGCCACCCTAATATTCATATACGCATATTCATAAAAAATTCGAAAGATTTATAAAGCTTTTAAAAATGACATTTCCACCCAGTTATAAGAGCTTTATAAACCAATTTTATGTTTTACGAATAAGGACTAAAAACTAAAGCTACTTTAATATTAATTAGGACTAAATGGTTTTACTAAATTTTCCGAAAAGTTTTTAATGTTTTCTACACCACGCACTTCTTTCTCTAGCAGCGGAAGTTTCGTTACATGGAAGTCTTCATAGAGATCAGCTATTTGATCTAAATATTTTTCTTGTATCTGTGAATAAAAACAAAATAAAACCTTAACACAAACAACATATAAATATTTCTGAATATCAAACCTTATATCTGGCCGCACACATACCGCAGGGTTCTTGATTTAGTTTTTTGAACAATAATTGATTTACAATTATGTTATGCGTATCAATGCCACATTTCGTCAACTCTTGTACAAGACGTTCAGTTTCATATAACGACAGAAATTCAGCAATACAAACGCATACGAAAGTTGCTTGATCCTTTTTTTGGAAAATGAAAATGTTTATATTTATCTATGCATATGTGTGACCCGGTCTATGAAAAGGTGGCTTATGACTAAAAAAAACAGCTGTTTACAGCTGTTTCTCGCAAAAAAAACAGGTGTTTGCAGCTGTTTCTCGCAAAAAAAAAAACAGCTGTTAGACCGGGTCACATATAAAGAAAATTTTATAAAGCACATACCGGATTTCTAAATTGTTCATTAACTTGTCTTATAATTTTTAGCATTTCATCCAGCTTTTGTGTAAGTGAGTCAGCATTAAAATCTGCCATGCCAAGTAAGCTGCCGAATTGTGAGATAAAAGGCGCTATTTTCATTTTCAAACGCAACAATTTACCCAAACCTTTCTCAACGACTTGCGGGAAAGAAAGCAGACGTAGAGTGTGTCCCGTGGGCGCGGTGTCGAAAATTACCACAGAGAAGTTCATTGCCTTAACTAATCTGAAATTTGTCGATACAATTAACTTATAAGTAAGTAAGAAAATTCAGGTTCAGGTGATGTTTGATACATGTATAATCTTCAAATCCCCTTTTTGTAGCATTAGATTCGTGTTTAAAAAAGCAAAAGTATGGCCAAGTGTTACGGATATAGGCAGCCTTTGTCGGATAAGAATCCAGTACGTGTCGGTCCTAACACGTTGTGGTACTAACCCGCCTGCCTCGGGATTTGTTTCAAAGGCGATCTATCGCGGAATTCGCCTAATGAGCGGGCTATTTCGGAATTCATAAACGCCCTCTATCACCTTAGAATATATTAAATTGTCATTTTTATAGAGCCTTTAAAACAAATTGTAAGATAAGGTATTTTTATACTCAGCGTGCTTTGCACACAGAGTATATTAACTTTGATTGGATAACGGTTGTTTGTACAGGTATAAAGGAATCGAGATAGATATAGACTCAAAATTTTCAGTATCGAAAAAAAATTTGATTGAGCCATGTCCGTCCGTCCCTTAGCACGATAACTTGAGTAAATATTGAGATATCTTCACCAAATTTGGTACTTGGCTTATATGGATTGGTATGAGCGAAATCGGATGACAACCACGCCCATTTTTTATATATATAACATTTTGGAAAACACAAAAAACCTGATAATTTAGTAAATAATACACCTAGAATGTTGAAATTTGACATGTGGACTGATATTGAGACTCTTGATAAAAATTTCAAAATTTTTTTTAAAATACATAAATACATACATACATACATGGACGTGGCACCGCCCACTTGTGATAAAATCAATTTTACAAATATTATAATCATAAATCAAAAATCGTTAAACCTATCGTAACAAAATTCGGCAGAGGGGTTGCCTTTACTATAAGGAATGCTTTGAAGAAAAATTAACGAAATCGGTTAAGGACCACGCCCACTTTTATATAAAAGATTTTTAAAAGGTATTTCATTTCCCAAGTGGATTTATAGCAATAAATAGCAAAAACTACAAATTTAAAAAAATGGGCGTGGCACCGCCCCTTTTATGACTAAGCAATTTTCTATGTTTCGGGCGCCATAACTCGAAGAAAAAGTAACGGATCGTAATAAAATTGGGTACACAAATTTTTCCTATAGCAGGAAATCTTTCTAGAAAAAATGGACGAGATCGGTTAAAGAACACGCCCACTTTTATATAAAATATTTTTAAAAGGGTCTTAGACAGAAAATAAGCTATATCTTAGCGAAAAAGAGCTTTGTATCAATAGAATTTTACTTTCTAAATTGAATTATTACATTACATTGGAAAACACAAAAATTTTTGAAAATGGGTATGGCACTGCCCCTTTTCGACTAAGCAAATTTCAATGTTTCGGGAGCCATAACTCGAAAAAAAAAATTAACGGATCGTAATAAAATTGGGTACACAAATTTTTCCCATAGCAGGAAATATTTCTAGAAAAAATGGACGAGATCGGTTAAAGACCACGCCCACTTTTATATAAAAGATTTTTAAAAGGGTTTTAGACGAAAATAAGCTATATCTTAGAGAAAAAGAGCTTTGTATCAATAGGATTTTACTTTATAAATTGAATTATAACATTACATTGGAAAACACCAAAATTTTTGAAAATGAGTGTGGCACCGCCCCTTTTACGACTAAGCAATTGTCAATGTTTCGGGAGCCATAACTCGAAGAAAAATTATCGGATCGTAATAAAATTGGGTACACAAATTTTCTCTATAGCAGGAAATATTTCTAGAAAAATGGACGAGATCGATTAAAGACCACACCCACTTTTATATAAAAGATATTTAACCCCGGGCAAAGCAACATCAACATTTTAGAAATGAGGTTTTTCAATTAGAAGAACAATTTTCTAAGCGGGGTTGTTGTTGTTTTAGCAGTGCTTCGCCCCATCCAATAGGTCTGACCAATCACAAATTGTCACCTATGTCCTCTAACGGGAGTCCGAGGAAACTGTTTCAACAGGGGTGGACCATAATAAGAGAGGTGTTAGAGGCGTTGGTTCCACATTACAATTGAAGAGATGGTTGGTGTCATGTGGGGACACGTTGCAAGCAGGGCATACATTTTGTATGTCGGAGTTGATTCAGGATAGGTTAGAGTTACAGTATACAGATCGAAGATGGGCTAGTGTGACTCGTGTTTCCCTAGGGAGTGTGCGTTCCTCTTCCGCAAGTTTAGGGTATTGCTCTTTGAGTACTGGATTCACCGGGCAAGCGGGGTCGCCCTCGGAAGTGTTTGGCAAGCACTTCGAGTGTATTTCTGCCTTGAAAAGCTCTCAGTGAAAACTCATCTGCCTCGCAGATGCCGTTCAGAGACGGTATAAAAAAGTAGGTTCCGTTCCGCCAATTTTTAGGAAAAATAAAAAAGGAGCACGACGCAAATTGGAAGAGAAGCTCGGGCTAAAATCTCTTCGGAGGTTGTCGCGCCTTACATTTATTTATTTTTTAAATTAAAAAAATTTAAGTGAAATCGACTTTTCATCTGTAATCGTAAACATGAAACCGACCCTGATCACTGGACTGCTTCCCAAGGCAGTCGGTTCTATGTACCGGAGCGACTCGGGATTTTTCCCGACCAAGGACTGTCATTTCAGTGTGACCCCATTTAATTTGTTTCGTCCCTCCCACAAATTGTCATCCTCCCAGCAGCTCCTTGCAGCAGGACTGCTACATATTCTCTTACTCCGGGAAGGTATCGAACCCAATCCGGGTCCGTCTCCTGACCCCAGTCCTGAGAAATGGTTTTGCTGCATTTGCCAGAAAAGAATCTTTTTAGGACGGTCATACTCTGTTCAGTGTGTCTCGTGCAAGGGATGGTTGCATCGGACAGGTTGTTCTGGGCTTGATCCCAAAACCCGACGTCCACGTAACTTTTATAAATCTTTTGTGGCTCCTTGCTGCTCACGCCCAAGGGCGTCCCGTAGTCTACGCCTAAGCGCCCCTCCACTACCTTCCAGCAGCCTCGCTGCTCAGCAAGCCACAAGAAGTACCCGCTGCTGCTCGCGCCCCACGGCGCCAACAACTCAAACAGCTGATACCACTCATAACTACTACCTTCGTAGTAGAGCTGGTAGCAATGCTGAGCATCAGCCCCTGCCCCCGTCTTCTTCTCCCCCCTCTTTTCTGGCAGCAATCGTGCAGGTCAGGGAAACAGACTCTTAGTCCCTACCTCCGTTTGCACCGTCTGCCAGCATAGAATATATAGGTTTGCGACATCCGCTCAATGCAGCTCCTGCCTTGGGTGGTGCCACTTTCCTAGATGTTCTGGTCTCCGCGACGGCAACCCCTCGACGGGTTTCATCGCGGCATGTTGCCAGGTCGCAAACCCAAATCATCCGGGTACCCCAATGCTTGCCCAAGGGCGCCCAGTCCCAAGGCCACAACAGCAATTGCGCCCTGGCCTTCCACAACCTAGGCGTAGTCACCCGTCACTTACCCCTAGAGTGGCGGCGTCACCCCTCATGCACTTCAGAATTCTGCAGTTAAACTGTAATGGACTAACTGGGAAGATTACGGAGATAGTCGATTTCATGAAGCGGCACAACATCCGCATTGCTGCGATTCAAGAGACTAAACTCACAGCAAGATCTGCATTGCAGACCTGCTCTGGGTATAATGTCCACAGGAAGGACCGCGAGAGCGGAAATGGAGGCGGCCTCGCGTTTATTATACACCACTCTGTGCAATATCATATATTTGATCCTGGCATCGACCGCAGGGACAATGTCTTAGAACGTCAAGGCCTATCTGTTCGGTCAGGCGATGCAAATCTAGAAATCATCAACATCTACATCCCTCCTGTCACCTGTTGCCCCAGTGGATACCGCCCTAAAATCGAGGCCTTACTCACTGACAACAATCGCATTATCTTAGGCGATTTCAATGCCCATCACGACCTATGGCATTCAAACTTGCGGGCGGACAGTAGGGGTGAGATGTTGGCGGATCAAATAGAAGAAACGACGTTCTGCACTATAAACGGAGACGCCCCCACACGTATGGTAGGAAGCTGTCATAGCTCGCCAGATATCTCAATCGTGAGCGCAGAACTCGTAAACTGCGTCAACTGGCAGCCGATGGTAACATTGGCATCCGACCACCTGCCCATACTTATTTCGTTCGAGCGTACCGCCGACTTCATCGTCACCGAAAAACGCACTTTCATAAACTTCAAAAAAGGAAAGTGGGAAGAATATAAATCTGCAACAGACAGCAGCTTTGCTGCCCTCCCTATCCCGACTGATGCCCGCCAAGGGGAGCGTGCCTTCCGTAAGGTCATTGAATCCGCCTCGGCACATTTCATTCCCGCCGGTAGAATTTTCGAAATCCGGCCCCACTTCCCGGCGGAGGCAGCGAGCTTAGCGAGGGAACGCGACCTTATAAGACAGCTTGATCCAGGCGACCCCCAAATAAGGGATATAAACCAACGCATCAGATTGCTTGTGGACGAACACAAGCGGGCGAAATGGGAAGAGCACCTAAGAGGTTGTAACCTCTCTACCGGTGTAGGTAAACTTTGGTCCACCGTAAAGTCCCTATCGAATCCGACTAAGCACAAAGACAAAGTTTCCATCGCCTTTGGCGATAAGGTGCTGTCGGATGCGGAAAAATGCGCGAGCGCTTTCTGCCGACAATATATAATGCATCCTACGGTCGACAAAGATAGACGGAGAGCCAATAGACACGCACATAAACACAAATTCAGCGCGTCACCAATCACCATCACCGCTAGAGAGGTTGAGGACGCCATTGGTCGCGCTAAACCATCCAAAGCAGTGGGCCCAGACGGCACAGCCATGCCGATGCTTAAAAACCTAGGGAAAGAGGGTTTCAAATATTTAGCGCATGTCTTCAACCTGTCTCTCTCCACCTTTGCCATACCCGAGAAATGGAAAATGGCCAAGGTGGTCCCACTACTAAAGCCTGGGAAACCAGCTAACGTAGGTGAGTCATATCGTCCGATATCTCTCCTATCGCCAGTGGCAAAGACGCTTGAAGCCATTTTGCTCCCTTATTTCCAAGCACATTTGCAGCTAGCCCCTCATCAGCATGGCTTCAGAAAACTCTATAGCACTACCTCCGCGCTAAATGTCATTAGCACCCAGATAAATTGCGGTTTGAATCAATACCCCCACCATAGAACAGTACTCGTAGCGCTAGACCTATCAAAAGCCTTTGATACGGTCAACCATGGCTCATTACTGCAAGACCTGGAAGGGTCTACCCTTCCCCCATGTCTTAAAAGGTGGACCGCAAATTATCTGGGTGGTCGGCAGGCATCGGTGCAATTCAGAAACGAAACATCAAAACCAAGGAGAATTAAACAAGGGGTGCCACAGGGTGGTGTCCTATCCCCACTTTTGTTTAATTTCTACATATATAAGCTACCTTCACCACCGGAAGGAGTCACAATCGTTTCCTACGCCGATGACTGCACAATAATGGCCACAGGCCCAGGCCCAGAGATCGATGAGCTATACAATAAAATAAACGGCTATCTCCCTGATCTCTCCAGTTTTTACGCCTCGCGAAACCTGGCATTGTCACCGACTAAATCTTCCGCGACCTTATTTACAACATGGACGCCCCAAATGTCGACCATATTGAACATCCACGTCGACGGCACTACGCTACCGACTGTCCTACACCCCAAGATCTTGGGTGTGACGTTTGATCAGGATCTACATTTTGGTGCGCACGCAACCGCAATTGTTCCGAGAATTCAGAGCCCTAATAAAATCCTCAAATCCCTTGCTGGCAGTACCTGGGGAAAAGATAAAGAAACGCTCATGACCACATACAAAGCAATTAGCCAGCCGATTACGTGCTACGCGTCACCCATATGGTCGCCAAGCCTAAAAACTACCCACTGGAAGAAACTACAGGCCTGCCAAAATACTGCTCTCAGAATCGCCACGGGCTGTCTTCTTATGTCCCCAGAACACCATCTGCATAATGAGGCGAGAATACTCCCCATCAGGGAGAGAAATGAGATGCTGACCAAACAGTTTCTGTTGAATACCCAGAAACCTGGGCATCCCAACAGACATCTGATTGACGAACCAGCACCGCCTAGGGGCCTAAGGAGTCATCTCCGTAAGCATTTTGAGGAAATACGGCACCTAAGAACCCAGCCTTATGAAGCGAAAAAACACAAGCAGGTCCTTGGTGAACTCCATAGACAGGCGTCGGACCTTAATGTCGGGAATTGCCCGGTGAATCCAGTACTTGAAGAAAAATATCCAGAACTCGCGGAAGAGGAACGCATACTCCCCAGGGAAACGCGTGTCACTCTTGCTCAACTTCGTTCTGGATACTGTAACAGGCTAAACTCTTACCTATCCAGAATCAACCCCGACATTCAAAATGTATGCCCCGCTTGCACTGTGTCCCCACATGACACCAACCATCTCTTTAATTGTAATGTGGAACCAACGCCTCTAACACCCCTTTCCTTATGGTCCACCTCTGTTGAAACGGCAAGTTTCCTTGGACTCCCGTTAGAGGATATTGATGACAATTTGTGATCGGTCGCGGCTATTAGGTGGGGCGAGCATTGCTACAACAACAACAACAACAACTGGACATGATGTTCACTGCTAAAACAACATAATGTAATATTCCACTCAGTAGTCGGTTATTAAAGTGCCGGTGCAATATATTACTAATCACAGCTGTCATTCTGTTGGGATCTATTACTTTGGAGACTTTGTCTTTCCGAATTGTAAAATCAACCTCACTCTAAAAATTCTGCTCTCCTTACTAAAATTTGTAATTCGCAATACTTTAACTTTCCTGTTGTTGTTGTTGTAGCGATAAGGTTTCTCCCCGAAGGCTTTCGGGAGTGTTATCGATGTGATGGTCCTTTGCCGGATACAGATCCGGTACGCTCCGGTAACACGGCACCATTAAGGTGCTAGCCCGACCATCTTGGGAACGATTTATATGGCCACATTAAACCTCCAGGCCGTCCCTCCCTCCCCATCCCAAAGTTCCATGAGGAGCTTGGGGTCGCCAGAGCCTCGTCTGTTAGTGAAACAAGATTCTCCGCGGATAGGTGAGGTTGACAATTGGGTTTGGAGAAGCTATATATTGCGCTGGTAACCTGAAAGGGTTGCGCTAAATAGCCCCTCCAATCTGGTATTTTAGTCGCATCTTACGACAGGCACACCTACCGCGGGTATATGCTGACCCCCTAACCCGCAGGGGTTAGTATCACTGGATGTGAAAGCTTTTAAGCTATTCAGACCAATTCTGAATATTCTCGCGGAATTTTGTTCTCGCGGATTTTTGTATTACCGCGGAAAAATTCCTCCAATTCTTTTCTCCTAGGGAGAGAATTTTCGAAGTCAGGTGTTTTGTCAATTGAAATTTCGTTCCGCATTTCTTATTTTGTTTAAAAAACTGAAAAGTTTAATTTTTGTTGCGAATTTGTTTGAAATTAAGAAATAAGGTATAAACAACGCACATTATTGCATTTCATGTGCTATTCACTGAAATGAGTAATGAATTAGTGCCACAGCAACATCAACAGAGGAGCATAGGAGGAAGACGCGGGATAACACAAATCCGCCGGAGTTGCCTGCTTTCATTCTGCAAAGCAATTTTCTGGCAGCAACGTCGAGTTGAGTTCGCCTTTCGCCATATGCCAAAATCTATTTAAGCCTTCTTAAAAATCCTTGCGCAATTTCTGGATGGTTGCATCAAATATACAAAGAGCTCTTCCGTTGCTTATGATATAATTTTCGACTTAAAATAAAGAATATTGTGGTTGTTGTATTAACAGTGAGAATATTGTGGTAGAATGTAAATACATATTTTAGCACAAGTTTGTACAAAAAAGTGTTCTTTCTTAAAAGAACGAATTTCCTTTAACTATTTTGATGCATTCCCTTTAATTTAACTAGTGAAAAAACTCCTATGATATGGCAAAGAAATCTCCCTCTCCCTCACATTCATAATACCTACTTTTCTCCCATAACCGGTTTCCTCTTTTTCGAACAGTGTTCAGAATAGGAGGAAAGGGAGAAGTGAAAAAAGTCACAAAGAATTTTTATTTAGAATACGAGGAATAGGAGAAGGGAAAAAACTCGCACGGAATTTTCGTTTAGAATTGGGCTGATTATATTCTTGCCAAACTCACTTCATCACTTCCGCATAACTCATTGCTTCATCTATGCCAGGCAGTGCATTGATTACTTCATGCAACACTCCCTTGCTCAAATGCAAACCATCGTTCTCGCCTTCAAAGTATTCATCTGGTAATTCGTTAAGGCCCGCATTGGGATCAATTTCCATTGCATACAAATTTGTGAATCCATTAACCTTTTTCGAAAAAATTTTTATTTATTGAAAAGCTAAATTTTAAAATTGCTATAAAATTTGTTACCTTTGTGGGAACTTTTGTAAATTTTTGATCGAATGCATCTGATATATTATGCGCCGGATCTGTGGATATGATCAGCACCGACTGTCGTACTTTGGACATTTGCACAGCCAGGCTACAACTGTTTTATTGGCATCAATTGATTAAAAGAGTACATTAGCATGTGACGTGTCATTGGCAAATTTGTTTAAAACAAATAGTTTGTTTTCTAGTTAATTAACTGCGCTCGAGTTTGATAAGTTTACCTGCATGTTGTCTTACCCACACCGCCTTTGCCTCCAACAAATATCCATTTAAGAGACGTTTGATCTACGACATTGCGCAAGCTTGGTTCCATTGGTTCAAAATCGTCATTCATGTTTAAACAAAATTCACTTTTCCTTTAAATTCAATGCAACAGCTACTAAATCCTACTGCCTTGAAAAAGTGCCTACTAAATATGACAAATTCTTGTGCAAAGTATCTGTCAAATTAAATTTATTTATTGCTTCTTCTTCTCAACAACATTTACAATAAAGTCAAACCCGATACCTCACGGTTCGGAAATAATCGATTGATTCCGTTCAGTAACTCTAAACTGTTAGCCAGCATAAGTTGTTTTTTTTGCAAGCGAGCTTGAAAAAACGCTTCAACTAGCTAAACAGTTTCATTATGGCAAAACCATACAGATGGTGGAAGTTTATCAGCTAATTGTTACTTTTTTTGAAGCGTTTTTTTCGTTCTCGCTTGAAAAAAAAAAAACAACTTGTAATAGCGAGCATCGAAATACAGCTATACTAGCCGTGTTTTTTTTTTACACGTAAACGTCTATACGCTTAAACTTTATATGGACTGCTAAGCGTCAAACTTTAAATACACCTCTAAAATTGCTGCGCATAAAATGTTTACTACTAAATTTCAATACGCATTATACTCAGATGTAACTGAAATATGTGTTTTGTTTCACCCTCTACACTAATTCTATGTATTCCATGTGTGTCCACAATTCATCGCAACTGATTTAGCTATATGTTAAACCCTATGGTTTTCGGTACACCCTGTGGCTGTAGCTAGTTATTTAACCACTGCCGCTAGATGGGTCTCCTAAAGCCCCCATTACTGATACTTAGCATAGCCTTGACTTGACTTGGCGTAAACTTGACAACTTAGCCACGATTATACTCCACTTGGCGCTAAAAATCTGGCATCATAATCAGCGTTGAAATTTATTTTTAAATAAATGTCAATTTGTATGACAAAATGTCAAAATGAAATGGAAACAAACAAATGGCATCTCAAAATGTAAACGTCACTTAGAACTTACATAGAAAATCAAAATTCAACAGACTTCTAAGTCAAGTTAAGTTTTGAGTAATCAGTAACATGCAATGTTCATTTAACGGAACTGTAAGTGACAGTTCGCAAGCCAAGTCAAGTCTATGCTAAGTATCAGTAATGGAGCCTTAAGCATTATCTAAGCGAGGATAGGCGTTTTGTATAAAAAAAATACGGCTACTATCAAGGAATCCAAGTAACTGCCTCATTGTGTTTGTAGATATCGTCTCCAAAACGATCATCGTTCGTGTGTTCGTATTATGAATTGCAATACGATAGGCAAAACGATAACAGCTGACTGTTACGTAACGAAAAGGTGCTACCAATACGAAAACAAAATATCAAAAACAAACAACAGGTATTCACCTATCGTTTTGGTTGAACATTAGCGGCACAAACAAAAAAAGTGAATTAATTAGTATTGTATTTTATATTAGAAGATTCAAAAAAGAGCACAAGCGCCAAATTCCTCGTGCTTCCTCATGAGCTGGAAGCAAATGTGGATCTGGCCAGAGGAGCACCGGTATATGGCGCAAATAATAGAGCAATAGCTTGATAAATTTTTATTATATTTATATCACTATATTTATTTCACTAACAACTTTATTTTTATTTCACGTATTTTGTAAACTTTATGGGCGTGCGCAAAAACAAAACATATGTGTACAGAGTTGCAAGTTTGACACTTGATATCGTGTAGTTAAGGCAAGGTGCACACGAGGCTACGCGTCATAGACGCTGCAGGCGAAATTTGTACGCTTTGATGCCGAACACATGTATTTGAATGGAGAGCTGCATACGAGGCGTCAGCTGCATGAAAGCGACAAAGCATGAAATTTTCGCGTAGCCTTCAAAAAATGCGAGTACTCCATAAATAATAGCCGTGTTTTTTAACACGCGCGTATACGTTTCGTTTGCGTGTGTAAAAAAACGCCTATCTTCGCTTAGATAATGCTTAGGAGACCCATCTAGCGGCTGTGGTTAAACAACTAGCCACAGCAACAGGGTGTACCGAAAAGCGGAGACGCAACGCTCTGATGGCCATAGGGTATAACATATATCCGAATCAGTTGCGATGATTTGTGGACACACATAGAATACATAGAATTGGTGTAGAGGGTGAAACAAAGATACATATTTCAGTTACATCTATGTATAATGCGTATTGAAATTTAGTAGAACAAAATTTACGCGCAGCAATTTCAGAGGTGTATTTATAGTTTGTCGCTTAGCAGTCAGTATAAAGTTTAAGCGTAAACGGATATACGCGTGTTAAAAAACACGGCTAATGTAAGGAATACGCCTTTGGGAGTATAGGAGTATTCCAAAACTAATCTGTATTCATACAAAAAATGTGCTCCAATTAACATTGCGATGTCCTAGGAGAGGAGTAGGTGATCCCACTATCGCTTTGTTTGTGAGTATTCCATAGAGTACATACGTGAGAGTACTTTCCAAAGTACTTTCACTGTAGTACTCCATGGAGCACGCACAGAGGATCATATGCCAAAGTACTAAAGAGGAATTGTGTCGGAAAGAATTATCGGAGTGAATTTTATTTAAAATGAGGGTAAATGAAGAGGGGCAATACAACTTTTATATCTTTTTACTACGAATATTCATATGTTATTTAGCATTTTCGTGAATAAAGAAAATAATATTTCTCTATACTATAGTATGTATACATAAATCCAGTGCGCGGTTGCATTTTATCAGAGTTGCCATAGTAAAATTTTATTATCAGTTATTTGTATGCAATATTTTACTTTTGGCAACTCTGTTCGATCGTCATCGTGTCGTGATCACGGTCGTTAAAAAACGAGCAATGATCGGCTGATGGTGGTCCGAAAACGCATTGCAAAGGAGTATTGTTAGAGTCGTTGTGAATGATGACAAAGTGTGATCTCTTCTGCATAAACGTCAAAATTCCAAAGTGATTGGATCACCTGATTCGTATTTGACTATCTCTGTCTCATTCTGTATCTCTTTCTATCACCCGCTGAAGATAGGCGCCGCCATATTGAACAGCCTGTCAAAACGCTGAAAAGTAGCCATATTGAACAGCCTGTCAGGCAGTTGACAAATAAGAGATCACACTTTGTCATCATTCACAATGGTTAGAGTCAAAGATGACTTGATACGCAACTCTCTCATTTTTTGCGCTCTTACGAGGGATTTATATCAAATTTGTGCTGGCAACAATCACAGATAAATCCCTCGCGCCAGCTGAAGCGGGTGCCAGAACAAAAGATGTTCCAGCTAAAACGAAAAACGGGCCAAAAATTTCGGTAAACTTTAGTTTGACTTACAACTGTAGAATAGCGTTCAAAAATTATGGGAAAAAGGATAAAAATACTTGTTTTAGTGTAAATATTATTAGTTCGAAGGCGGAGGGTAAATATTATTTCCCATTCAAAAGTTATCACTAAAAACACGTTTTGTAAATATGAAGTCCCGATGCAACCAGTCCATTTTGATCACAGAACCTGGAACGTCAGACATGTAGGATAAGCCCTATCCATTAAATGATGTTAACTGTTATATCATAGGTCCGATTTACTGAAATTTCAAAAGAATATATGGTTTTCACTGCGAGTTAAATCCGTTACAATATTTGACTAATTAAATTAATCAAAATGTAAATTTTACTTAGATTTGTTTATATTTAACTCTAGCTAGTTGCATTATTGTAAAATAAGTTTAAAGAAATAAATAAATATTTTACGACTATCATTTTATTAAATGATTGAAACTATAATCGCCGAAATGTATGTCAAAAATCCCCATATACAGGTCTATTCTTTTTTGTTTGGAGTGGCATCATTAATAAATGTTAAAAAAATGTGCATTTTGACAGCGCTCTCTCGAAACAAAGAGTTGCAAATCCATTCATCTATGGTTAGAGTACTCCAACATGAAGAAAATCACTGATGACCTGATATGAACCTTCTCGCTCTCTGAGAGCGCGTAAAAATGTGCATTTTTTATAACATTGGCCATAGATACTAGAGTTGTCTTGAATATTCGGCAACTATTCGGTATTCGGCATATTCGTGCCGAATATTCGGCGCTTCGGCCAACAGCGTTGCCGAATATTCGGTATTCGGCCAATTCACTATTCGTGGCATCTCTAATAGATACCATCATACTCAAAATCAAGTTTGGGCATTTCAGAATAACTTTGGGGTATTTTACATGGTAAAGGTTTAATTTATAATTTTCACCGAAAACTTACTCAAGATTGTCAAATGTGATATCAAAAAACTCGATTTTTTGTCCGGATTACAAATCCGAAGAAAAAATAACTATTTTTCACCCGTGGAAAATTTATCAGTGACAACACCTTTCATCAAAGGGCTGCACACGAAACGGGTTTTGGTAGCAGCTTTCGATTGGTGAAAAAGTCAGCTTCTTAGTCTTCGCATTGATGTAAATGGATGCAGAAAGGTCAGGTTTTTGTGGAGCGTTGCAACATTCCACTTTTGACAGCTGAGATAAATTGTAAGTATACGTATAGGTTAACGCAACATGTATAATTAACAGCCTTTTGCAGGCGACAACGCAGATACTTCACCAAGTGATCTAATTTCGTAATTTCTTATAAATTTTTTGCGTTTTTTATTGTATGTGGATTTACATATGTATGTACATAACCATTTTGGTCGCATCAAAGTGAAAAAGGGGCTAGCCGTTCATTGTTATCTTATGGCGGTGCCAGCGCAACAAAGCAAAGCAACGCAATCGAAATATATTATATCATATTTTTTCACTTATCTACCACAAAATATTTCTACAAAACTTTGCCTTTTTTATAAATTTTAATAAGTTTTATCACCTTACTTGCTGATTTTTTTGAAAATAATGAAACCGAACGGATTTTGGGTAGTTTAGGCAACTCTATAGCCATCTGATGTTCTTGGAAACGAATGAACTTTTGTTTACAATCGAATGAACTTTAAGAACCATTCCTGGAAACGAATTGAGAGAGAATATAAGTTTCGTATCAGGTCATCAGTGAAGAAAATGGAACACGTAATCCAACAATTTTTGCAGGGCCTTTTCTCTAGTCCGCCTTTCATAATTTACAAAGGCACGGGGATGCACAAAACGTTTAATACCTATTTTCCTTTGGTTTCGGGGACGGATATAGCTGAAGAAATTTAATTTTTTATTTTTTTCAATAATTGTTTGCTTTTTGTAGCGACGCTCGAAAGTAGCTTCGTGTGCAGATCTTGCGGCGTATAGAAATTGTAGCTATATGAAATATCTTGTACGCGTCTATGATGTATAGCCTCGTGTGCACCTTGCCTAACAAACGACGTAAAGCTACACGATAAACGGCAACGTAAGATTCAGAATACCATGACCACACGATATCGTCCAAGCAGGTATCGTTCGTTGAGCGTATCGTTCGCCAAACAAAATGAGGCTGTAAAACAATAGCCACAGGGGGTCAATTCTCTAACTGTGAAAAACTGAAAAATGTACACTTATTGAAAACTCATTTGCACACACAATTTACACTTTAAATTTTCATGCGATTCTGTAAACTCTTGTGCACATTAGACTGGGTTGGTCCCCATACAAAAAAAAAAATAAAAAAAAAAAATAAGTGTGTGCGGTGCACACCCAGGGGAAGTTTACTTCTTTAATTTAGCATTTCGCCGTCTATCACGAGCCCCGTTGTTATCTTTCGGCATATCGGTCCCTAAACGTAACCAACAAAATTATGAAAATTCATTTGTTTACAGATATCAGTAATTCTATTTCTCACAAAATATCACAACCGTAATAAATTCCATTACAAAGACAAATCAAATGCAATTATGATATAAGTGACGTTTCGCATTAAATGATTAAAAAAAAACATATATTAAAGATAAAAAAAGAAATTATATGAAAAAAAAAATAAATTATATGAAAAAAAAACAAATTAGAAAAAGTAGCCAGCCTTGAACTCGCGACCTTTGCGTGTCTATATGCAAGTTACCACATGCGCCATACAAACGTCTTCGTTTATATGTCAAATGCTGTACTTAAGATTGTCTATGGTGCTTTTGCTATATGTGTGGTGTGTTCGTAAAATTCCACACACACATACACATACAAAGCATCACTACCCTTCAAAAAACGCGAGTACTCTATAAATAATGTAAGGAATACCCCTTTGGGAGTATAAAAAAAAAAATCTAATCTCTATTCATACAAAAAATGTGCTCCAATTAACATTGCGATGTCCTAGGAGAGGAGTAGGTGATCCCACTCTCGCTTTGTTTGTGAGTATTCCATAGAGTACATACGTGAGAGTACTTTCCAAAGTACTTTCACTGTAGTACTCCATGGCGCACCCACAGAGGATCATATGCCAAAGTACTAAAGAGGAATTGTGTCGGAAAGAATTATCGAAGTAAATTTAATTTAAAATGAAAGTAAATGAAGAGGGGCAATACAACTTTTATATTTTATACTACGAATATTCTTATGTTATTTAGCATTTGCGTGAATAAAGAAACTAATATTTCTCTATACATACTATAGTATGTATACATAAAACCAGTGCGCTGTTGCATTTTACCAGAGTTGCCAAAGAAAAATTTTATTATTAGTTATTTGCATGCAATATTTTACTTTTGGCAACTTTGTTCGATCGTCATCGTGTCCTGATCACTGTCGTTAAAAAACGAGCTATGATCGGCTGATGGTCATCCGCAAACGAATTGCAAAGGAGTATTGTTAGAGTACTCCAACATGAAGAAAATGGAACACGTAATCCAATAGCAGGGTAGCTGCTATATGAGTGTGGTGATCATAGTGTACAAGTACAAGTGTGTTGACTTATCTGTCAAGCATTCTGACAGGCACTCGCTGGATTCGGAATGACAGCGAATTCAAAATGGATACCATTACCGAGTGCGCCGAATGATTGAAAAATTGAAAAAGTCGATACGATTGGTAGTCAAAAATGTTGTCGTTGAGACCAAAAATGCGACTCTAGACCTGAGATTTCCATCAGGTGAGCGAGGCTGTTTGTAGTTTTGACGTTTATCGCTTAGTGAACACACTTGGTATAGGTACACTATGGTGGTGATGTTGAATTATAAACTGTGAAATAAAGGAATAGTGATTTTATACTCTAAAAACTCTGAAATAAATGAATGGTGATTTTATACTCTGAAAATCTGTTTGTTGACAGATATCGGTAATTCTGAAGTGTAACCTTCTTTACATTAAACTAAGGAATATTTTTAGACTTTTAATTTTATTATTATTAATCAAATTTCTACAAAAGATACAAGTGGCTTATGATAACTAATATATGAAACATATATGTACCTTAGTTTCGATTTGATCAATGTTCCTTTGAAACACGGCGTCAATTGCTGTTTTTGATCGCGTTGTAGATTCAGTGCGACTGCTGCAAAGCTTTAAATTAAATTTGGTGGTGAGAAATTCAATTAATGAGATCGATGTATCCGAGGCCAAATTTACATTGAAATCTCCACTGAAAATCATCGGCATTTTGTGGTAGTCTTATGTGGTATATTTTATTAAACCCTCGTGGATGAATTCAATAATTTTAGTTATTGCTTTATTGGGAGAAATATAAATTGCTACAATTACAATTGTTTTGTTGCTACCCAATGTACTCTCACAAGCACATATTTCTCCCACCTTAGAAATATGAACGGACATTGATTCCAATTGTTTTGCGTTGAGTGTTGTTTGTGGAGTAACAACACTACCCGGTCATGTGTGTTATAGTAGATTGCAACCCATATACAAAAGCTGGTGTATATGGTATTTTAAATTGGATTACTTTATCGAAATTGGGAATGTCTAAAAACGTATCATTATCAATCCACGTCTCGGAAAGAATTAGAAAATCCGACGATGATGCTATTCTGTCTAGTTAAATATCTTGTAAATGGGCGCGTAAGCTTTGGCAATTAAAAGTGAATAACGACAATCCATTTCTCGCATTTATAAAATCATATAATACATTTTCAATTGTTTCAAGTCGATTCAAGTTAAGCCTTTCAAATTTTGTTCGCAACTCAATTGTGGATACTGTTGGTCTCCGGCCGTGATAAAATGTTCTATCATTTCTTTTTTTTGAGACAAAATGAAGCCCTTGGATCGATGTTACTCGTGATTATGCGACGTATAGTAGCTGTTGAGCATGTGATTTATCATACTGGTAGACGATCTCACCAAATGTACCGGCTTGTGACTTATGAATCGTTATCGCACACGCAGAGACCAGAGGAAAATGGTTTCGCTTTACAAGAACTGTTTTATTGCGTGTTAATGGTATAGAGGAAGTTCTTCGGTCTATTGGCACTGCCAGTTGTGAAATATTGTACTTATGTATTAACGCCGCTGCTTTTCTTCTGATTTTTTCACCAGTTTTAGTATAATCAGCGAAATGCAGTCATAAACGACCAATCTCCCCATTGTCATTATATTCTATAAAAATTAAGTTTCCGGTAGCGCCATTAGCTAACCCATCTGACACGTCAATATTAGTTGTTAGGATGTACATATGGTTTATTGATAACCAACGTAATTTCATAAGGCAAACCTCCTGTATCGATAACGGACATTTTGTGTAATTTTTGCCTCATAAAAGTGTGCTGTTCAACACCTTGGCAACCAATGTATACATCTGTTGCTTCGGAAATGACTTTTTCGATTGCAGTGTTTAAAATTTTATTATTGTAAATAAAACTGAATGATTATCGAAGAACAATCGTATACCATTTGGGCAGATTGTGTCAGCCTCC
The DNA here is from genome assembly GCF_040869045.1 of Eurosta solidaginis. NCBI lineage: Eukaryota > Metazoa > Arthropoda > Insecta > Diptera > Tephritidae > Eurosta > Eurosta solidaginis. Next base: position 256,474,950 of record NC_090321.1, read on the forward strand.
TCTTTGACGTTTTACTCCGACTTCGCTGAATTCAATAAACTGAATAGAATATTACATAGTACATATAATTTCAAATCACAAAATATGCAACCTTTTGCTTATAAATAACGGCACATACCCTGCAAAAATCGCGAGTACTCCATGCATGCATGTATGGAGTACTCGCTATGGACCAAGCGAGTGCTCCAAAATTAACCACAATTCATACAAAAAATATGGTCCAATTAACATTGCAATGTCCTAGGACCGGACCATATACTCCAGCTCCGCATTACATCAGAGTAATCCATGGAGTACCCACAGTCCAATAAACATCGTGTAGTGATTACAGTCGTTAAAAACGAGCAATGATCGGCTTACAACATGTTCGTGTAGAAACATGAGTTGGGCCATCGCTGCATTACAGTGCATTAGAATGGTAAGTACTCCAGTGGACCACATGGTCCAACGATTTTTGCAGGGTATGTACATATGTACATATATATTTCACAAATTTGTATTTACATATATATGTAAGTATGGTAAATTAGCTTTTAAACTCTCTGGCACCGGGGTGTCGTTTTAAACTCTCAAATAAAAGAATGGTGATCTTATACTTAAAAAAAAAAAAATTAGAAACAGTAGACAGCGTCGAACCCTCGACCTTTGCATGTTCATTCGCACGTGTACCACATGATCCATATTGAAGCTTTCTGTTTTACGTCAACTGCCGTACTTAAGATTGTCTATGGTGCTTTTGCTATATGAGTGTGGTGTGGTTGCCGCTTCGCAACAACAACATTCATATGGTTGTTGTCTTCCAATTTCATTACAGTTTTTCTCAAATGCATGCCGCTATAGAAGTAAACTTCAAAAACTTCAAAAAAAGTTGCTAATGTCCGCCCCTAAATTTGAGGATTATGTTGAGAGGGTTTCGGAAAAATGGTTTAAAATTTTTTTTGATCCTTCGAAATACAGCCGAAAATGTTTTTTCGTTGTAACTTGGTTATTTGACGTCCGCTTTTTAAAATGGACATGTCATTATTTTGGCCCTGAGAAGCTTCCGTTTAATGTCCTTTTAAGCTATGACGCCGTTTTCACATGATTAGGTCAGCTAACAAAATTTTACCCCCCTAATGTATGCTTTTTTTCTTACCAAACGAAAGTACTTAAAAATTCAAGAAAATGTTGCTTTGAAATCATATTACTAAAATAATAAACAAAGAATTTATAGCACTTTCAATATTTATTGCAACTGTTATTTTACCTGATTCTTATTATACTTAGACCTGAAACTCACGATATTTTTGGAGAAAAAATTGCAGGGTTTGCATTGAAAAGTTAATAAAGATATGCCAAATATCATGAATATGGGAGGTCAAAGTAAGTGAGTCAAACCTGTTTCGTATTTATAATAATAACGCTATGCGACAAAATCAATTTTTTTTCTGGGTATTGGACAAAACTCACTTTTTTGTAGAGATTGAGGCTTAAGTAAACAAAGTACTATCTCCGTTTTTCGAACTTAGCCTCCAAAAAATAGATATCGGCTTACGAAGTTCGAAATTCTACATTTTGAAATTTTCTGTTTTTGTTAACGCGTTCAGCAAATTTAAAAAGAAAAAATGTGGGCGTGGTCCGCTTTTTTCCCTTATTTGAAGGGCTGAATTCTTTTTTTGAGAAATTTAGTATAACAGCTGTTATACGAGGTGAAAAGTCCAGACTCTGACTTCTGACTTTTCACCTTTACTTTTTCAATTTGCTGAACGCGTTAACAAAAAAATAAAATTTCGAAATGTAGACATTCGAACTTTTTTGGAGGCTAAGTTCGAAAAACGGAGATAGTACTTTGTTTAATTAAGCCTCAATATCTACAAAAAAGTGGGTTTTGTCCAATACCCAGAAAAAAAGTTGATTTTGTCGCATAGCGTTATTATTATAAATATGAAACAACAGGCAACAGGCTTGACTCACTTATTTACTTTGACTTCCCCTATTCATGATATTTGACATATCTTTGATAACTTTTCAATGCAAACCCTGCAATTTTTCCTCCAAAAATGTCGTGAGTTTCAGGTCTAAGTATAATGTAAAATAACAGTTGCAATAAATATTGAAAGTGCTATAACTTCTTTACTAAACTCAGTTCACGTACTTATCTGAACTCACTTTGTATTGGTGTAAAAAATGGCCGAAATCCGACTATGACCACGCCCACTTATCGAAAATTACGAAAAATGAAAAAAATGCCATAATTATATACCAAATACGAAAAAATGGATGAAACATGGTAATTGTATTGGTCTATTGACGCAAAATATAACTTTAGAAAAAAACTTGATAAAATGGGTGTGACACCTACCATATTAAGTAGAAGAAAATGAAAAAGTTTTGCAGGGCGAAATCAAAAGCCCTTGGAATCTTGGAAGGAATACTGTACGTGGTATTACATATATAAATAAATTAGCGGTACCCGACAGATGATGTTCTGGATCACCCTGGTCCACATTTTGGTAGATATCTCGAAAACGCCTTCACATATACTACTAAGGGCTACTCCCTTTTAAAACCCTCATTAATACCTTTAATTTGATACCCATATCGTACAAACACATTCTAGAGTCACCCCTGGTCCACCTTTATGGCGATATCTCGAAAAGGCGTCCACCTATAGAACTAAGGCCCACACCCTTTTAAAATACTCATTAACACCTTTCATTTGATACCCATATCGTACAAACAAATTCTAGAGTCACCCCTGGTCCACCTTTATGGCGATATCTCGAAAAGGCGTCCACCTATAGAACTAAGGCCCACACCCTTTTAAAATACTCATTAACACCTTTCATTTGATACCCATATCGTACACAAAAATTCTAGAGTCACCCCTGGTCTACCTTTATGAAGATATCTCGAAAAGGCGTCCACCTATAGAACTAAGACCCACGCCCTTTTAAAATACTCATTAGCACCTTTCATTTGATACCCATATTGTACAAACGCATTCTAGAGTCACCCCTGGTCCACGTTTATGGCGATATCCCGAAAAGGCGTCCACTCATAGAACAAAGGCCCACTCCCTTTTAAAACACTTATTACACTTTTCGTTTGACACCCATATTGTACAAACGCATTCTAGAGTCAACCCAGGTCCACTTTTATGGCGATATCTCGAAAAGGCGTCCACATATAGAACTAAGGCCCACGCCCTCTTAAAATACTCATTAACACCTTTCATTTGATACTCATATCGTACAAACAAATTCTAGAGTCACCCCTGGTCCATCTTTATGGCTATATCTCGAAAAGGCGTACATCTATAGAACTTAGGCCCACGCTCTTTTAAAATACTCATTAATACCTTTTATTTGATACCCATATCGTACAAAATAAATTCTAGAGTCACCCCTGGTCCACCTTTATGGCGATATCTCGAAAAGACGTCCACCTATAGAACTTAGGCCCACTCCCTTTTAAAATTATCATTAACACATTTCATTTGATACCCATATCGTACAAACAAATTCTCGAGTCAGGCCTGGTCCACCTTTATGGCGATATCCCTAAATGGCGTCCATCTATAGATCTATGGCCCACTTCCTCTTAAAATACTCTTTAATACCTTCCATTTGATACACATGTCATACAAACACATTCCAGGGTTACCCTAGGTTCCTTTTACAACATGGTGATTTCCCTTACTTTGTCTCCACAGCTCTCAACTGAGTATGTAATGTTCGGTTACACCCGAACTTAGCCTTCCTTACTTGTTGTTCATAGTTTTGCTTTACAGAATAAGAATTTCAAAGTTTACACAATTTCTTGTGTACACTTTAAATTAGCGAATAGAGTCCCAGACCCGTTTAATTTCCTTAAAACGAAATCAAAAACTAACAATTTTCATTGTTTGCTAAGAAAAAGCTCTGACTTTTATATCAGTTCTAAAAAAGTCTAGTTGAGGGGTCGACTGCTAATACGCTACCAGAAATATCGAGATAGGTGTCATATTCATTCACAGTCAAATAAAAGTATTACTAACTATGTATATCCTTTAATATTTTTATAAAAAAATTAATTGATAGTCTCGACATCTGGAATTTACGGTCGTTTTTATACCCACTGTACTTGTACACAGCGTATTATACCTTTGATTGGATGACGGTTGGTTGTACAGGTATAAAGGAATCGAGATATATATAGACTTCCATATATCAAAATCATCAATATCGAACAAAAATTTGATTGAGCCATGTCCGTCCGTCTGTCCGTTAACACGATAACTTCAGTAAATATTGAGATATCTTCACCAAATTTGGTAAACGAACTTATCTGGACCCAGAATAGATTGGTATTGAAAATGAGCGAAATTGGATGATAACCACTCCCACTTTTTATATATATAACATTTTGGAAAACACAAAAAACCTGATTATTTAGTAAATAATACACAGTAATGTTGAAATTTTACGTGTGGACTGATATTGAGACTTGATAAAAATTTGAAAAAAACTTTAAAATGGGCGTGGCACTACTCACTTGTAATAAAATCAATTTTACAAATATTATTAATTACAAATCAAAAATCCTTAAACCTATCGTAACAAAATTCGGCAGAGAGGTTGCCTTTACTATAAAGAATGATTTGAAGAAAAATTTACGAAATCGGTAATGACCACGCGCACTATTATATAAAAGATTCTTTAAAGGGTCGTGGACGAATAAAATGACCTATTTCTTTGCAAAAAAGAGCTTTATATCGATGGTATTTCATTTCCCAAGTGGATTTATAACAATAAATAGGAAAAACTTCAAATTTTAAAAAATGGGCGTGGCACCGCCCCTTTTATGACTAAGCAATTTTCTATGTCGTATAATCGTAATAAAATGGGGTACACAAATTTTCCCTATAGGAAGAAATATTTAAAAAAAAAATGGACGAGATTGGTTAAAGACCACGCCCACTTTTATATAAAAGATTTTTAAAAGGGTCGTAGACGAAAATATTAAGCTATATATTAGCGAAAAAGAGCTGTGTATCAATAGAATTTTACTTTCTAAATTGAATTATAACATTAAGTTGGAAAACACTTAAATTTTAAAAGATGGATGTGGCACCTCCCCTTTTTTGTCTAAGCAACTTTCAATGTTTCGGGAGCCATAACTCGAAGAAAAATTTACATATCGTAACAAAATTGGGTACACATATTTTCCTTATAGCAGAAAATATTTCTAGTAAAAATGGACGGGATCGGTTTAAGACCAAGGCAACTTAGATTTAAAACAAGTTTAAAAGGTTTAAAAGGGTCGTAGACTAGAATAACTTAGCAAAAAATAGTTTTGTATGAATGATATTTCACTTATCAAGTTTTATTGCAAGAGGAAATGGTGAGACATTTTTTTTTTAAACGGGCGGTGCCACGTGTAATGTAGAATAGTAATTTATCTGAAATGAAATGTACAATTAAAGTTCACGCTGGTTGAACTGGCCGGTCCATGAGGACCTCACATAGACTGAATGACTCCGTAATGTTAAAGTTCACGCTGAGTATATAATGTTCGGTTACACCCGAACTTGGACACCTTGTTGTTGTTGTTGTAGCAGTGCTTCGCCACATTCAATAGGTGCAACCGATCACAAATTGTCATCAATATCCTCTAACTGGAATCCAAGGAAACTTGCTGTTTAAATCCTCTTTATAAGGACCATAATGAGAGGGGTGTTAGAGGCGTTGGTTCCACATTACAATTAAAGAGATGGTTGGTGTCATGTGGGACACATTGGAAGCGAGGCACACATTTTGTATGTCGGGGTTGATTTTGGATAGGTAAGAGTTTAGCCTGTTACAGTATCCAGATCGAAGTTGAGCTAGAGTGACTCGTGTTTCCCTGGGGAGTGTGCATTCCTCTTCCGCAAGTTTTGGGTACTGTCCTTTGAGTACTGGATATACCGGGCAATTCCCGGTAGCGACTTAGACACCTTTATTTGTTTTTATTATATATGTATGAAATGCATCATATATTTCCGGTACAAAAATTGTGCCTTGATTATCAAGGATAATGTACCCCCATGTTGCGGTGGCGACAATTATAAAAAGTAGGTCCCGTACTGCCAATTTCTAGGAAAAATAAAAAAAAAGGAGCACGAGCTCGAGATTAGATCAGTCATTGTAGAGCTAAAGCTTTAAAAGTGATACGACTCGTTATCACAAACCGTGGTTTCATAATGTATCTCCCGTATTAAACCGGAAAATATGTTTCCGATGATCCGATGATCAATTTCACTTTTCACACCTACTCACATGCCCACGGCTTACCCCAGGTATGCATACATATCTTAGATTTGTTTGATGAAGCGCATCAAATGTTTAAGGCAAGATAATGGCACATACGCAACTGATGTACCCAACGGTATTATTATAATTGTCGTTTTTACAAATGAATGAATGAGTGAATGAAAATCCCACACGCGCACAGCTACATATGTCTGTATTATACAAATCTACAGGCGTACACATGGGCGCAGATAGGCTTTTGGGCAAGATGGGGTCAGGAGTTTACACTTTTGGCTATATTTGTGATATATATTTTGTTCTTTAAATCTGTTTGTTCGAGAAGTGGAATGGCCAGGCTATCAAAAGTGAAGTCAAGTTTTCACTTAATGCTTCCGCTTGGGAGTCGGTGTTATGATCAGTCAGCCAGAAGTTATCGTTAATATAGAGCCCTCTGCATTCCTTTTCTTTAAAAAAGCTTAAATCCTCGTTATAAGGATTCAAAATTGTGCGAAATTCGTATGACATATTTTTCAATTTAAGCCATTGCAGCCTCAATCTATCCGTAAACGCATACATCCTAGACGAATACTACATCTACATAAGACATCATATAATGGCTTTTATCAGCGGATGAGTCAATCCACGGTCAAGCCAGCAGGGCTCTCGCCAACCCCCGCTAAACAGAACTCAGTATTTGTGTATTAAGGTTATATACACAGACATATGTACATACGGCTCGAGGTGTTAGAAGGATAGCACCTTTTCTTACGAAGAGAGTGGTGGTAGGTAAGAGTAGACGGAGGGGCGGACGGTTTCAGGTACTACTCTTACGGCGGGATGATCGGTTGACAGAAATATTTGGCAAAATGATCGAGAAATGATCTCCTGTCAAGCACCATCAGGTCTATCACTTGGCAGTACGTAGGCCATGCATTACTACGATTTAAGGCAGAGGGGAAAATAAAAGCTTGTTGGTCTGGCGTATTCCCTCAATATTTTCCATGTTGTCGTTGCTGACTTGAGAACATGAAGAGAAGCCTGATGGATACCCTATTACCGGATACCATACGTAGACGTTTATAGGTTGCATTCGTTCTAAATAGAGAACGTATCGTCTTGAACCGTTGGATAGTTTTTCTTTTGCTGATAGGGGAGTCGCTAACATTGAGCAAAATATGGACGTCTCTGTATGTACGTGTTTTCCAAACTCCCAACTGCAGCGATAATTAATGCGTTGGGATATCGTTTTTCTATTAATGGCACTTTACATTTCAAAATCAGAGTTTTTGCAGGGCAGATCGTTGAACTTTACCTTATACGTTATTTATAAGCTCATCTCGCCTTCCAACACACCAGTGCACCGAAAGTAAGGATCAGTTTGTAGTTCTATGCCGTGAACTCTTAGTGCGCCGATGTTACAATCGCTCAAGTCATTAAGTTTTTATATCGCCCTCGAGATCAAGCTATAAGCCCACTTCAAGGTCCATTGTTGAGTTTAGAAAGGGACTCTCCTAGCTCCCTTCTATGAACATAGAAGAATATCTCCCAAACGGCAGCCACATGAATATGTCGGTGTTTGTGTACGCGCCCTTCGACCTCAACTGCAAACGAGAACTATTGTAAACTAACACCAACAACAAAAAATATTTTGTCCCATTGCACATTGAATGAGTGACCAAAGGTTGAGTGAATTACTCTGTTTAAGAGTTCTTTGGGGAGGCGTAGTACTCTAGTTTACTGAAAGTTTACCTGCTTTGTTGTTGCTGTATTTGTTCAACTCTTCTGTTTTTTATCGAATGAATGCACTTAACTTGTTTGCTTTTATTTAGTTGAGATATTCTGTGAGAATTTCATACTTGAGCTATTCTGCCTGCCGAAACTACAGGACGGCGCACAGTGTTTAGGGAGAGGGAAGTTTTCTTTCAAAAAAGTGTTTGCCAGAAGCCATCCTGGTGCTATTCAGAAAAAGAAGAGAGGTTAGTTTCAGTCCATCATCAATCTCTCTGAAGTCCTGCACATCGGAATTGGAAGTTATATGTTGAGCCTCTTTCAGGTAATCTCTGCTGAGAAAAATCCTTGAGAAATACTGTGCAATGACTCAACGGCCTAAGCGAATACCTGTATAGGCCGCGTATTCAGGGTTATTGAGCTTGTAAATAAAGTTAGTCCTCTGTCTTATGCAATACAAAACATTTTGAGACTTCATTATAATTTGTCTAGCGGCGTGAGTGCCTATTGAACTGTGTCTAATTATTTCAGGGTAAAAAGTGAGTTTGTGCATACCTTATTGATATAGTGACCTGACTAGAGAACATTGGCCCTGCTTATAGTGTTTGTGCTCGCGTGGAAAGTGGTCGGGAGGCTAAGATGTATCCTCGTAGCGGAATGCGAAGATAAGTTCGGCATGATGCGTTGCTTGTTATTGTGACATTCAAGACCGGCCATAAGTTTTGTTATGGCAGAAGGTCCAAGCTTCTAAATAACCTTTTGTTAAACAGAAGTCTAACCTTATCAAGGAATGGATGCATTATGCAATTACATTAAAGATAGACACAGGTATCTTTGGGATTTTGCGAGATCTTTCATTCCCAGGAAGGCGGTATAGTAATCGGCTGTATGAGCTTTACGCAGATATGAAGATAGTACGCAGATATGGGCGGAAACATTCCGACCAAGAAAGTATTTCTTTCAAAACCTGCATATGGAAGCAGAGGATGAAGGAAACCTCCACTGAGTAGGGGGAGTCAGATGCAGGAAGGCTTGATCCCCCTTGATGGCCTCAATTGTCGTCAGTTATCGCTAAACAGGTATAACTAGTGTGATCTGTTACGAAACGGCCAAAAAGGTCTAGGTGGTTAAGCGTCAATTAATGAAGCATGGCTAAAATTAGATTGACCAGTTCTTGGAAAGTTTGGTTGGGGAAACCCCCGCAGTGTTCAGCCTCATATTATAGTGTAAAAAGTGTTGTCCCCATATGGTGACAGAACTCACAAAGTCGTAACTAGCATTAGTTAAATTACTTGAACAATTGATGGGCAAGTCTGGAACTCGGTACCAACGACGAAGGTATAAGAGTGTTTTGCTGAAATGATAAGTCTTTGGTTGATATTACACCGGGTCATACCGGTGCTCTCAATTGACTATAGTGGGAACGTCCAACCGCCCTTCAATACAATATTCGGTTTGACTAAAATTTAACTAGACCCGCCAAAGACTTAACGATCAAATCAAAATTATCATAATTTCAACAACTTCTAAAATTCGGAAAATCAGAATAACATCAGCAAAGTCCACTGTAAACGTGTGCTCTTAGATTGAGACGCACTAAAAACAAAGTAGAGCGCTGAAGCGTTTTGCTGACCTATGAACGTAGGGACATCTGTTGAGCTTTTCTCATGCGCCCACACATATGAGTATGCATATATGTTAATTTGTCCATAAAACGACTGCCACCGCTTCCATATGCCCATTCAATGCGTAAGAAAATAGAAAAAAAAACAAGTAAGGAAGGTTAAGTTCGGGTGTAACCGAACATTACATACTCAGTTGAGAGCTATGGTGACAACATAAGGGAAAATAACCATGTAGGAAAATGAACCGAGGGAAACCCTGGAATGTGTTTGTATGACATGTGTATCAAATGAAAGGCATTAAAGAGTATTTTATGAGGGAGTGGGCCATAGTTCTATAGGTGGACGCCATTTAGGGATATAGCCATAAAGGTGGATCAGGGTTGACTCTAGAATGCGTTTGTACGATATGGGTATCAAATGAAAGGTATTAATGAGTATTTTAAAATGGCGTGGACCTAAGTTCTATAGATGGATGCCTTTTCGAGATATCGCCGTAAAGATGGACCAGGGGTGACTCTAGAATGCGTTTGTACGATATGGGTATCAAATGAAAGGTGTTAATGAGCATTTTAAAAGGGAGTAATCCTTAGTTCCATAGGTGGACGCCGTTTCGAGATATCGCCATAAAGGTGGGCCAGGGGTGACTCTAGAATTCGTTTGCGAAAGATGGGTATCAAACGAAAGGAGTTAATGAGTATTTTAAGAGGGAGTGGGCCTTAGTTCTATAGGTGGACGCATTTTCGAGGTATCGCAATAAAGGTGGACCAGGGGTGACTCTAGACTTTGTTTGTACGATATGGGTATCAAATGAAAGGTGTTAATCATTATTTTAAAAGGGCGTGGGGCTTAGTTCTATAGGTGGATCCCTTTTCGAGATATCGCCGTAAAGGTGGACCAGGGGTGACTCTAGAATTCGTTTGTGCAATATGGGTATCAAACGAAAGGAGTTAATGAGTATTTTAAGAGGGAGTGGGCCTTAGTTCTATAGGTGGACGCATTTTCGAGGTATCGCAATAAAGGTGGACCAGGGGTGACTCTAGACTTTGTTTGTACGATATGGGTATCAAATGAAAGGTGTTAATGAGTATTTTTAAAAGGGAGTGGGCCTTCGTTTTATAGGTGTTCGCCTTTTCGAGATATCGCCAAAAAGGTGGACCAGGGGTGACTTTAGAATTTGTTTGTATGATATGGGTATCAAATTAAAGGTATTAATGAGAGTTTTAAAAGGGAGTGGTAGTAGTTGTATATGTGAAGGCGTTTTCCAGATATCGATCAAAATGTGGACCAGGGTGACCCAGAACATCATCTGTTGGATACCGCTAATTTATTTATATATGTAATACCTGCCAAGATTTTAAGGGTTTTTTATTTCGCCCTGCAGAACTTTTTCATTTTCTTCTACTTAATATGGTAGGTGTCACAACCATTTTATAAAGTTTTTTCTAAAGTTATATTTCGCGTCAATAAAACAATCCAATTACCTTACCATATTTCATCCCTTTTTTCGTATTTGGTATAGAATTATGGCATTTTTTCATTTTTCGTAATTTTTGATATCGAAAAAGTGGGCGTGGTCATAGTCGGATTTCGTTCATTTTTCATACCAAGATAAAGTGAGTTCAGATAAGTACGTGAACTGAGTTTAGTAAAGATATATCGATTTTTGCTCAAGTTATCGTGTTAACGGCCAGGCGGAAGGACAGACGGACGACTGTGTATAAAAACTGGGCGTGACATCAACCGATTTCGCCCATTTTCACAGAAAACAGTTAGCACCATAAAATCTATGCCCCTACCAAATTTCAAAAGGATTGGTTAGTTTTTGTTCGACTTATGGCGTTAAAAGTATCCTAGACAAATTAAATGAAAAAGGGCGGAGCCACGCCCATTTTTAAATTTTCTTTTATTTTTGTATTTTGTTGCACCATATCATTACTGGAGTTGAATCTTGACATAATTTACTTATATACTGTAAAGATATTAAATTTTTTGTTAAAATTTTACTTTAAAAAAAATTTTTTTTTAAAAGTGGGCGTGGTCCTTCTCCGATTTTGTTAATTTTTATTAAGCGTACATATAGTAATAAGAGTAACGTTCCTGCCAAATTTCATCATGATATCTTCAACGACTGCCAAATTACAGCTTGCAAAAGTTTTAAATTACCTTCTTTTAAAAGTGGGCGGTGCCACGCCCATTGTCCAAAATTTTTCTAATTTTCTATTCTGCGTCATAAGCTCAACTCATCTACCAAGTTTCGTCGCTTTATCTGTCTTTTGTAATGAATTATCGCACTTTTTCGGTTTTTCGAAATTTTCGATATCGAAAAAGTGGGCGTGGTTATAGTCCGATATCGTTCATTTTAAATAGCGATCTGAGATGAGTGCTCAGGAACCTACATACCAAATTTCATCAAGATACCTCAAAATTTACTCAAGTTATCGTGTTAACGGACGGACGGACGGACGGACATGGCTCAATCAAATTTTTTTTCGATCCTGATTATTTTGATATATGGAAGTCTATATCTATCTCGATTCCTTTATATATGTACAACCAACCGTTATCCAATCAAACTTAATATACTCTGTGAGCTCTGCTCAACTGAGTATAAAAACAAATAAAACAAGTAAGGAAGGCTAAGTTCGGGTGTAACCGAACATAACATACTCAGTTGAGAGCTATGGAGACAAAATAAGGAAAATCAATCTGGGGTAACCCTGGAATGTGGTTGTATAACATGTGTATCAAATGAAAGGTATTAAAGAGTATTTTAAGAGAGAGTAGGCCATAGTTCTATGGATGAACGCCATTTAGGGATATCGCCATAAAGGTAGACCAGGGCTGACTCTAGAATTTGTTTGTACGATATGGGTATCAAATGAAAGGTGTTACTGAGCATTTTAAGAGGGAGTGGGCCTTAGGTCTATCGGTGGACGCCTTTTCGAGATGTCCCCATTAAGGTGGACCAGGGGTGATTCTATAATGTGTTTGTACGATATGGGTATCAAATGAAAGCTGTTAATGAGTATTTTGAAAAGGAGTGATCCTTAGTTCCATAGGGGGTGTTCCACCAGGGGTGTCTGTACGATATGTGCATCAAACGAAAGGTGTTACTGAGCATTTTAAGAGGGAGTGGGCATTAGGTCTATAGGTGGACGCCCTTTCGAGATATCGCCATTAGGGTGGGCCAGGGGTGACTCTAGAATGTTTGTACGATATGGGTATCAAACGAAAGGTGTTACTGAGCATTTTAAGAGGGAGTGGGCATTAGGTCTATAGGTGGACGCCTTTTCGAGATATCGCCATTAGGGTGGGCCAGGGGTGACTCTAGAATGTGTTTGTACGATATGGGTATCAAATGAAAGGTGGTAATGAGTATTTTAAAAGGGAGTAATCCTTAGTTCTATAGGTGGACGCCTTTTCGAGATATCGCCATAAAGCTGGACCAAGGGTGACTCTAGAATGTTTGTACGGTATGGGTATCAAACGAAAGGTGTTACTGAGCATTTTAAGAGGGAGTGGGCATTAGGTCTATAGGTGGACGCCTTTTCGAGATATCGCCATTAGGGTGGGCCAGGGTGACTCTAGAATGTGTTTGTACGATATGGGTATCAAATGAAAGGTGGTAATGAGTATTTTAAAAGGGAGTAATCCTTAGTTCTATAGGTGGACGCCTTTTCGAGATATCGCCATTAGGGTGGGCCAGGTGTGACTCTAGAATGTTTGTACGATATGGGTATCAAACGAAAGGTGTTACTGAGCATTTTAAGAGGGAGTGGGCATTAGGTCTATAGGTGGACGCCTTTTCGAGATATCGCCATTAGGGTGGGACAGGGGTGACTCTAGAATGTTTGTACGATATGGGTATCAAACGAAAGGTGTTACTGAGCATTTTAAGAGGGAGTGGACATTAGGTCTATAGGTGGACGCCTTTTCGAGATATCGCCATTAGGGTGGGCCAGGGGTGACTCTAGAAAGTTTGTACGATATGGGTATCAAACGAAAGGTGTTACTGAGCATTTTAAGAGGGAGTGGACATTAGGTCTATAGGTGGACGCCTTTTCGAGATATCGCCATTAGGGTGGGCCAGGGTGACTCTAGAATGTGTTTGTACGATATGGGTATCAAATGAAAGGTGGTAATGAGTATTTTAAAAGGGAGTAATCCTTAGTTCTATAGGTGGACGCCTTTTCGAAATATCGCCATTAGGGTGGGCCAGGTGTGACTCTTGAATGTTTGTACGATATGGGTATCAAACGAAAGCTGTTACTGAGCATTTTAAGAGGGAGTGGGCATTAGGTCTATAGGTGGACGCCTTTTCGAGATATCGCCATTAGGGTGGGCCAGGGGTGACTCTAGAATGTTTGTACGATATGGGTATCAAACGAAAGGTGTTACTGAGCATTTTAAGAGGGAGTGGACACTAGGTCTATAGGTGGACGCCTTTTCGAGATATCGCCATTAGGGTGGGCCAGGGGTGACTCTAGAATGTTTGTACGATATGGGTATCAAACGAAAGGTGTTACTGAGCATTTTAAGAGGGAGGGGGCATTAGGTCTATAGGTGGACGCCTTTTCGAGATATCGCCATTAGGGTGGGACAGGGGTGACTCTGGTATGTTTTTGTACGATATGGATATCAAATTAAAGGTATTAATGAGGGTTTTAAAAGCGAGTGGCCCTTAGATGTATATGTGAAGGCGTTCTCGCGATATCGACCAAAATGTGGACCAGGTGATCCAGAAAATCATCTGTCGGGTACTGCTAATTTATTTATATATGCAATACCACTAACAGTATTCCTGCCAAGATTCCAAGGGCTGTTGATTTCGCCTTGTAGAACTTTTTCATTTTCTTCTACTTAATATGGTAGGTGTCACACCCATTTTACAAAGGTTTTTCCAAAGTTATATTTTGCGTCAATAAACCAATCCAGTTACCATGTTTCATCCCTTTTTTCGTGTTTGGTATAGAATTATGGCATTTTTTTCATTTTTCGTAATTTTCGATATCGATAAAGTGGGCGTGGTTATGGACAGATTTCGCCCATTTTTTATACCAAGAAAAAGTGAGCTCAGGTAAGTACGTGGGATAAGTTTAGTAAAGATATATCGGATTTTGCTCAAGTTATTGTGTTAATGGCCGAGCGGAAGGACAGACGGTGGACTGTGTATAAAAACTGGGCGTGGCTTCCACCGATTTCGCCCATTTTCACAGAGAACAGTTACCGTCATAGAATCTATGCTCCTACCAAATTTGAGAAGGATTGGCAAATTTTTGTTCGACTTATGGCAATAAAAGTATTCTAGACAAACTAAATGAAAATGGGCGGAGCCACGCCCATTTTGAAATTTTCTTTTATTTTTGTATTTTGTTGCATCATATCATTATTGGAGTTGAATTTTGACTTAATTTACTTATATACAGTAAAGATATTAAATTTTTTGTTAAAATTTGAATTTAAAAAAATTTTTTTTTAAAAAGTGGGCGTGTTCTTCATCCAATTTTGCTAATTTTTATTTAGCACATATAGAGTAATAGTAGTAACGTTCCTGCCAAATTTCATCATGATATCTTCAACGACTGCCAAATTACAGCTTGCAAAACTTTTAAATTACCTTCTTGTAAAAGTGGGCGGTGCCACGCCCATTGTCCAAAATCTTACTAATTTTCTATTCTGCGTCATAAGTTCAACCCATCTACCAAGTTTCGTCGCTTTATCTGTCTTTTGTAATGAGTTATCGCACTTTTTCGGTTTTTCGAAATTTTCGATATCGAAAAAGTGGGCGTGGTTATCGTCCGATATCGTTCATTTTAAATAGCGATCTGAGATGAGTGCTCAGGAACCTACATACCAAATTTCATCAAGATACCTCAAAATTTACTCAAGTTATCGTGTTAACGGACGGACGGACGGACGGACGGACGGACGGACGGACGGACGGACGGACGGACGGACGGACATGGCTCAATCAAATTTTTTTTCGATCCTGATTATTTTGATATATGGAAGTCTATATCTATCTCGATTCCTTTATATATGTACAACCAACCGTTATCCAATCAAACTTAATATACTCTGTGAGCTCTGCTCAACTGAGTATAAACACATCCAAATAAAGCAAATGCAAAGCGAGTCGAGTTAAACAAAAGCCAAAAAAATGGTAATCAAATATAATGTGCACACGTGCATAAACAAAAGCCCGGTAGGAAAATACGCCCTAGGTCTTTATGTGTAAACAACGTGTTTCGCTTGAAGAACTTCCATAGATCTTAACTTCATACTGGAATGTGTGTTTTGGGTTCTAATACTGTAAACGTCATCGAGCAAGACACAAACAATTTTGGTTGATATCAGGAAATCCATATCTAGTTAAAGCCCAGTGTCTAAGCTTTGGTGATTCGGCGGGCGAATCGGGTTTTTATAATTATATTATTTTGTAATTATTAGTGGACTGTATATTATTTTATTGTTTAGAAAGAGGTCGCTATGAGCCTGTTACACCTTGTATGTATTCATTGGGAGGCCAGCACTGCGGGCTCTAAGTTATTGGCTGCGGGTTGAGCCACCTTATTTTGCTTTGAAAAACCCCCCTTGGGATTAAAAAGTTTAAACTATGTCTTCAGAATATTTCACTAACCAGTTGAGAATTACCGCGGTGTGATGGTAGCGTGCTCCGCGTACCACACCGTATGCCCTGGGTTCACACCCCGGGCAAAGCAACATCAAAATTTTAGAAATAAGGTTTTTCAATTAGAAGAACATTTTTCTAAGCGGGGTCGCCCCTCGGCAGTGTTTGGCAAGCGCTCCGGGTGTATTTCTGACATGAAAAGCTCTCAGTGAAAACTCATCTGCCTTGCAGATGCCGTCCGGAGTCGGCATAAAACATGTAGGTCCCGTCCAGCCGATTTGTAGGGAAAATCAATAGGAGCACGACGCAAATTGGACGAGAAGCTCGGCCTTATATCTCTTCGGAGGTTATCGCGCCTTACATTTATTTTTTATTTTTATTAGTTGAGAATTACAAGCATCCTCAATGGGTAAAGAAACAAACGAACGAAAAATGTTCATAGTTTAAGTCACTTAAGCACCCAGCATCATTTCGGTTTCTTATATTTGATACATACACCGAATGTTCCATAAGTTTATTCAGCGACTCAAATCAAAACTCTTAAAAACCGCAAAGAATTGTGGGTTGTCTTCTAGAAGCTTTCTAGGATGTACACCATTTTGTTGTTCTAGACAGTTTAGGTTTACTTTAACTGACCGGTTCGTAAGGACTTCACATAGACTGAAATTGTTCATACTGTTACCACAAGTTTTCTCGACGAACAAATTGAAAACCCCTATCCAAAGCCATGACATATGTTATAAAATATTTTCATTCTATGGGCAAATACCAGAAACTTTCTATGACTTATCATACTTGCTGCTTCTATGTCTGATAACTGTGTCACTCCTTATAGCTTGAGTCTCAGCCTAGCGAGCAACGGACATGGGTACTGAATCGTTTCCTTCTGCAACACGTTTTTCCTATATATGCTATCACTGACGAGGCTCAGTTTTAAGGCATGTGGCGCGAGAAGGCAGTGTTATGTCACAGTATTCTATTTTTATAATCAGCGTGCTTTGCACAAAGAGTATATTAACTTTGATTGCATAACGGTTGGTTGTACAAGTATAAAGGAATCGAGATAGATATAGACTTCCATATATCAAAATCATCAGTATCGAAAAAAATTTGATTGAGCCATGTCCGTCCGTCTGTCTGTTAACACGATAACTTCAGTAAATATTGAGATATCTTCACCAAATTTGGTATACGAGCTTATCTGGACCCAATAGATTGGTATTGAAAATGAGCGAAATCGGATGATAACCACGCCCACTATTATACATATATATATAACATTTTGGAAAACACAAAAACCTGATTATTTAGTAAATAATACACCTAGAATGTTGAAATTTGACATGTGGACTGATATCGAGACTCTTGATAAAAATTTGAAAACATTTTTTTAAATGGACGTGGCACCGCCCACTTGTGATAAAATTAATTTTACAAATATTATTAACCATAAATGAGAAATCGTTAAACCTATCGTAACAAAATTCGGCAGAGAGGTTGCCTTTATTATAAGGAATGCTTTGAAGAAAAATTAACGAAATCTGTTAAGGACCACGCCTACTTTTATATAAAATTTCTTTAAAAGGGTCGTGGACGAATAAAATAAGCCATATCTTTGCAAAAAAGAGCTTTATATCAATAGTATTTGATTTCCCAAGTGGATTTATAACAATAAATTGGAAAAACTTCAAATTTAAAAAAAATGGGCGTGGCACCTCACCTTTTATGACTAAGCAATTTTCTATGTGTCGGGAGCCATAACTCGAAGAAAAATTAACGGATCTAAATAAAATTAGATATCTTCGGAGGTTATCGCGCCTACATTTTTGTTTTATTTATTTAAATAAAATTGGGTACACACATTTTTTTGAACGAGATCACGCTCACTTTTATATAAAAGACTTTTAAAAGGGTCGTAGGCGAAAATAATAAGCTATAACTTAGCAAAAAATTGTTTTGAATCAATGATATTGCACTTATCAAGTTTTATTATAAGAGGAAATGGGGAGACGTGTTTTTGTTTTTTTTTAAACGGGCGGTACCACGTGTTATATAGAAAAGTAATTTATCTGAAATTAAATGTACAATTGAAGCTCACGTTGCCGATCACCATATCGCCCGACTATGAGGTGGAGCTGTTTAGGACTGGCATCTACGCCGTTCCGCCTCATAGGAGGGCGGCGGGATGTCGGTGACCAAGAACTGCCAACCCCCCAATCCAGGGTGTTATGCGACCGTGCCTATTGGACGATTTGCAGCCAGGGGATGAATTCGGCTTTATTCGAACGGAGCCTTCCACAGTAAGGGGCGCTGCTGTGGCTGCCTGTTCTTTCCACGTATATAATACTGGACCGCTGAGCCCGCCTTGTCGGGCAGGTGGTCGTACGACCAAGATGAATGACTCATTACCAAATTGTAATAAGGAGGATGATAAGAGGAGGACTGAGTCGCAAGCCAAGGACGACAAATACGCATTAAGCGTTGCGTCGGACTCGGGGAGCGAGAGTAGTGCTGATTCAATGAACTCTCTCGTAGTACCGTGCAGCGCTAAGAATTGTCCAACGCCTGGGAGCAGTGGTCGACCCAACAGAAGTGGATATTGAGCGCTTGAAATGGGCCCGTGAGGCGGTAGAAATAGGTCGAATGCAGTTAAAAAGGTTTGCTGCGAGAAAACCTCGGTTCTGCAACCGCTACGAGGAGGAAGGAGCGTCGAATGGCAGAATGAAGAGGCAACGTTCGGCGAAAGGCGACAGCCTGCTTTCAAGAGGCAGAAAGGACCCAGTCCCATAGCCGCAAGGCAGGGCAGTCGCATAGACAAGACAAGTAGGCCCAAAGCTGTAACACAGATCGGCCCCAATAGCGAGGTAGCGACTACCTCGAAAGCTGCGAGTCAGAGGGAAGTTCCAACTACGGAACTAGGAGATAAGCCAAAGGGAGATAACGCCAAGACTCCGGTTTTCTCGGAGGTGCTAAAGGGAGTCAAAGCTAAGACTCCGGCTTTCTCGGAGGTGCCAAAGGGAGTTAACACTAAGACGAAGGCTTTTCCCGAGAAGATGAGTGATGTGGCAAAGCAGTCACTGACTGTGGCGCTGGTTGATCGTAGCAGTCCTTTCGGACAGATGACTAGTGAAATGTGGAGATCTGTAAAAAGGGAGCTTATTAGCTTAATGCTTAAGATGATGCGGGAACAAACAAGTAAGCCCCTTCCAACCATTGATTCGGGGGGATGGTATAATGGTGTGAAGATGGTAGCATGCGACAACATCGCGAGCTTGCGGTGGCTGGAGGATGTGGCTCCAAACCTCCAAAGGTAAGGCACGAACGCGCGGATTGAGGTGGTGGATAAAGCGCAAATCCCCACGGTACCAAAAGTTAAGGTATGGATACCGTGCGTGACCAAGTCGGAGGATACGCTGCGACTTCTGCAGAATCAGAATCCGAACATACCTATACAGGATTGGAAGGTACTTACTGTATCTCGGCCTACGGAGGAAGGTCAGTTCTACATCTTCCAAATAAACAAGCAGGCGAAGGATATATTGTACACGCTTACGCTTAAGAAAGTAATAATTGGCGTTTAACCGTCTAAACGGTTATGGCCGTCCAACAAGGCGCGCCAGTCGCTCCGCCAACCGGCGCCAATTGGTCACACCAAGGGAGTTTAAATAGTTTTCCACCTGGTCCTTCCAACGGAGTGGGGGCCGCCCTCTACCTATGCTTACATAGGCGGGTTCCGATAGAAACACTTTCTTGGCCGGAGCATCATCTTTCATTCGCGTAACATGGCCTAGCCAGCGCAGCCGCTGCGTTTTAATTCGCTGGACTATGTTGATGTCTGCGTATAGCTCGTACAGCTCATCATTAAATCTTCTTCGGTACTCGCCATTGCCAACGCGTAGAGGTGTCAAGATTGATTCTTCGCTCGATTTCAGTGCTGATGTTGTTGCTAGTGTTGATGCTGGTTCCCATATAAACGAAGTCTTTTACTATTTCGAAATTATGCCTGCCAACAGTAGCGTGGTTGCCAAGGCGCGTATGCGCTGACACTTTTCTCGATGACAGCAGGTACTTCGTTTTGTCCTCATTCACCATCAAACCCATCTTTACCGCTTCTTTTTCCAGTTTGGAGTAAGCAGAACTAACAGCGCGGGTGTTTAGGCCGATGATATCAATGTCATTAGCATATGCCAGTAATTGCACTTCTTTCATAGTATATTGTTCCAGTGCGGTTAAGTTCTGCAGCTAGTATAATTTTCTCCAGCATCAAATTAAAGAAATCGCACGATAGGGGCTCACCCTGTCTGAAATCTCGTTTAGTTTCGAACGGCTCGGAGAGGTCCTTCCCAATTCTGACTGAGCTGATGGTGTTGCTCAACGTCATTTTGCACAGCGGTATAAGGTTTGCGGGGAAACCAAATTCAGACATAGCGGCATATAGGCAGCTCCTTTTCGTGCTGTCGAAGGCGGCTTTAAAGTCGCCGAAGAGGTGATGTGTGTCGATTCTCTTTTCAGGGGTTTTTCCAAGATTTGGCGCATTGTGAAAATCTGGTCCATGGTAGATTTACCAGGTCTGAAGCCGCACTGATAAGGTTCAATCAGCCGGTTCACGGTGGGCTTCAATCTTTCGCACAATACACTTGAAAGGACCTTATATGCGATATTAAGAAGGCTGATTCCACGATAGTTGGTGCATTTTGCAGTATCCCCCTTCTTGTGGACTGGGCAAAGAACACTTAGATTCCAACCGTCGGGCATGCACTCTTCCGCCCATATTTTGCTAAGAAGCTGCTGCATGCGCCTTATCAACTCCTCGCCGCCGTACTTGAATAGCTCCGCAGGCAATCCATCAGCGCCCACTGCAGCTTGGAAAAATATCCTTTGGAACAGGCAACATTTATATGCGACTCAGGATAAAAATCCTAACACGCTGGAAGTGGGTGAAGTCGAAAAGGACCTCAAAAGCCCAAGGGAAAAAAGACAGGTGGAGGTAGCCGACGTCACCACGAAGGTGTTAGAGAAGGACCAACAACCAGATGGTGCTGTGAGTCGCACAGAGGAACACGCGGAACAACAGTTACAAGAGGCTGAAGGGGGCTTTGAACACTTTAAACCAAAAGGGCAAGGGGAGGACGACGACGTCAAGACGAAGGTGCTGGAGGGGGGCAAACAGCCCAATGGTGCTGCGAGTCCTACAGATAAACCTCCAATACAGTAAAGTGGCGTCGAGCGAACTCCTCCTAACCCTTGGGGAGGGTTCGTTTGACGTGGCGCTGATCCAGGAGCCGTGGCTATCATCGGGAGGAAAAGTTTTGTGGACTTAGCACGCGCGGATTTAGCGTTTACTATGCGCAAACGAAAGGACGGGTGCGAGCTGTAGTAATGGTAAGGAAACGGCTGCATTCATATATGCTGCCTAATTACACTTCTGAGGACCTCGTAGTGGTGGCCGTTGAGCAAAGGAATAAGGAGGCACTTATCCTGGCATCCTGCTACATGGCCCACGCTGCGGAGGTTCCACCGATGGAGTGCAAGAGGCTAGTACAGGACGAAGGGCGCAAAGGGCGGTTGGTCATAGGCGCGGATGCAAATGCGCACCACAATGCGTGGGGAGGAGCAGATACGAACGAGAGAGGAGAATCTCTATTTTGTTACATCCTGCAAACCAATTTGCAGATAAAAACCCTAGGTCAACAAACTGGACTAAATTCCAGAAACAGGTAGAAACGAAATTGGGACAACGCAAAGAGGTTGCCAATGTGGAAGAACTGGAGTAGTCTAATGAATTCCTAACAAGGACGCTTATGACTGCGTATAACAAAGCTTGCCCTCTAAGAAGATGTAGAGGAAAAGCAAAGACGCCATGGTGGAGCAATGAGCTGAGTCTTCTAAGAAGACAGATAAAAGAAATGTTTAAGCTAGCAAAGACCGCGGAAAGCGAAGCGTGACGAGTAGAGGGATCTACTGAGGATGTACAATCGTGAAATTTCCAGGGCGAAGAGAACCGCATGGAAAAGTTTCTGTACGGACATAGAGTGCTCCAGAGAAACAGCACGGTTGAGAAAAGTCCTAGCAAGAGGAAATATAGTTCAGGGACTAACAAAGAGAACGGGGAATGGTCAGGTAGTAGTGAGGAATCCCTTGAGGTGCTTCTCGATACACATTTCCCATTGGGAGATGGTTTAGAGAGGCCGGAAGACAGCACTCACACTTCGATCACGGAGCGGGTAGTGCCGGGCTTGGTGACCGATACCAAGATCGAATGGGCAGTGAAGACGTTTTCTAAGTTTAAATCGCCGGGCCCAGATGGTATATTCCCGGCCATGCTACAAGTTTCAAGTAGGGCGGTCGTGGAATGGCTTAAAATAATATTCGATGGGTGCGTAAGACTGAATGATTTACCGAACTCTTGGAGAACTGCTCGTGTAGCTTTCCTACCAAAGGTGGGGAAGATCGGTCACGTGTATCCCAAAGATTATAGACCCATTAGCTTAACATTATTTCTGCTCAAAACCTTTGAGAGGCTGATAGATTTGTACATAAAGTCCAACGTGGATGAAAAGCTGCTTTCCACAACACAACATGCGTACACCAAAGGCAAGTCGGTAGACACCGCATTGCATAGGGCGGTAATAAGCGTAGAGAAATCCCTGGAATATAAAGAATATGCTCTAGGAGTCTTCTTAGATATTGCCGGGGCTTTCAATAATGTTTCTAAATGGGCGATTATGGATGGTCTTAATTACATTAAAGTACATCCAGCCTTAACAAGATGGATCGGCTACATGTTAAATTGCAGGAAGATTATATCACAATGGGGATTGTACGAGGCCACAAAATTAGTGGACAGGGAAACGCCGCAGGGAGGGGTGCTATCACCTCTGCTGTGGATGCTGGTCATCAACCAACTGCTCAGGCGATTTGATGAGGGACTCGTAAAACTTACGGTTTACGCGGATGATGTTGCAATTGTCATAAGTGGAAAGTGCCTTCCAACGATTAGCCCTTTGATGGATCGGGCGCTTCGGGATATTCATACCTGGGCATCAAATGTCGGGTTGAAAGTCAACGCGGATATCACAATCACAATCACAAGACGAACAGACTACCTGATTCCCTATCTGCGCTTCGAGGGAGATCTTAAGGCCGCAATAGAGGTGGACGGTTGGCGCAAGGGTGCTCAAATGGCGGACGAGGCGATACATGTGTACACCGATGGTTCCAAAGTAGTGGAAGGAGTAGGGTCTGCGGTATACTGTGCTGATCCGGAAATAAATAGATCCTACAGGCTGCCGGATTACTGTAGCGTTTTTCAAGCGGAAATAGTAGCCGTAACCAAAGCAGTAGAAACCCTGGAAGAAAATAGCCCAACCTGCAATCGTGTTAACTTTTATATTGACAGTCAAGCAGCAAAAAAGGCAATAATCTCGCATAGTACAGCATCTAAATGCGTGTTAGAGTGTAAGCAGTCCCTGGAGAGAATCGGGACATCGAGAAGCATACATCTATATTGGGTCCCAGGCATTATGAGAATAGATGGGAATCAGGCTTGGTCAGTGATAGCAGATGTAGGAAGTGCGGGCTGGGGGAGGAAACGATCGAGCACGTTCTGTGCTCTTGCCCTGCGCTTGGCAGGCCATTCGGAGTGATACAGCTGTCAGATCTAGAAGCAGCAAGTGGCTTAAATCCTACGAAGCTTCTAGTATTTACCAAGAGGACGGAGTTATTTTATAACATAGGTCCTGACTTTTGATAGGGTTTTTCAGTTTGGTCGTTAAAACAAACTTCTGGTAACACTACGGACTTATTCATTCTATGTGAGGTCCTCATGGACCGGCCAGTTCAACCTAACCTAACCTAAGCTCACGTTGAGTATATAATGTTCGGTTACAACCGAACTTAGACACCTTTACTTGTTAGTGATAAGAATACCTATGTTCGTGTAAGGTGGTAAGATATTTTGCAGACCCATGCTGTCAAACGTGTTTCTTGCTTTGTCTAGCCTTCTTTTTATATCTCCCGATGTAATTGGGACATTTACGATAAAGGTTGTTTACTGTTTCTGTATTTTGGTCCAGTTCGTTGGTTATGGTTGCTGAAGTCCTTGCACGACGCCCAATAAGGCTGCATTTAAATAAAATGCTTTGTCGCGTTAAAGCGAGTGCAGATTCGACACGTTTTGTTGTTATGTAATGGCGTATTCAAGCAACAGACCAAAGCAAAACGGCAAAAGCGTTTTAACATTTCAGGCCCAGGTCTGAAGCTTGGAGTATTGAGAGATTCGAAGGGCGTTTAATGATGAAAGCAGTATGATCTTTACGCAGATATGAACATAGTACAACAAATAAAATCCAATAAAATAATTTAAAAAAAAAATTGTAAACTAAGCGGTTTTATTGAAAACAATACTTAAATGAAGTAATACTAATACTAGATGTAATATTTGTTCCAAATATGAGCCAAATCGGACATCATAGGTCGCTATCTATTCATGTATGTGTTATGCGTTCCAAATATGCCCCAAATCGGACCACAAATACGGTTTTTGTGAATATCTCGATCCTTGCGCCACCTAGCGGCGATTTTTTCATAGGTCGCTTTCTATTCTTGTATGTATTATGTGTTCCAAATATGAGCCAAATCGGACCACAAATACGATTTTTTGAATATCTCGATCCTTGCGCCACCTAGCGGCGATTTTTTTCATAGGTCGCTTTCTATTCCTGTATGTATTATGTGTTCCAAATATGAGCCAAATCGGACCACAAATACGATTTTTTGAATATCTCGATCCTTGCGCCACCTAGCGGCGATTTTTTTTCATAGGCCGCTTTCTATTCTTGTATGTATTATGTGTTCCAAATATGAGCCAAATCGGACCACAAATACGATTTTTGTGAATATCTGGATCCTTGCGCCACCTAGCGGCGATTTTTTCATAGGTCGCTTTCTATTCTTGTATGTATTATGTGTTCCAAATATGAGCCAAATCGAACCACAAATACGATTTTTGCGAATATCTCGATCCTTGCGCCACCTAGTGGCGATTTTTTCTTATTATTGCATTGCATTGTTATCGGGTTCTGAACTATATTCCAAGTTTCAAGCTTGTAGCTTATCGGGATGTTACTTAAATTTCAATTACAAAATTCGTGCCAGCCAGCCAACCAGCCAGCCAACCATCCAGCCTGTTAAGTCAAGCTAAATAAAACCGTTTAAAAAGCTTCGCTACGTAGTTCATGCTCTGGCGCACAACGTTTTCCTACCGAGGAAGGAAGTTAGAAACTTCCACTTAATCTCAATCGGCGTCAAGAATAACTGGGGTGACTTGTTACTCGACGGAAGATTCGTGGGCGGTTAAGCGCCAATTAATGAATGATGAAGTTGGTATTTAATGGAAATACTAATCTAATATTAGAGTTCGGCTTGATATAAAAATTTCCTTATAAAATTATTGTATGGCACAAATTAATTATAATTAAGATGCTGCGGCCA
The DNA here is from genome assembly GCF_040869045.1 of Eurosta solidaginis. Classification (NCBI taxonomy): domain Eukaryota; kingdom Metazoa; phylum Arthropoda; class Insecta; order Diptera; family Tephritidae; genus Eurosta; species Eurosta solidaginis. The sequence continues at coordinate 256,500,677 of NC_090321.1, forward strand.
GGGCTTGACATAGAACTCACAATTTCTTATTAGGGTGTGTACGTCAATATGTATCTATATAATCATTGACAAAGTCAACAGTTGATGTGTTCACAAATTTGTTGTTATTAACAATATTTGTTATTGTTTTTGTTGTGCCTGCTGTTGGTATATGAAGCTTGCTGGTTGCTTGATATTCACTATTTCTATTTTTGTTGTTGTTATAATTGTTTACATTTAACTCTTCTCCCGCATTCAAACGAATGGAAATCGAGTGGCGTGAAGCTATTTGGTTTGGTCGTGACCGTGGCCATTGGTTGATTCGGCGGCGATTCACCAGCTCCTCGTTAAATGCTGGTGCATCGCAACGCTTTTGGTTGTGCTCAGCTAGCTGTCGCTCGTATGTTGAGCACATTTGACTTTGAGTAGCTGCAGAGTCGAGTCAATTCGCAAAACAACGTATCGCGTATCGCATCAGTTGGTCGTTTGTATTAGAAAAGAGTTGGAATTGTGCGGCGAGTCAAAACCAATTTTAGAAGCGACGTCGGTCTTTTGAGTTGTTCTTAAGCGAATTAAAAAAAAAAAATGGGTATTATTGTTGATGTTAATTGTTTATTATTTCAAAACGAATTGTGAGTTGATGCTGAAAGCGTGCGCGCTTTATTTATAAAACTAACTTTGCCGGTTATTGGATTTATTGAAATTTTTACGCGTTTTTTGATTGTTTTTCTAGAATTTATTCGTATGACCATATGCTAAAAAAAAATTTGAAGACTGTGTTTTAATGTTTAAATTATCTCTTTGTTTAAGCAAATACCTTGCTAAAAATTGTTGAATAAAAAGAATTAAAAAATTACTATTCAATCAACAAAATCAAAGCCGCATCAATCATTTTGAAGGCCAGAGCTTGGATCCGTTCCTTCAGTCTCTAAAAAATTGCGCATATTCACTACATACATACATACGTTCGCATCCAATATACCCACTTAAGTATATGTAAAATATTTTATGTACAGTGTGATTTTTAATGATTCTAAATGAGTATGTGGCGTGCTTGAGTATTTAATTTATTTGTGACTTTTGAAAAATTTAGTCGTCACAGTGGCTTGGTGATTTAAATGAAATGTGTGGCGGCGGGATTTTAATAAATTAACTGGGCATTGCTTCGTAATTTAATAGGGTGTGTGATTTGAAAGTAATATAAAATTACTTTCATTGTTATTGTTCACTCGTACAGGGAATACGGAAAGAGGCTTTACGAAAATGAGTTGCACAACGGGGACAATAAAGTACACGCTGTTTTTGCTGAATTTGCTGTGGGCGGTAAGTAATGGTTTGAAGTGGGGAGGGCAGGGCCAGATTAACAAGTAGGCAGAATAGGCAGTTGCCCCTAAATTGTAAAAAAAACAAGTAAGGAAGGTAAAGTTCGGGTGTAACCGAACATTATATACTCAGTTCAGAGCTATGGTGACAACATAAGGGAAAATAACCATATAGGAAAATGAACCGAGGTAACCGTGGGCCATAGTTCTATAGGTGGACGCCATTTAGGGATATATAGCCATAAAGGTGGATCAGGGTTGACTCTAGAATGCGTTTGTACGATATGGGTATCAAATGAAAGGTGTTAATGAGTATTTTAAAAGGGAGTAATCCTTAGTTCCATAGGTGGACGCCGTTTCGAGATATCGCCATAAAGGTGGACCAGGGGTGACCCTAGAATTTGTATGTACAATATGGGCATGAAACGAATGGTGTTAATGATTATTTTAAAAGGGAGTGGGCCTTAGTTCTATAGATGGATACCGTTTCGAAATATCGCCATAAAGGTGGACCAGGGGTGACTCTAGAATGTGTTTGTACGATATGGGTATCAAATTAAAGGTATTAATGAGGGTTTTAAAAGGGAGTGGTGGTTGTTGTATAGGTGGTCGCATTTTCGAGATATCGCCATAAAGGTGGACCAGGGGTGACCCTAGAATTTGTTTGTACAATATGGGTATCAAAAGAAAGGTGTTAATGAGTATTTTAAAAGGGAGTAATCCTTAGTTCCATAGGTGGACGCCGTTTCGAGATATTGCCATAAAGGTGGGCCAGGGGTGACTCTAGAATTCGTAGGTGCAATATGGGTATCAAACGAAAGGAGTTAATGAGTATTTTAAAAGGGAGTGGGCCTTAGTTCTATAGGTGGACGCCTTTTCGAGGTATCGCAATAAAGGTGGACCAGGGGTGACTCTAGACTTTGTTTGTACGATATGGGTATCAAATGAAAGGTGTTAGTGAGTATTTTTAAAAGGGAGTGGGCCTTCGTTCTATAGGTGTTCGCCTTTTCGAGATATCGCCATAAAGGTGGACCAGGGGTGACTTTAGAATATGTTTGTACGATATGGGTATCAAATGAAAGGTGTTAATGAGTATTTTAAAAGGGCGTGGGGCTTAGTTCTATAGGTGGACGCCTTTTCGATATATCGCCATAAAGGTGGACCAGGGGTGACTCTAGAATGAGTTTGTACGATATGGGTATCAAATTAAAGGTATTAATGAGAGTTTTAAAAGGGAGTGGTGGTAGTTGTATATATGAAGGCGTTTTCCAGATATCGTCCAAAATGTGGACCAGGGTGACCCAGAACATCATCTGTTGGATACCCCTAATTTATTTATATATGTAATACCTGCCAAGATTTTAAGGGTTTTTTATTTCGCCCTGCAGAACTTTTTCATTTTCTTCTACTTAATATGGTAGGTGTCACAACCATTTTATAAAGTTTTTTCTAAAGTTATATTTCGCGTCAATAAAACAATCCAAGTACCTTACCATGTTTCATCCCTTTTTTCGTATTTGGTATAGAATTATGGCATTTTTTTAATTTTTCGTAATTTTCGATATCGAAAAAGTGGGCGTGGTCATAGTCGGATTTCGTTCAATTTTCATACAAGATAAATTGAGTTCAAGTAAGCACGTGAACTAAGTTCATTAAAGTTATGTAGATTTTTGCTCAAGTTATCGTGTTAACGGCCATGCGGAAGGACAGACGGACGACTGTGTATAAAAACTGGGCGTGGCATCAACCAATTTCGCCCATTTTCACAGAAAACAGTTAGCGTCATAAAATCTATGCCCCTACCGAATTTCAAAAGGATTGGTTAATTTTTGTTCGACTTATGGCGTTAAAAGTATCCTAGACAAATTAAATGAAAAAGGGCGGAGCCACGCCCATTTTGAAATTTTCTTTTATTTTTGTATTTTGTTGCACCATATCATTATTGGGGTTGAATGTTGACATAATTTACTTATATACTGTAAAGATATTAAATTTTTTGTTAAAATTTTACTTTAAAAAAAAATTTTTTTTAAAAGTGGGCGTGGTCCTTCTCCGATTTTGCTAATTTTTATTAAGCGTACATATAGTAATAGGAGTAACGTTACTGCCAAATTTCATCATGATATCTTCAACGACTGCCAAATTACAGCTTGCAAAAGTTTTAAATTACCTTCTTTTAAAAGTGGGCGGTGCCACGCCCATTGTCCAAAATTTTTCTAATTTTCTATTCTGCGTCATAAGCTCAACTCATCTACCAAGTTTCGTCGCTTTATCTGTCTTTTGTAATGAATTATCGCACTTTTTCGGTTTTTCGAAATTTTCGATATCGAAAAAGTGAGCGTGGTTATAGTCCGCTATCGTTCATTTTAAATAGCGATCTGAGGTGAGTGCTCAGGAACCTACATACCAAATTTCATCAAGATACCTCAAAATTTACTCAAGTTATCGTGTTAACGGACGGACGGACGGACATGGCTCAATCAAATTTTTTTTCGATCCTGATTATTTTGATATATGGAAGTCTATATCTATCTCGATTCCTTTATATATGTACAACCAACCGTTATCCAATCAAACTTAATATACTCTGTGAGCTCTGCTCAACTGAGTATAATGAAGCATACTTAACGAAGCTATGCAGTCTATTGTCCGCTGAAGTCGGCAATAAATAGCTCAATATACCATTGGAGACATATAACTGTGATTCGTTGGAAACTTTTATCTATAAAATATTGCGTAATGATATCAAAAAATTACATAACACAACATAACATAACATAACATAACATAAAATATCATACCATAACATAACTTAACATAACAAAACATAACAAAACATTACATAGCATAACATATCATAACATAACATAACATAAGATAAAATAACGTAACGTATAATAACATAACATTACAAAAGTCCCTTTCTAGAGAGGAGTGTTCAGTTCATGGAATACGTATCCGGGCCATGCTTTTGAAAGGGTTTATAAAATTAACAACAAACCCGCCTCATGGTGAAAATATTTGGCCGGATGGTCGTATGAGTAACTTTGTTTTTTTAGCAAAGCACGTTTTGCTGCGGTTTTTAGAACAAATATACCTTGTTTATAATAGCATTTCGTTATTACATATTATTTCACTCATCTTACACATACATACATATGTACAAATTTAACGCCATTGCAGAACACCCTAGCATGTTAATATGTATATGTGTCTCTGTGCTATGTACCTTTATTGCGATGATATCTAACAACTGCCTTAAGCTTTGTGTTACGCATCAAAATATAAATTAAAAGAAAATAACTGAAATTAATAAAAAAATATTCACCTCCACGCGCAATTTCCCATCAAGACATACATCCATGTTGACATACATACATTTTATGTCAATTTACATACTCACAAAGTTAGAAATAGTATGATGCTATCTATCTATGTTTGTTTACATAATAACCCAACAAACGACCTACCACACATTATAAAAGACCTTGGTGTGTTATATCTACCCGCCCGCCTCTCTATAACTATATTAATACAAATGTACATAGATTTGTGGTCAACCCATTTGGTGTTAACTTACTTAACTAAAATGAAAATGATATCATTTGGACGGACTAACCAACTAAAGAGTCAACAATTTTCTAGATTTCCCTTCCTTAGAAAACCTCAAATCAGTCGCTTGGCAGTTGAGCGTGCTGAAGTATGACATTCGCTTTTTTTTACGATGAAGGGGCAATATACACATATACATACCCAAATGCTTAAATAGATGTAAAACATGTATAACAATTTTTATGTTTTTATATACATAAGTACGTAGTATTATGCTAAACGTCTATATTTTCTACCTATTAATTTCTTTCGTTGTATCTAACTTTTTCTGCGGTTACTATCAACATAATGTGTGTAGTCGCGAATAACGTTGTAAACAACAATTTTATTTATGTTATTAGCAGACACGGCAGACGTTGTTCTGCCCTAAATTTGGTCTATCTGCATACATAATAAGCTTTTTTCGTCTAACTCTGCCCTCTCCCCTCATCACTTTTCCCTAATCCTTTTATTCACTCCTCCCTCCGTCTTTTTCGTTTCATCTATCTCCATCTTTGTCTCATTGTTCTTCATCCCTTATTGCCAATCCCAGAGGGTGGTATGTATTTTGTTTCAGTCCCAGTCCCGGTCCCACTCCGAGTCTCAGTTCCAGTCCTAGTCCTAATCCCAGTCCCGTGCCGTCTCTAGTCTACTTCCCGGAAAAAAGGATCGTAAATACTAATATAGGCAAATTTATATACCAAATTTCAGGTATATCGTGGGTACACTCAGAGAAAAAACGAACGAAACAAGTTCAAAATTAAGAACATTCGTTGACAGAAGTCTGTTAAGTATGTTTTTTCTTAACTTGTGACCGTTGGGCTTGTTTTAAGAACAGTTTTTCCAAGCACACCGTTCGTATTTTATGACCAGTTTGGTATTGATGTGTGAAACTTCGGTGCTCATTTCAAGCACTGCTTGGGTTTGATTTAGGATTTTTCGTTCTCACGCTTCGAGAACTATTTGGGGTCGATTTATCATTTTTCGGTCTCAATTTAAGAATGGTTCGTGCTTGATCTTTGGTGGGAGGGGAAACTATTTTTTTAAATACATTTATTTTTTTTTTATTAACAATAATTTTTTTGTCATAAATAAAAAATATTTATAACAAAAAAATTGTTATTAAAATTCAAAATTTTGAGAAAAATACATAATAAGCATTTCTTCATACATTTCTCTTTTTGAGAAATTATTCTTATTTGAAGATGTAATCTGCATATATACTTAAAACATTTCATAACAAGTTTGAGAATTACCTGTGCATATGTGAACAGAACTGAACGAAAAATAAGAGTTAAAAAAAAATAGAACATAAAAAAATTGTTTTAAAAAAATGACGGTGGTCAAACTCGCGCCACACGATCGCAAGCGCAACATCGTAGCCGCTGGGCCACTACGACTGCTTTATAATTTGTGCCAAATGTTGTATTTAACATTGTAGGTGCACACGAATTGTACCGTTTTTTTTTCTTGGGCTTAATTTAAGAACATCGTTCTCATTAATAGAACATTTGTTCATATTTTAAGACCAGCCGTTTTCTTTTCAAGAAAATGGTGTCAGTTCAAGAACAACGTTGTTGTTTTAAGAACAGGTTGTTCGTTTTTCAAGAACAAAAAAGTAAGAACATGAAAAGCTTGAATTGAGTCCGGTGGTGCTGGATTTTAGAACGGCGTTTTTCTCTGAGTGTATTATTAATTAATGTCTTTTTTCGGCTTCGCTTGCATATTTATCAGTTTTGCTAGGTTGATGCGACTTAATCGAATATCACAATGAAAATTACTTTACTTAGCTCTCAGTAGCAGCTTTCATTTGATATGCATATTACACTCACATTCTAGGAGTATCCGGTTCCAGGTCTTGGCGTATATCTCGAGACCCTAGTCATCCAGGGGCATGAAAATTTCCCCCCACTAAAGCACTCATCAACAGCTTTCATTTGTTATCCATATTCTATAAACACATTCTGGGGGTACCCGGGTCCACTTTTTGGCCTATATCTCGAGATCCTGTGCGTCGATCGGAACCAAACCTATGTAATAACCACCGCGTGGGGTAGACGCAACTTGTGTGAAAGTTTGAACAAAATCGACCGACACATCTCTTCAAACACCGGCGACCAACTAACACACATTTTAGCCTTTATTTTTATATATATAGACTTATTTCGGCAGCCGCCCTGGTGTAGTGGTAGCGTGCTCTACCTACCACACCGAAGATCCTGGGTTCACGCCCCGGGCTATATCAAATATTTTAGAAACAAGTTTCTTCAATTAGAAACAAGTTTTTCTAAGCGGGGTCGCCCTCGGCAGTGATTTGATAACCACTCCGGGTGTATTATTGCCATGAAAAGGTTCTCAGTGAAAGCTCATCTTTCTTGCAGATGCCGTTCAGGGCATAAAACATGCAGGTCCCGTCCTGCCATTTTGTAGGAAATATTAAAAAGTAGCACGACGAAAATAGGAATAGTAGCTCGGCTTAAAATCTCTTCGAAGGTTCTTGCGCCTTACATTTTTTGTTTTTTTATTATTAATTTCGTATACAAACTGATCACATCTTATAGACTACTGATGTGCATTTATTTTTAGAGATATTCAGTATAAAGGTGCTATGAATGAAAATACATCAGTTAATGATTTTACATAATTGATGTACCTATATTGAAACGATTTTCCGTCATCAATTGTCAAATTTGATTTGAAGACAAACCAGTTTCGGCATGGCGCCATCATCAGTGTAATTTTTCGTTCTGACCTGCTGTTGTCGTTTGTCTTATATTTATAGTTCGTAGGTGCCTGAGCAGGTATTTTCAAATTGAATGTTTGTGTTTTTATATATATATGTATGTGTGTGTTTTGTGTTCATTCAGAAACGGGGGTGGTTTTCACGTCTCAATTTGTGTGGTGAGCTGAAGCAGGTAGATGTCAGTAATTTTAGTCGTTTGAGCTGTTTTGTGTATTTGTTGATTTAAATAAATAAATGTAAGGCGCGATAACCCCCGAAGAGATCTAAGACCGAGCTTCTTTTCCAATTTGCGTCGTGCTCCTCTTGATTTTCCCTACAAATTGGCCGGACGGGACCTACATGTTTTATGCCGACTCCGAACGGCATCTACAAGGCAGATGAGTTTTCACTGAGAGCTTTTCATGGCAGAAAGCCATGATTTGGTTGGTTTATTATTTTGTGTTTATTTGTTGATACCTGTTTTTTGTAGCGATAAGAACACTCCCCGAAAGTTTACGGAGTGTTATCGATGTTGATGGTCCTTTGCCGGATATAGATTCTGTCCATTCCGGTAACAAGCACGATTAAGGCACTAGCCCGACCATCTCGGGAAAGATTTAACATGACCAAATGAAACCTTCTCGGCCACCCCGCCGACCCCCTACATCCATCGGGTCGCCAGAGCCTCAGCTGTTAAAGAAACAGGATTCGCACCGGTAAGGTGAGGTTGAGAATTGGTTTGGAGAAGCTATAAATTGCGCTGGCAATCCCTTGAAAGGCTTGGTCTAGCCTACCCCGTGAAAAAGTTGGGTATTTAGTCGCCTCTTACGACAGGCATAACTGCCGCGGTTACATTCGAAGCTCCCTAGCCCGCTGGGGATGCCTGTTTGTCTGTCGTACCTGCGTTATTACTTTATTTTTTTGTATAATGGTTGGATTTTGTGTTTTTCTGTATCAATAACAAATCTCGGTAGTTTTTGCAACAACAAACCAATAACCCACAGATAAAAATTCGATAACTATTCGGTTTCAAATGCATATATTTTAGATAAGGAATCAATAGTTATTGGTAACAAGCCGTTCACACTTCGACGGTGTTTTAATTTTTTCCACTTGCCTTTCCTTTCCTAATCGACCAGGCCGGAAGGGCTTGTGTAGGTCTTAAAACGTTAGACTAACAAAGTTACTCCTATCATTAAAAGCAGAAGACTGTATTAAGGTTTTTTCAACCTATCAGGTATAGTAACAGTATAGATATTTATCAAACTTTGTTACGGTTAAACTTCTCAACAGCTTCTTTTAAAAAGTGGGCGTGGTCGTTAGCCGCCTCTGCTCTGGTCTACATGTAAAAGCAAAAACAATACTCCTGCAAAAGTATAACATGTTAAATACTAACCTCTTATTTTTCTGTATTTGTTGTTGAATCATATAATTTTTTTCCATGGTTATCATATAACTTCGACCATTATAAATACCAATACCTTCTTGGTTCAGATAAGCCAAAGCTGGTAAATTTCGTCAAAACATCTTAATTTCTGCTCAAGTCATTGTGTTGGTCGGCGCCCGGACATAACTCAATCAAAATCTTTTGCGATGTTGATAGTTATAAAGAAATCCAAATCAATCTCGATTCCTTATTCCATTACAAACCAAAGTCGTTCGATTAAACTATCATAATTTCTACAGTGTACATGTACACTGGGTAACCTTTTCATGTTACGTATTAAATTGCAAATAGTTTCGTGTATTTTCTAATCTTATTAGCTTAAGAGAAACGAAACTGAGGAAGGAGTTATCGTTGTTGTTATTGGTGTCACAGTGCTTCGCCCCAACCAATATGTGCGACCGATCACAAATCAATATCCTTTAACGGGAGTCCAAGGAAACTTGCTGTTTCAATAGGGGTGGACCATAATGAGAGTGGTTTTAGAGGCGTTGCATCCTGGATTAAATAAAGAAATGAAAGTTATTAGAAGATCTTGCATACATAACAATAACAAAACTACAAACACGCACAAAAGTTTACATTTGCATATCGTCGACTGGAAAAAAGAATGTCGTATGTTGCATATCACATATAACATACGACAATAATTTATCAGGGTGACGCTATCAGAAAACTGTCGCAAACCATAGTTAGTGGCGGAAAGTGGCAGCTGATATTAACACTTTGGAATCTTAGAACTTCGACTAATAATAAGATATAAGTCAGAACGTGTGGATCGGTGAGGAACCCAACTAAAACTTTAGCTTAATTTGAAATATTTGTGCAAATAAACACTAATAAAGGCACTGGTGAAATTTTAATAACAAAAAAGAACACAACAAGCTAAAGACACTAAAATTATTTCAAAATAAAGTAAATACCTTTGACTTCAATATTCCTTTCTATCTATTTCAATACAATGATATTTCGTGTATTTTTAAATAGCTTAAACTTTCACTTTATTTTTAACTTGCTCACACTGCAAAAACCAACTAATACCATAGCCTCACTTTTGAAACAATCTTAAAGAGTACACTTCGAATACAAAGAAAACAAATATACATTTTAAAGGCTGTTCTAATAAGAGATACTAACGACACATTTGGTGACAAACTTTTCACTTTGATTTTTTTATTTTTGGCCTATGGAACCGACCAATGTACGTTGGTTCCACAATACAGTTGAAAAGATGGTTGGTGTCATGTGGGAACACGTTACAAACAGGACATATCTTTTGTATGTCGGGGTTGATTCTGGGTAGGTAAGAGTTTAACCTGTTACAGTATCCAGATCGAAGTTGCGCTAGAGTGACTCGCGTTTCCCTAGGGAGTGTGCGTTCCTCTTCTTCAAGTTTTGGGTATTGTGAAAGAGTTGTCGTCAATTGGCTTTATTATTTATGACCTAAATTTAGTTTGAGTACAAAAGTAGAAGGAAAATAAGAACGTAGTTAATAATACGGTAAAATAGGCAAATATTTATAAACAAAACGCAATTTCATAGGAAGTGCTTTCTATTTTAACACGCTTATATTAACTTCACTTGTATGTTTGTTACCTTCTAGGCTAGGCGCGCAAAGAGACGCATCTAGCGGCAATTATTGAAGAAGGCAGTTGTTAAAAAACTCGCTACAAAAGGAGTTGTGCTTAACAGCGGAGACGCGAACCTCTGTGCTACGGCGTGTTGTTTAGTTTTTATACCCAGCTGTACTTCTACACAGGGTATTATAATCTTGATTGGATAACGGTTAGTTGTACAGCTATAAAGGAATAGAGATAGATATAGACTTCCATATATCAAAATCATCATATAGAAATTACCAAGCAGGAGATACAGCAGTTCTAGAAGGCGAAACGTCTAGACTTTAGAAGAAATATGCGAATGAAGCAACGGAGAGTATAAAAGCAGAGCAAGCTGAGTAATCAGTAATGAGTTTGATTTAAACACGCTGTTGTGAAGTATAATTTTACTTCTCTAAAGTAGACTAAATAACGACCATATTGCAATACTGAATATTGGAGTGACTTATTCAACAGTTTAGCGATTCGAACGAAGAAGAAGGTTGGGAATAAGCGGATAATTCCCTAAATTCGTTACATTATGTATATGTATAAGAGCGCAGCCTTGTAACACTATTAAGCACACAAAACAAACAACAACAGCATTTCAAGTGTACAGCAGAGTATGTAATGTTCGATTTCACCATAACTTAGACTTCCTTACTTGTTATAAACTACATATATTTATGTTATTTCATGTACGTATACTCGGAGTGTTTACCAAATCACTGCCGAAGGGTGACTCCACTTAGCGACACTTTTTTTCTAATTGCAAAAACTTAATTTATCATATTGCTTTGTCCGGCGCTTGAATCTAGGATCCTCGGTGCAGTAGGCGGAGCACCACCACTCTGCCTCTGCATTATACTTGGAGTCATTTTATCATGCCTCGCTATTGCTGAGCTGCAGTCTATTTGACGCAATCGCTTAGTGATCTGTCATAATATACAATGAAAAAAACTTGTTTTATCTCAATCGTCACGTCTCAGTTGCCAATATAAGAATGAATCATGATTGATTTCCAAGCATATGACGTGAATCTAAAAATCTAAATTTTTGCATTCTCATTTCGCTTTTTACTTCCTTTATAATAGGTCGGTTGAATGTTTATCCGCTTTTCATACAAATCTTGCAATTGATTTTGAAGTAACTTCTCATTGACCTACAAACGTGAAACTTTACACATAGGCTAGAACACTGTGACAATGCAACAAAATGAAAAAAATCAGTTAGGTGGCACACGGATCGAAATAATTAGATAAGAATTTGAAAATTTTCAAACCAGCTTTTAAGTAACTTCTCGATGAGCTAGAGACTTGAAATTTCAAACTTAATTCAGAGGTCGATGACAGCCGGTGGCACGATACAAAAAGATTCCCTAGGGGTCGCCCGGGATGAGATATTTAGAAAAATCGTACAAAACGGACGGAATTTTGGGATTGGTTTTTATATAAGATCTCAGTGAGCTACAAACTGTAAAATTTCACAGATAGGATAAGACGCCGAGAAAATTGAAGAAAAGAAGAAAAAATGTCGTTAGGTCGCGTACGGATCGAAATATTTAGATAAGAATTTGGAAATTTGGTGTTTTGAGACAGATTTTAAAGTAACTTATCATTGAGCTACCAACATTAAACCTCACAGACAGGTTAAGACGCTGTGACAAGGAACAAAAAAAGAAAAAAATTCCGTTAGGTGGCACACGGATCGAAAAAATTAGATAATAATATATAAATTTGAAACCGGGTTTTAAGTAACTTCTCGATGAGCTAAAAGCTAAAAATTTAGAGCTTAATGCAGAGGTCGATGACAGCCGATGACACAATACAAAAAATTTTGCTAGGGGCGCACGGACTGAGATATTTAGAAAAATCAAACGGAACGGAGGGAATTTTGGGATTGATTTTTATGTAAGTTCTCATTGAGCTACAAGCGTAAAACTTAACAGATAGATCAAGACACCGAGTAAATGTGAGAAAAGAAGAAAATAAAATTAAACAATTTTAAGCACTTCCCTTATATAAATGGACAAAAATCAGCGAAACATGTCTCCTTATATAAAGACACACTATTCTTGCTAAACTTCGATTGTTATACTCAGTCAGTTGAGCAGAGCTCACAGAGTATACTAACTTCGACTGGATAACGGTTGGTTGTAATAAGGAATCGAGATAGATATATCAAAATCATCAGCATCGAAAAAAAATTGATTGAGCCATGTCCGTCCGTCCGTCCATCTGCCCGTTAACACGATAACTTGAGTAAATTTTGAGGTATCTTGATGAAATTTGGTATGTAGGTTCATGGGCACTCATCTCAGATCGTTATTTAAATGAACGATATCGGACTATAACCACGCCCAATTTTCCCCCCACGAAAATTTCGAAAAACCGAAAAAATGCGATAATATTACCAAAGACGGATAAAGCGATGAAACTTGGTAGGTGAGTTGAAATTATGACGTAAAATAGAAAATTACTAAAATTTTGGACAATGGGCGTGGTACCACCCACTTTTAAAAGAAGATAATTTAAAAGTTTTGCAAGTTGTAATTTGGTAGTCGTTGAAGATATCATGACGAAATTTGGCAGGAACGTTACTTCTATTACTATATATATGCTTAATAAAAATTTGCAAAATCGGAGAACGACCACGCCCACTTTACAAATTTTTTTTTTTAAGTCAAATTTTAACAAAAAATTTAATATCTTTACAGTATATGAGTCAATTATGTCAACATTCAACTCCAGTAATGATATGGTGCAACAAAATACAAGAATAAAAGAAAATTTTAAAATGGGCGTGGCTCCACCCTTTTTCATTTAATTTGTCTTGGATGCTTTTAATGCCATAAGTCGAACAAAAATTTACCAATCCTTGTGAAATTTGGTAGGGGCTTACATTCTAGGACGATAACTGTTTTCTGTGACAAAGGACGAAATCGGTTGAAGCCACGCCCAGTTTTTATACACAGTAAACCGTCTGTCCTTCCGCTCGGCCCTTATTATGATACCTTGAGCAAAAATCGATATATCTTTACTAAACTTAGTTCACGTACTTATCTCAACTCAATTTGTATTTGTATAAAAAATGGCCGAAATCCGACTATGACCACGCCCACTTTTTCGATATCGAAACATGGTAATTGGATTGGTTTATTGACGCAAAATATAACTTTAGAAAAAACTTTGTAAAATGGGTGTGACACCTACCATATTAAGTAGAAGAAAATGAAAAGTTCTGCAGGGCAAAATCAAAAGCCCTTGGAATCTTGGCAGGAATACTGTTCGTGGTATTACATATATAAATAAATTAGCGGTACCCGACAGATGATGTTCTGGGTCAAACTGGTCCTCATTTTGGCCAATAACTCGAAAACGCCTTCACATATACAACTACCACCACTCCCTTTTAAAACCCTCATTAATACCTCTATTTGATACCCATATCGTACAAACACATTATAGGGTCACCCCTGGTCTACCTTTATGGCGATATCTCTAAAAGGCGTCCACTTATAGAACTAAGTCCCACTCCCTTTTAAAATACTCATTAACACCTTTCATTTGATACCCATATCGTACAAACAAATTCTAGAGTCACCCCTGGTCCACCTTTATGGCGATATCTCGAAAAGGCGTCCACCTATAGAACTAAGGCTCACTCCCTTTTAAAATACTCATTAACACCTTTCATTTGATACCCATATCGTACAAACATACTCTAGAGTCATCCCTGGTCCACCTTTATGGCGATATCCCGAAAAGGCGTCCACCTATAGAACTAAGGCCCACTCCCTTTTAAAATACTCATTAACGCCTTTCATTTGATACCCATATCATACAAACAAATTCTAGAGTCACCCCTGGTTCACCTTTATGACGATATCCCGAAAAGGTGTCCACTTATAGAACTAAGGCCCACTCCCTTTTAAAATACTCATTAACACCTTTCATTTGATACCCATATAGTACAAACAAATTCTAGAGTCATCGTACAAAAAATTATAGAGTCACCCTGGTCCACCTTTATGACGATATCTCGAAAAGGCGTCCACCTATTGAACTAAGGCCCACTCTCTTTTAAAATACTCATTAACACCTTTCATTTGATACCCATATCGTACAAACAAATTCTAGAGTCACCCCTGGTCCACCTTTATGGCGATATCTCGAAAAAGCGTCCACCTATAGAACTAAGGCCCACTCTCTTTTAAAATACTCATTAACACCTTTCATTTGATACCCATATCGTACAAAAAATTATAGAGTCACCCTGGCCCACCTTTATGACGATATCTCGAAAAAGCATCCACCTATAGAACTGAGGCCCACTCCCTTTTAAAATACTCATTAACACTTTTCATTTGATACCCATATCGTACAAACAAATTCTAGAGTCACCCCTGGTCCACCTTTATGACGATATCTTGAAAAGGCGTCCACCTATAGAACTAAGGCGCACTCCCTTTTAAAATATTCATTAACACCTTTCATTTGATACCCATATCGTACAAAAAATTATAGAGTCACCCTGGTCCACCTTTATGACGATATCTCGAAAAAGCATCCACCTATAGAACTAAGGCCTACTCCCTTTTAAAATACTCATTAACACCTTTCATTTGATACCCATATCGTACAAACAAACTCTAGAGTCACCCCTGGTCCACCTTTATGACGATATCCCGAAAAGGCGTCCACCTATAGAACTAAGGCCCACTCCCTTTTAAAATACTCATTAACACCTTTCATTTGATGCCCATATCGTACAAACAAATTCTGGAGTCACCCCTGGTCCACCTTTATGGCGATATCTCGCAAAGGCGTCTACCTATAGAACTAAGGCCCACTCTCTTTTAAAATACTCATTAACACCTTTCATTTGATACCCATATCGTACAAACAAATTCTAGAGTCACCCCTGGTCCACCTTTATGGCGATATCTCGAAAAGGCGTCCACCTATAGAACTAAGACCCACTCCCTTTTTAGATACTCATTAACACCTTTCATTTGATACCCATATCGTACAAAAAAATTCTGGAGTCACCCCTGGTCCACCTTTATGGCGATATCTCGAAAAGGCGTCTACCTATAGAACTAAGGCCGACGCGCTTTTAGAATACTCATTAACATCTTTCATTTAATACCCATATCTTACAAACAAATTATAGAGTCACCGGTCCACCTTTATGACGATATCTCGAAAAGGCGTCCACCTTTAGAACTAAGGCCCACTCCCTTTTAAAATACTCATTAACACCTTTCATTTGATACCCATATCGTACAAACAAATTCTGGAGTCACCCCTGGTCCACCTTTATGGCGATATCTCGAAAAGGCGTCTACCTATAGAACTAAGACCGACACGATTTTAAAATTCTCATTAACATCTTTCATTTAATACCCATATCTTACAAACAAATTATATAGTCACCGGTCCACCTTTATGGCGATATCTCGGAAAGGCGTCTACCTATAGAACTAAGGCCCACTCTCTTTTAAAATACTCATTAACACCTTTCATTTGATACCCATATCGTACAAACAAATTCTAGAGTCACCCCTGGTCTACCTTTATGGCGATATCTCGAAAAAGCGTCCACCTATAGAACTAAGGCCCACTCTCTTTTAAAATACTCATTAACACCTTTCATTTGATACCCATATCGTACAAAAAATTATAGAGTCACCCTGGTCCACCTTTATGACGATATCTCGAAAAAGCATCCACCTATAGAACTGAGGTCCACTCCCTTTTAAAATACTCATTAACACTTTTCATTTGATACCCATATCGTACAAACAAATTCTAGAGTCACCCCTGGTCCACCTTTATGACGATATCTTGAAAAGGCGTCCACCTATAGAACTAAGGCGCACTCCCTTTTAAAATATTCATTAACACCTTTCATTTGATACCCATATCGTACAAAAAATTATAGAGTCACCCTGGTCCACCTTTATGACGATATCTCGAAAAAGCGTCCACCTATAGAACTGAGGCCCACTCCCTTTTAAAATACTCATTAACACCTTTCATTTAATACCCATATCTTACAAACAAATTATAGAGTCACCCTGGTCCACCTTTATGACGATATCTCGAAAAGGCGTCCACCTTTAGAACTAAGGCCCACTCCCTTTTAAAATACTCATTAACACCTTTCATTTGATACCCATATCGTACAAACAAATTCTAGAGTCACCCCTGGTCCACCTTTATGACGATATCTCGAAAAGGCGTCCACCTATAGAATAAAGGCGCACTCCCTTTTAAAATACTTATTAACACCTTTCATTTGATACCCATATCGTACAAACAAATTCTGGAGTCACCCCTGGTCCACCTTTATGACGATATCTCGAAAAGGCGTCCACCTATAGAACTAAGGCGCACTCCCTTTTAAAATACTCATTAACACCTTTCATTTGATACCCATATCGTACAAAAAATTATAGAGTCACCCTGGTCCACCTTTATGACGATATCTCGAAAAAGCGTCCACCTATAGAACTGAGGCCCACTCCCTTTTAAAATACTCATTAACACCTTTCATTTAATACCCATATCTTACAAACAAATTATAGAGTCACCCTGGTCCACCTTTATGACGATATCTCGAAAAGGCGTCCACCTTTAGAACTAAGGCCCACTCCCTTTTAAAATACTCATTAACACCTTTCATTTGATACCCATATCGTACAAACAAATTCTAGAGTCACCCCTGGTCCACCTTTATGGCGATATCTCGAATAGGCGTCTACCTATAGAACTAAGGCCCACTCCCTTTTAAAATACTCATTAACACCTTTCATTTGATACCCATATCGTACAAACAAATTCTAGAGTCATCCCTGGCCCACCTTTATGGCGATATCTTGAAAAGGCGTCCACTCCCTTTTAAAATACTCATTAACACCTTTCATTTGATACCCATATCGTACAAACAAATTCTAGAGTCACCCTGGTCCACCTTTATGACGATATCTCGAAAAGGCGTCCACCTTTAGAACTAAAAAAATACTAATTAACACATTTCATTTGATACCCATATCGTACAAACAAATTCTAGAGTCACCCCTGGCCCACCTTTATGGCGATATCTTTAAAAGGCGTCCACTCCCTTTTAAAATACTCATTAACACCTTTCATTTGATACCCATATCGTACAAACAAATTCTAGAGTCACCCCTGGTCCACCTTTATGGCGATATCCCTAAATGGCGTCCACCTATAGAAATATGACACACTCCCTCTTAAAATACTATTTAATACCTTCCATTTGATACGTATGTCATACAAACACAATTCAGGGTTACCCTAGGTTCATTTTCCTACATGGTGATTTTCCTTTAGTTTGTCTCCATAGTTCTCAGCTGAGTATGTAATGTTCGGTTACACCCGAACTTGGCCTTCCTTACTTGTTAAATTTTGATATAGAAATTGCAAAAATATTTATGAGAAGTAAAAATATAAAGGTGGAGCCCAATTGATTGACTAATAATATTTCCTTTCCTACCAACTTTCCAATCCCAGTAATGTGTGCTCCACTTTTATATTTTTACTTCTCATAAATATTTTTGCAATTTCTATGTCAAAATTTAAAAATCAAAGTTTAGCAAGAATATGTCTTCATATAAGGAGACATTTTTCGCCGATTTTTGTCCATTTCTATAAAGGAAGTGCTTAAAATTTGTTTATTTTATTTTTTTGTTATTGTTTTGAGAATATTATTATAGACGAGTGAGATCATTAAAACAAAAAAATTTCAAGAAGACTGTCGATTATAAAAAAAAAATGTTTGTGTACTGATATATTATATGTATGTATATCGGCATTTATTTACATATGTATGTATGTATTCGCCCATTATTATTTATTTGTGCCTATTCAATTATTTATTTAACAGCGTCAACAAGCGATTAACACATTGTCATTGCCTTTTTACAACTTTCGAAAAAAATACATATTTGTCATACGCCCCCAATAAAGACAGGCCACCAAATTCCATATTGCCATCCGCGTTTACATTTTATTTTAGCTTCACTGCAGCGAATCACACTAACTAGTTTCGAATTAGCGCAAAACTACGGCATTTAGAGCCGGTACCAGTTTTAATGCTGTCCCCTCGCAGTGCTTTTAACAGCCACAGTTATGTGATACGGAGTGACAGACCTCTTCAATGCGATCTTAACTGGTTCAGTCTTAGGTGGTTCCAAAAAAGTCGCTGCCATTGAGTAATACAATTAAACTTATACAGCTCAGATGTAAGCTCTGTTCGGTCAAGTATGGCTGTCAACTGCCACCATTTGTATACAATTAGCGCCAATTCGCTTCCTCACTGGACTAACTGGCGCCAAGAGAATTTAAATCGTTTTCCATCTGGGACTTCCAGCGGCGTGATGCCGCGCTCTTTCTCTGCTTCGATAAGCGGGTTCCGGTAAAAATACTTTCTTAGCCAGAGCATCAGCTTTCATTCGCATAACATTGCCCTAGCCAGCGTAGCCGCTGCGTTTTAATTCAATGTACTATGGTGACGTCCGCGTAACGCTCGTACAGCTCATCATTAAATCTTCCTCGGTACTCGCCGTCGCCAATACGCAGAGGTACGAAAATCTTCCGAAGAGCTTCTCTCGAACACTCCCAGCGCCGCTGCATCTGACGTTGTCATGGTCCATGATTCTGCACCATATATGTAGCAGGACGGGACAATAAGTGACTTGTAGAATATGATTTTCGATATGGGGGGGGGGGGGGGGGGCTTTACTTTTCAATTGCCTACCTAGTCGAAAGCTGCATTTATTGGCAAGAGTGATTCTCTGTTGGATATCGGGGCTGATATTTGTGTTAACGCTGGATCCCAAATGAACGAAGTCTTTTACTATTTCGAAATTATGAGTGTCAGCAGTGGCGTAGTTGCCAAGGAGTATATATGGATTGACTCTTTGCTTGATGACAGCGGGTACTTCGTTTTGTGTCCTCGGTCACCATAAAACCCACCTTTTCCGCTTCTTTTTCCAGTTTGAAGTAAGCCGAACTTACGGCGCGGGTTTTCGGGCCGATGATATGAACGTCATCAGTGTACACCAGTAATTGCATGAAATTAAAGAAATCGTATGATAGGGGATCGCCCTGTTGGAAACCTCGCTTAGTTTCGAACGGCCCGGGGAGGTCCTTCCCCCTTCTGACAGAGCTATTGGCGTTGCTCAACATCATTTTGCAGGTCCTTTTCGTGCTGTCGAAGGGGGCTTTAAAATCGACGTAGAGGTGATATGTGTAAATTTTTTTTCGCGTGCTTTTTTTCAAGATTTGGCGCATAGTGAAAATCTGGTTGATGGCAGATATACAAGGTCTGAAGTTGCACTGATAAGGTCCAATCCATCTTTCGCACAATACGCGTTTAGAGAATTCTTCCTGGCAGGAAGGAAGGCGTGAGTGCGGTGAGTTTGAGCTGCTAGCCACGATAAATAATTCCCGCAAATTTTACCCAAAAATTCGACCACTGACGGAAAGCTTTAAGTCCGGGGAATCCGTCTACCACGACGTGGTTGATCTGATTGCGTGTATTTCGATCGGGGGACAACCATGTAGCTTTATGTATATTTGTATGCATGAACCTCATGCTGGATATGATCATGTTTCGATCACCCGCTTAGTCGATCGTTCTCAGTCCGTTAGAAGAGGTTTCATTTTAGAGGCTGAACTTTCCGACTGTCGGGCCAAAAACACCTTCTTTGCGTTGAAGTCGCTAAGAACGACTTATTTATCATGGCAGGGGTAGCGCTCGCATGTGTGTTCTAAGCCTTCATAGAAGGCGTCTTTCAAATCATCGCCTATGAATGATATAATAAAAATTTTTGCTTTTATTTGTTTAGCGGCGAGACGTTCATCCACTGTTGTGAACGTCAGTACTTGGCTACAAAGTCTCCCTACCACCATTAATCCGACACCAAAACTGCGCTTATTTGTATAGCCACTGCAGTAAATGTCAAAATTTTTAATCTTCTTTTTTCCTTGCCCGTCCATCGCATTTAAGGCTGGCGGTGATATCTGATTTTGCTTTGATACGGACATTAACCAGCCTAGCATTTGCACCAATCCTATTAAGAGAACCGACATTCCAGGTGCATACTTTCAAATCATTGTCCTTTAAACGCTTGCGGAGGCCGTCATCACTCCCAATGCCAGCGCACAAACCGTTCAGCGGTGATAGAAATGCTACGAAATGGCACGTTTATATAGCGAGCCCCTTAATCCAAGACAGACGCCCGATTGCAGCCGCAGCTTGTGGTGGAAAGACCCTGCGATGAAAATCCCCCAACTAACCCTTAAACCGAGTATGTCAGAGTGGGCTAGCCACGTTGTCGCCTTCTCACATTAATGGCTACCCAGAGGATTCTTGGCCGCAAGCGATGGAAAATAGTGATCTGCTTGAACCGCATGCAGAAGAATTGCTCTGGCCATTCCCAATTCGTGGAACTCTACACACGGCTCCCCTAGAAAAATATCACTACGATCGTTTGCAATCACGTGATCAAATCACAATTCGCGTCACTGGCACAATTAGCTGTGATATGGACGAAGGATTGTGAATTGTGCTGCCACTAAATTGTGGTAGACGTTGAAGCAAACTGCGCATATGACATCAAACAACTCACTGAGAGATCCAGCAGTAGATAGCAGCACAAATCACGGAATTATTGATTTCTATTGAGCCGCTGTTAAATGTTCTGCTGCGGCGAAGGCTGTGATTAGGCACTGGTAAGTGTGATTGTGAACTGCGATTTCGCATTATTCTGATACCACTTTTCAGTCACAATGTTGAATCGAAATCGATGCGACTGAGATGTGACAGTCACAAATCACGTGGTTTCTAAAAAACCGCGAGATCTGCGCACTCTAATTTCAAAGGGCATTTATGATCAACTGTGCCTATGACCCGCCACACTTTCAGTGAGCTATGAACAATTAGGAGCGATGGAAATGCTTCCGGTGAAGGCATGGCAACATCGTAGGAGGCCCTTTATGAGTATTTGCTGTAAAGTTGATTTCCAGATAGCTTATAGCGGTACAGAAGACCAAAGAGCGGATATACGAAAGGGCAAGGGTTGATATGGCGATAAGAGATTCACTAGACTTTATTCATTTTATGAAATAATACACCTTTAATATTTCATTCCTTTTCTAATAATTATGAAACAGATATAGTTTTGTCGTAGAGCTTCTAAAAAAGAGGTGGAAGACTTTCAAACTTGCATGGCAGAACTTCCTATGTAGGAAAAAATCTTGTGTGTCTACTACTTTATAAGTCCGAGCACTGCCGGTCACTTACATAGATTGCTCTGTTAACCGGCGTTTTTTGTGTTGTCTGTTTTTCCTACCTGACTGCTCGGCCCAGCTTAATTGCGTCAACCTAACCTCTTTCTCAGATTGCATGAATCATTGAATCGACTCTATATGGTGTAGAAAATTAATTCATGAAAGCGTGTCACTTGGCTTTGGACTGTTTCTAACGACATGAGATAAGCTTATTTCTATGCTTTTATACTCAGCTGAGCAGAACTCACAGAGTATTTTAATTTTGTTCGCATAACGGTGCTCCTTAACGGCATAAACTAATCGAGATAGATATAGACTTCTATATATCAAAATGATCTGGGCGAAAAAAGAAATTCATTTAGCCATGTCCGTCCGTCCGTCCGTCCGTAAACACGATAACTTGAGTAAATGTTGAGATATCTTAATGAAATTTGGTATGTAAGTTCCTGGGCACTTATCTCAGATTGCTATTTAAAATGAACGAAATCGGACTATAATCACGCCCACTTTTTCGATATCGAAAATTTCGAAAACAGAAAAAGTGCGATAATTCATTACCAAAGACGGATAAAGCGGTGAAACTTGGTAGGTGGGTTGACCTTATGACGCAGAATAGAAAATTAGTAATTTTTGGACAATGGGCATGGTACCGCCCACTTTTAAAAGAAGGTAATTTAAAAGTTTTGCAAGCTGTAATTTGGCAGTCGTTGAAGATATCATGATGACATTAGTCAAGAACGTTACTCCTATTATACTTTATGTGTGCAAAATAAAAATTAGCAAAATCGGATAACGAACACACCCACTTTTAAACAAAAAAATTACAAGTTAAATTTTAACAAAAAATTTAATATCTTTACAGTATATAAGTTAATTATGTCAATATTCAACTCTAGTAATGATATGGTGCAACAAAATACAAAAATAAAAGAAAATTTCAAAATGGGCGTGGCTTCGCCCTTTTTAATTTAATTTGTCTAGAAATGCGACTATGACCACGCCCAATTTTTCGATTTAGAAAATTTCGAAAATTAAAAAAATGCCATAATTCTATACCAAATACGAAAATTGGGATGAAACATGGTGATCGGATTGGTTTCTTGACGCAAAATATAACTTTATAAAAAATTTGTAAAATGGGTGTGACACCTACCATATTAAGTAGAAGAAAATGAAAAAGTTCTGCAGGGCGAAACCAAAAGCCCTTGGAATCTTGGCAGGAATACTGTTCGTGGTATTACATATATAAATAAATTAGCGCTACCCGACAGATGATGTTCTGGGTCACCCTGGTCCACATTTTGGTCGATATCTCGAAAACGCCTTCACGTATACAACTAAGGGCCACTCCCTTTTAAAACTCTCATTAATAACCTTAGTTTGATACCCATATCGTACAAACACATTCTAGAGTCACCCCTGGTCCACCTTTATGGCGATATCTCGAAAAGGCCTCCACGTATAGAACTATGGCCCACTCTCTTCTAAAATACTCTTTAATACCTTCCATTTGATACCCATGCCATACAAACACATTCCAGGGTTACCCTAGGTTCATTTTCCTACATGGTGATTTTCTCTTATTTTGTCTCCAAAGCTCTCAGCTGAGTATGTAATGTTCGGTTACACCCGTACTTAGACTTCCTTACTTGTTTTTAGTACAATTTGGTATAACTTATCGTATAAACTATTAATAGTGCAATTGATTCAAAAATTTGTCGGCAGCATTCAAGTTTAAAAGCTTAATTTTAAATCTTTGTATAAGCATGAGTGTAGAATTTATATTGAGACATGAGCCAACGCTGGTCAGCGGCGACTAAATATTTTTGCGGTGGCTTTGTTGTTCATTGGCGTGTTGTCCATGTAATTACCTTTTAATTTCTAATAAAAAGCTTTTGGCTACTTGTTTTTTAAGCGGAACTTAGAATATATAATCAATTAAGAATTTTGCTATGATGAGATTTTACGAAAATGTTTAGTCACAAACTAATTTAGCATTAATGAAATATTCAGAATGTGATATGAATCATTAATTAGAAAGGCCAAAAAATATAGCAATGAGTATAGGGTGATGATTACTTCACTCGGCTCTCACACCAGCACACTGAGAGCAATTTTCGACCTGACGATGCGACCGAGTAGTTGGGGCATATTTCTCTCTCATGACGTACTGCCGCTGCTGACACCATGGGTTTTTTATCGAGTCCGCAAAAAAACTGGTACCTTAAAAAGAAGGACGCATACAAGCGGTGCAAGGCGCAGTATATTGGAACGTTAATTTGAGGCGAAGAAGGAAGAGGGACGCCTATTTAGAAGGGAAAAACGTGAGGCGTGAGTGAGACAAAGGCTCCAGGTGCTGGCTGGTAGAAATCAAGCCAGAATATTATTGCAAAAAATCCGGCGGATTCTTGTAGGAATTTAATGGTGATCTGGTAACCGACGTACAGAGCTTGCTTAAGTTGTAGAGAGAACACTTCTCCTCATTGCTAGCTAGCGAGGGAGAAGACGAACCCGATACCCTAGCCGCAGATGATGGTAAACCCATTCCGGCACCCGACTATGATGAATTTAGAATCGCAATATACCGGCTAAAAAATCGCAAGGGGCCAGGTAATGACGAACTACTTGCCGAGCTGCTCAAACACGGAGGCGAAGAGTTGGTAAAGAGCAGGCATCAACTCCAATGGAAAATATGGTCGGATGAGCACATACCTTAAGATTGGAATTTAAGTGCGCTACCGCGGAATCAGCCTGCTTAATATCGCATATAAGGTACTGTCTAGCGGACTAATCGAAAGAATGAAGCCTATAGTCAATAGAGAAAACTTACTTTTTACAAAATCAACACTCATCATCATCGGATTGTCGACCTCAAAGCAGACTTTGACAGCGCGAAAAGACGTTGCTTGCATGCTGCTATGACTGAATTTAAGTTCACTTGTGACGTTGAGCAATACCACCAGCTCCATAAGGATTGGGAAGAACCTCTTCGGGCCATTCGAAGTCAAACGAGGCTCCCTTTAGTGCGATTTCTTTGACCTAATGCAGATCTAAACCGTGATGGCACAATCTATTATAAGATCATACAATTACTGGCCTATGCTTATGATATTGATATCATAGCCTGAAAACCCGCGTCGTGAGTTCTTCCTTCTCTGTATTAGATAAAGAGGCAAACAAAAGTGGGGTTTGTGGTAAATGAGCACACAACGAAGTACATGTTGTGATCCATGAAAGAATCGACGCATTCGCGAATCAGCATTAACAGCGAAAACAATGTCAGCTTAAAAATCAAACGGAGAATAACTCTTGCCAAACAGTGGTAATTAGGACTGAGTAGGCATTTGAAAAGTAAAATCCTCTCTTGACAAACAAAAATCACGCTCTACAAGTCGCTCATCATCCTGTCCTGATGTATGGCTACATATCATGGACGGTGTCGAGAGAAGATGAGATGGCTCTTGAAGTGTTCGAGAGAAAAGTTCTCCGATAGATTTTTATTCCTGTCCGTAATGCCGCTGGGGAGTGTTGAAGGAGGTATAATGATGAGCGGTATGAGCTTTGTGCAGAAAGAAGATAATGCAGCGAACAAAAGCACAACCACTTTGCAGACGCTTCGGCTAAGAAAGTAATTCAAATGACATCGCAGTTTAAAGACAAAGGCAGAGGAAGACCCCTCGAGTCGGTGGTGGGAGCCGTTAATGATCGCAAAACAGTGATAGCTGGCGTAATTTGTAACCAAGCGGCCAAATTCTCTTAGGCGGCTAAGCACCAAATAATTATGATGCTGATGCTTTCCTGTACGTTGGAAAAAAGTCTACACACAATACCGAAAACGAAGGAAGGCGTGTTTTCCTTATATAGTGGGTAAAATATATCAGTTATATTATATTAAATATTGTCTTCTGCCACAGTTCAAAAAGATATGAACTCATTCATAACTTCCTTGTCACCTTAAATCTCAGTTTTATGGAAATATTACGATTTACGATCACTCTCTATCAGGTATTCCTTAATCAACATTTTTCTTTAAATATTTTCAGATTCTTGGTATCTTGGTGATAATTTTCGGTGTGCTTGGCTGGGGAGCAATGCCACAGAATTATGCCATCGGCATCATAGTTCTGGGTGGCGTTATCATATTTATATCATTCTTCGGTTGCTTTGGTACTGTACGAGAATCGACGCGGTTGCTGTGGACGGTATAAGCAAGTTTTTCTAACAAAAAAAGAAATTTTTTTCTAACAAAACTTTTCACTCTCTTCAGTATGCTTTTGGTCTATTTTTGCTGCTCTTAGCAATTATTGCTTTCATTTACCTGAGCACGCCTGATGTCTTCAAGCGTTACGCGATGCAGGGAGTAGAGGAGCAATGGCGTAAAGAGCTTTTAGAGCCTGGCTCCATGGATAGAGTGCAATCGGTGGTAAGTTTGTTTTTAACGTCTACCTAACGAAGGGCCAAATTTAGCAGATATACTCTTTTGTTCTCTTGTTCTTTATGTTTAGTATGCCTGCTGTGGCCTCGATTCTGCAGAGGACTATATACGCATTGCACGCACCCCGCCCGCAAGTTGTTGCAAGGACAGCAATTGCATAAATCCTTTGAATCTTCATCTGACAGGTTGTTTGCCAAAGGTGGAAGAAGCTTTTGCTGATGAGGCTATTACAACAACGTATTATGAATATGGGCTGTTAAGCTTTGATGTGAGTGGCTTTTGCGACATTTTTAAATTTAAATAAATTAATTCTATTTCATTCTCCTTTCCTCTAGTGTATAATTCTAGTTTTGACGATGATGCTGGCGATACATTATCATAATCGTAAACGAAGATTCAGTTATTAAGGGGTTTTGCATATATTTGAAAGCTTTAAAGTTTTTTCGAATGCTGCTTTTATCATGAATAGCTTTTTTCGACTTTTAACGATTTTATTATTATTAGCATATTTTTTCCAAAAATATTATACTTAATTTATTTATCAAAAGCAATTAAGGCTAATATCTATGAAAATGCTTTGAAGTGTGTAGCTTTCATTGTTTGTATGTTGTTTGTATGTAATGTCACATGTACCTCCATACCAATCGAATAAATGTATTATTGTTATAAAAGTAGATAAGTAACATTAACAAATAGCTATATATATTTATATCTAACTACTGGTTTCTCGTGTCAAGATATACTAAATATTATAAAGAAGTTTGTGGAAATAAATTTGTTTGATACTAAAATAAAAAATAGTTCTAACTGGGAAAAGGAAGAAGTTATTAATTTTTTATTATTTTTCAATAAATGCACACCTTGAGTATGTCAGATTGGTTCTATGAGTTATTCTGTATTAATTTAAATTGAAAAGAAAATTTTATTGATCATAGCTTTCGGCTAAGCTTTCAATAGAGTTTTTGTACGTAGTAACTCCCATAGCGGAACCAGTAACAGGTGACTGCCGATAAACAGCTGATTGGAACTTTTATACTCAGCTGAGAAGAGCTCACAGAGTATATTAATCTTGTTCGCATAACGGTACCCCGTAACGGCATAAGCTAATCGAGATATATATAGACTTCTATATATCAAAATGATCTGGGCGAAAAAATAATTTCATTTAGCCATGTCCGTCCGTCCGTTAACACGATAACTTGAGTAAATTCTGACGTATCTTAATGAAATTTGGCATGTGAGATCCAGGGCACACATCTCAGATCGCTGTTTAAAATGAACGAAATCGGACTATAACCACGCCCACTTTTTTCGTTACCAAAAACGGTTAAAGCGTTGAAACTTGGTAGGTGGGTTGATCTTATGACACAGAATAGAAAATTAGTAAAATTTTGGACAATGGGCGTGACACCGCCCACTTTTAAAAGAAGGTAATTTAAAAGTTTTACAAGCTGTAATTTGGCAGTCGTTGAAGATATCATTTGGCAGGCAAAGTTAATCCTTTACTACATGTGTTCTAAATAAAAATTACCAAAATCGGATGACGAACACTTTTTAAACAAAAAATTTTGAAAGTCAAATTTTAACAAAAAATTTAATACCTTTACAGTATTAAGTAACTTATGTCAACATTCAACTCCAGTAATGATACGGTGCAACAAAATACAAAAATAAAAGGAAATTTCAAAATGGGCGTGGCTCCGCTCTTTTTCATTTAATTTGTTAATTTTTAATACCATAAGTCGAACAAAAATTTATCAATCCTTGTGAAATTTGGTAAGGGAATATCCTCTATGAAGATAGCAGTTTTCTGTGAAAATGGGCGAAATCGGTTGAAGCCACGCCCAGTTTTTATACCCAGTCGAGCGCCTGTCCTTCCGCTCGGCCGTTGACACGATAACTTGAGCAAAAATCGATATATCTTTACTAAACTCAGTTCACGTACTTATCTGAATTCACTTTATCTTGGTATTGAAGTTGGGCGTAATTCGACTATATTCACGCCCACTTTTTCGATATCGAAAATTCCGAAAAATGAAAAAAGTGCAATAATTCTATACCAAATACGAAAAAAGGGATGAAACAAGAAAAAGCTTTGTACAATGGGTGTGACGCCTACCATATTAAGTAGAAGAAAGTGGAAAAGTTCTGCAAGGCGAAGTCAAAAGCCCTTGGAATCATGGCAGGAATACTGTTCGTGGTATTACATATATAAATAAATTAGTGGTACCCGACAAATGATGTTCTTGGTCACGCTGGTCCACATTTTGGTCGATATATCTTCACATATACAGCAACTAAGGGCCGCTCTCTTTTAAAACCCTCATTAGTACCTTTAATTTGATACCCATATCGTACAACCACATTCTAGAGTCACACCTGGTCGACCTTTATGGCGATATCCCGAAATGGCATCCACCTATAGAACTATGGCCCACTCCCTTTTAAAATACTCTTTAATACCTTTCATTTTATACCCATGTCATACAAACACATTCCAGGGTTAACCTAGGTTCATTTTCCTACATGGTGATTTTCCTTTATTTGTCTCCAAAGCTCTCAGCTGAGTATGTAATGTTCGGTTACACCCGAACTTAGCCTTCCTTACTTGTTTTTATTATTTTTATTTTTTGATGGCAGCGTTGGTATGGCAGGTAGTGTGCTGAAGGTTCAAAAGACTTGAAGACCCGTTAAATAAATAAAACAAATCCATGAAGGCCAATTTGAAAAACCCTTATATCAGAATATTCTTTAAAAACTATCTCAGAGTTTGTATTAAAGGCCGACTGTTTCAGAACTCGATTGAAAATTGCCTATCTTAGTTTTCCTTTTCATAAGCGTGCTACCTCACTAGAAAATGTATTAAGTTTATTCTAAGGTAGGGCGTGTATGAAACTAATTTTGATATAGGTGGGGTTTCAAAAGTTTTCCCAAGATATGGTGTTTTCACAACAGCAGCCGAGAAAAAAGCACTCATCAATCGAAATACGAATTGTGCTTGCTAGTATTTGCGGTGATGGGCATACAATTTTAGGAAACCATTAAAGTCAAATAAAATGCTGGGCGATCGGTCTAAAACAATGTCCAATCAATGACCCACACTATCGGCATATTTGCGCCTCAAACCATTTAATTATAATGATCAATGGGTTTACAAGTGTTGTTGTTGTTGTAGCAGTGCTTCGGCCCATCTAATAGCTGCGATCACTCAGTAATTGTCATCAATATCCTCTAACGGGAGTTCGAGGAACTTGCAGTTTCAAAAAGGTTGGGGACCACGGAGGTAAGGCGTTGGTTTCACATTGCAATTGAAAAAATGGTGAGGACACGTTAAAAGCAGGATATATGTATGTATCTTGTGTCATAAGACTTTAACCTATTACAGTATCCAGATCTTAGTTGAGCTAGAGTGACGCACGTCTCCCTCTAGATGTTGCTTCCCTCAGCTGCGAGTTTAGGGTACTTGTCTTTGAGAACGGGGTTCACCAATCATTTTTTGGCATAGTAATTTGACCAATTTTGTGGTTGTCTATGAGGGCCTTTTTGTGCTTCTTTTCTTCAATGAGATGTCTGTTTAGATGAGTTTTCTGGATATTCAACAGAATCTGTTTGTTTAGTGTTTCATTTCCCTTACTGTGTAGATGATGTTCGCTTCCCATGTCAGCCGGTTCTATGTACTGAAGCTACTCCATATTTTTCCCGACCAAGGACTTGTAACGCAAAATTATACCTAAAATTGTTTCGAAGTAATCCTGAAATCCTACCTAATTCGTTCCGTAAAAGTCTCGACATAATTCAGAAAATAATCCCTTAGTTATCCTGAAATGATCCTGTAACACTCCCGAATGGTTTTGAAATATTCTCAAAATGATCCCAATGTTATCCCAAAGTGATACCTTAAATAATACCGAGGAGATCCTGAAATTGTTTCAAATTGGTCCTGAATTAGTTTCGAAATGATTCCGAAAATAATCCAGAAGTGATCCTGTAACTATCCGGGAATACTTTCAAAATAATCCAGAAATGATCTTGAAGTTGTCCCGAAGTGATATCTGAAAGAGTCCCGGAGGGATTCTGAAATTTTACCAAATTGTTACTGAAATAGTCTAGAAATAAATCCGAAAATAATTTCAAAATAATCTTGAAATTATCTTGTCACTCTGCCGAAATGGTTTCGAAATGACCATATAGTTGCTTCGAAGTGATACCTGAATAATCCCGAAGTTATCCTGAAACTGTACCAAATTGGTTTTGAAATAGTTTCGAAATGATTCCAAAAGTAATGTCGAAATGATCTTGTAATGCTCCCGAAATGGTTTCGAAATACTTTCAAATTGATCCTTAAATAGCCTTGAAGTTTTCCTTAAAACATCCCAAAATATTCACGTAACAGTCCCGAATAATCCCCGGTTGTTCCAAAAATATACAATATAATTCCATCTGTTTGAAAATTTGATCCAGTCCGTCGGTCCGTTAGGCATGGATAAAGGTGGCACTCCTCCTCTTTTTTGCTGAATGAACATTGGAAAATTTAGTCTAGCCTTCAAAAATGGCAATGCAAAGTTCAAATATAGTTTAAACTCGCACTGAAAAACAATTAACATAAATTCCCATTTTACTACCGATAGTTCATATAACCCTGTAAGAATATATCACAGAAAAGCTATAGTGAAAAAAATGTTTTCCCGCTTTTATTTAGCTGGCACGAATTTTGTAATTGAAATTTAAGTAACTTCCCGATAAGCTACAAGCTTGAAACTTGGAATATAGTTCAGAACCCGATGAAAAAAAATCCGATATGTGGCGCATGGATCGAAATATTTCAAAAAATCGTATTTGTGGTCCGATTTGTATTATATTTGGAACATATAATACATACATGAATAGAAAGCGGCCTATGAAAAAAAGCGCCGCTAGGTGGCGCATGGATCGAGATATTCAAAAAATCGTATTTGTGGTCCGATTTGGCTCATATTTGAAACACATAATACATACATGAATAGAAAGCGACCTAAAAAAATCGCCGCTAGGTGGCGCAAGGATCGAGATATTCATAAAAATCGTATTTGTGTCCGATTTCGCTCGTATTTGGAACACATAATACATACATGAATAGAAAACGGCCTCTGAAAAATCTCCGCTAGATGGCGCAAAGATCGATATATTCAAAAAATCGTATTTCTGGATCACATAATACATACATGAATAGAAAGCGACCTATGATGTCCGATTTGGCTCATATTTGGAACAAATATTACATACATACAGTCCGGTAGAAGTGACATCAAAATATTTTGGAGTTCGAGGAGGGACAAGCATACGTGGCGCAGAGTGGAGTAAAATCTTTGGAAGGATTATGTATTGAGGACTTATTTTGTAACAAATTGTCAGGAAAGAGTCCGTGTAATAATGGGTCACTAAATGAACTAAATAGAATGAGAAATAATAGGCAAAAAATATAGACTAAAAACTTGAAAATAAAATAATTAAAAAAAATTTTAAGTTAAAAGGGTTTTACTGAAAACAATACTTACATGAAGTAATAATAATACTAAAATCTAGAAAATAATTAGGTAGGTCCTAAGTACTAGTCGTCACACCCCTCATAAATCAAGGGCGTTGATCGGACAATTAAATAAAAGCGTTGCACGCGTAAAATTTCTATTGATAGTCATACATATATAAGACCAACTAAACCTTAATCAAATTATGCTACGCTTCACATTTTTAGAAATTTCATGCGCCCAACGCTTTTATTTGTCTGATCAACGCCCTATATTGATGAGGAGTGTGACGACTAGTACATAGGACCTACCTAATTATTTTCTAGCTTTTAGTATTATTATTACTTCATGTAAGTATTGTTTTCTATAAAACCGTTTAACATAAAAATTTTCCTTTAATTATTTTATTCATTTTTCAAATCTTCTCAAGAAAATAATTCGAGCATTCTCAACTTGTTTCATGTTACGGTCTAATGTACATATGTGTGTACAGACAACTTATGCATGTACATCCATACATACAAACTTATGTGTATTAAGCAATATTCAAAAATTTCATGTTTATAAGTTTGTATTGACAGATTTGCCGTGTTTTACTGTTACTTATTCATGTATGCATGGAAGCAGTGATATATTAGTACCTTCGATAGCTCAGTTGGTAGAGCGGTGGACTGTAGAGTATCAACAAATAATTGTAGAAATCCATAGGTCGCTGGTTCAAATCCGGCTCGAAGGAATCAATTATTTTGTAATTTTTTTTTTTCAAAAATACTAAACTTATATTTTTTAATTTTCTAAGCCGAAGTATGGTAGACTATCTTAACATCAGTTATCGCTTAGAAGCATAGCTTTCATATAACGCGTAACAAGTAAAAAGAGGTTTCACGGTCACAATTGCTACTTTAACAAATAAAAGTTTCTCACTGAGAGAAATGTTAAAAATAGAGCGATAAAAAGTATATATCGTTTTTGGCGAGATAAAATAAAAAAATCACTTTTCAAATTATACCTGATAAACATGATTCATACTACATATGTGACCGGTCTATGAAAAGGTGGCTTATGACTCAAAAACACAGCTGTTAACAGCTGTTTATCGCAAAAAAAAAAACAGCTGTGCCTCGCAATTTATTTTTTGAGTTATAAGCCACCTTTTCATAGACCGGGTCACAAAGACTTATTATGTATACCAATTTCACACAGAAGCTTATACGAGTCATACTTTTTTTTAGTGAAATAATTATTTTTTCCTTTTCTCACAGGGCCACTTCCTTCATTCACGAAGAACCATCAGCAGCCCTTAAATATTATTAAGTTTTTTTACCAAATAATTGTTGGAAAAGAAAGGCTGATTTCCTCCTCCTAATCAAAAAATAAAATAAAAAATAAATTTTGCACCAAACCAAACACATACATATGTATGTGCCTATTTTTGTTTTAAACCTTTTTATTTAGCTTGACTGAGTAGCGTTGTTTACGAATTTTGTAATTAAAATTAAAGTAACTTCCCGATAAGCTACAAGCTTCAAACTTGGAATGTAGTTCAGAACCCGATG
Organism: Eurosta solidaginis; assembly: GCF_040869045.1. Taxonomy (NCBI): domain Eukaryota; kingdom Metazoa; phylum Arthropoda; class Insecta; order Diptera; family Tephritidae; genus Eurosta; species Eurosta solidaginis. The sequence continues at coordinate 256,534,152 of NC_090321.1, forward strand.
GCAATGCAATAAAAAGAAAAAAAACTCCGCTAGATGGCGTATGGATTGATATATTTAAAAAAATCGTATTTTTGATCCGTGTTAGGTACATACGGAATAGAAAGCGACATATGAAAAAAATCGCCGCCAGATGGCGCAAGGATCGAGATATTCAAAATAATTGTATTTGTGGTCCGATTTGGCTCATATTTGGAGCACATATTACATACAGGAATAAAAAGCGATCTATGCCTAACGGACTGACGGTCGTGGAATTTCTTAAAAACGTGAGGCGTAGCATAACCTGATTAAGGTTCAGTTGGTCTTAACTATACATATATGAAAATATCATTTGTAAAAATATAAGCGGTTGACTATCAACAGAAATATGACGCGGCCCCCGCTTTTATTTAAGTATTTGTCTGATCAACGTCCTATATTGATGACAAGTGTGATGACTAGTACCTAGGACATTTCTAATTATTTTCTCGCTTTTAGTATTATTATTATTTAATGTAAGTATTGTTTTCAACAAAACCGTTAAATAACTAAAACCGTTTAACTTAAAATTAAAAAAAAATTATTTTATTTTATATTGTGGCGAATATTAGCATCACTATGATGTTAGTAAATAATCACAACAACAAAAAAACAAGCAGCCACACTTTCATATGTACAAGGCAACGAAGAGTATTCCACACACATAACCAGCATCTCGAAGCGACGAGATTATTTCACATACACATATAAGTGTCAGCAGATAAGAGCAGAAGTTGTTACTCACACATACACACGCATATCGCTAAATAACCAAGTATGAGATACAACTGTTCCAGAAGGCATGTTCGTGAAAAGTCTAGACCTTAGGAGAATTTCTTTATTCGACAGTTCAGCGATTCGAACGTTAGCAGAAGGTGCATACTTATCAGGAAATCCCCAAAATTTGTTACAATACTAGATATCTGCAGAAATAACTTTTTACATTTTTTCGTATATGTCTGTTTTTTTTATAAAAGGAAATTATTTTATTTTTGATTGCTAATTGTTCGATTGAGAATAAAATCCGAAACACCAGCAAACCTGATTAGATTTCTAACACCGTTAGGCATTCGATCAAGCAGTAACGAACTAATTCTGAGTTCGTATTTCGTATGAAACATTGAGTTCATTAAACTAAGCTGACCAGACGTCCTCCTTTTAGGAGGATTGTCCTTCGAAAATACAGCTTGTCCTCCGAATGAAATTCTTGTTCACTTTTGTCCTCCTTTTTGACAAAATTGTCCTCATTTTCTAGTGTGTCAGCTAAAATTTTATTCGACGAATTTTTATCTCCTATGTACACTAAATTATTATATGCAAGCTTCGAAGATGCTCACAATACCACTTCGCTTTGAGAAGTTGACTAAAAACTACCAATTTTGTTTGTAATGTGCCCAGGCTATTATACTGAAATACTATGTGTCTAGGCTATTATGCTGAATACTATCTTAACATATGTACGTAGTTATCGATGTATCGATACTTGGCTTGAATCACTATTGCTGTCATTGTTTTCGGATTACCTGTTGCTGTCGATATAAAAAGGTAATAAGTTAATTAGTTATAAAGATCAATAATAAATCTAACCATTTCCCTAGAACTAACATGTCCGCGAAAAAAAGAAAATGTCATTTAACCGAAAATTTAAAGGCAGAATTCGCTTTCATACATTTATGCGAGAAGAAAGACGATTCTTTTGTGAGATGCGACATTTGCTTAGCTGAATTCACCATTGCAGTTGGCGGTAGATCGAGCATAACAAAACATCTTTCTTCAAAAAAACACCAAAGCAGTTCAAATTTGGAAACTACCCCCCACAAGGTAACAAGCTTTGTAAGAGGTGAACAATTTGGAGATTCTGAAAAGAAACTGCGGAAGGTTTTACAGCATATCACGCTGTAATGCATAACCAAAGTTTTAGAAGCTTAGACTATGTATTCAAAATTAACCGATGTTTGTATAATCAAAAATTTCACTGCGCTAGAACTAAAGGTGAGGCAATAGTTCGTAATGTTTTTCATCAATATGCAATAGATGTGCTTAGAGATTACTTAGAGAAAGCTGTTTTTGTGACTATGTTGTCAGATGCCTCAAACCACAAAGATATAAAATTGTATCCTATTTTAGTTCGCTATATGGATTTTGAAAAAGGTATTCAAACAAAAATTTTGTCTTTTGAATCAATAAAAGGTGAGACGTCTGAAATATTGTCCAACCACTTACATAATGTGATCGAAACCAATAATTTACAAAGTAAAGTAATTGCAATATGCGCTGATAACACCAATACAAACTTTGGAGGCGTCAATCGTAATGGTATTAACAATATCCATAAAAAATTAATGTCTTTGTGTAAAAAAACACTCCTTGCAATAGGGTGCAATGCACATATTTTTTCAAATGCTTTAAATAATGCTTCTAGTTTAATGAGTATTTATGTCGAAATCGTTATAGTACAAATTTATTTACATTTTGAACGGTTTACGGTTAGGGTCACTTCGTTGAAGGGTTTTTGTGAGGACGCCTAAGTAGAATACAAAATGTTGTTAGGTTATTCAAAAACCAGGTGGCTGGCGCTAACCCCAGCAATTGAAAGAGTGCTGAAATTATTTGAACCGTTGAAATCATATTTTCTAAGTTTGGAAAAATTTCCTCTTAATCTAAAAAACTTCTTCTTAAATGAATATGCTGAAACAATTTTGTTATTTATCCATAGTCAGGCCACCATGTTTCACTCATTAATAAACAAGATTGAAAGGGAAAACATAACAGCAACTGAAGTAAGTTTTCACTATAACACTTTGAAAACTCAGCTAAAACGAAGATGTGATTGTAATTGTTTGCCATTAATTGTTCAGTCAAATTTAAACAAATTGTATAGAAACAATTCGGAAATAAAAAGAAGTTTTATTGGATGTAAAAAATTTTTATAAAGCCGCTATTGAATATTTAGAAAATTGGACAAAACACAACCATTACTCATTTTTGTTAAAAAATGAAATCGAATGGGAGCATGTATTGAAATCTTTGCTCTTTTGTAAAAACAAACTAGGTATTGTTATTGATGATAACTTGCTGTTTGATGAGGTATACAGTTTAACAATGTGTTGAGCAATAATATATTAAATGAAATAGGAGATGTAGAGATTGATAAAAAATTGATCCATATATTCAACTTTTTTACAAAACACCACATTCCTTTTAATAACGTGAACATATTAATAGAAACCGCTCTATGTTTACCGGGCACAAACGAAAATGTTGAAAGAGTATTTTCAATATCTAATGATATATGGACAAGTGAAAAGTCAAGACTTGATGAGAAGACTTTAGCAGCAATGATAATTGTTAAATGTAATATTGATTTAGATTGTATGTCGTTTTATAACTTATTAAAAATAATGATGGTTTATTGAAGAAAATACATTCAAATGCCAAATTTTGATCTCATTTTTTATTTGTAATAGCCATTAAAAGCAAAAATATGGAAAAATCTATATACAGTACCTTGAAATATGTACGTATGTATATCAACATTGACTAACTTATAATTTTTTAAAATTCGCTTGCCGCTATTTACCTGTTTTTAGTTATATAACCTGTGAATTGTTTTTGTTTTTATTTAAAACAGTGTTCATTTTCGTATATTATATGTTTCTAAATAAATAAATGAAAAAAATAATTTGTGTTTTATATGCGGAAAATTTGTCCTCCTTTCTTGCCAAAAATTTTGCTCATATTAGCAATTTTTATGTTTTTAGTACAGTTGTCCTCCTTTTTCTCCAAAAAATTCTGGTCAGCTTAATTAAACGCTACTATATACATTGAAAAAAATGAAGTTAGTAAATCATCAAACCAGGTTTATTGTTCTTGAATTAACAGTTATTCTGTAAAAATTATCGTATTATGGTTAATTCAACCGAGTTTTTTTGTCAGGAAAAGAAATTTGTTTAGTTATTTCAACAGAAGAAAATGTATTTCCCTCTAGTAACAATATTCTGTACAAGTGACAGATGCTCATTCAATCTAACTGATTTTTCTATTTAATGATCTGATTTCATTGGTCATTTTAACAGCGAATAACTGCCAATATTAAGCAAATACTCAGCTAAATTTAGGGAGAATCTTACGCTCACGGCGCTCATTTTGATCTTTTGACAATCCTGCCACAGAAATCTCTGTCATATCAACAACCACTGAAATATTTTAACAGTTTTTGTTGGTATTTTTAGAGTGGGATTAAAAATTGTTAATTAACAGAGCAAACTCCTTCTTTACAACATCTGATACACTACTCAAAGGTGTATACACGACACCAGGCTCTTCTTTGATTTCTGGCAGATCAATAAGCTTCAGAAAGTATTTTTCCCAATGAATGGACGCTAAATACCCCATAATTCACATTAAACAATTTAATTGTGAGTTTGTAACAGAGATCCACTTAATCCTGCTCGTGATCAATTTAAAAAATAAGTTTCCAACCTGTCCAATGATCCCTTTTTTACATAGATTTAATATGGTAAGCGATTACATACTTTTTAAATCACATACGCACCGTCATTTTGGACTTAATTAACGTTTATCTATTCACTTGTCGGTTAATTTTACAGATGTTAGCTAATTAAGTACATACATCTTCATATCACATCGAGATAAGGGTTTTCATACTTTCAGGAATCTCACCGCGACGACCTTCCCCGTTGTTTGTGCTTTTGGTTTGTAATATATTTATTATAACATGGGAGATATGATGAAGGCCATAATTGCAGAGCATTTTCGTTTTATCAACCTTATAATAAAAAAAAAAATTATAAATTTGTACATAAATAGGTACTTAAAAAATGAACAAGTTAGGTATTATAATGTAAACTATGAAAAGTGCTGTTTCGAGATAAGGGAGCATTTTTTCCTCAAAACAATTATTTTCAAGCCAATAATTCTTTCCCCTCCCAGTTCTTTCAATTGGCACTTTTAACATGTGATGTCCTTCGAAATGGCAATTGCCCCGCTCTGCGGGCTTTTAATAAATTTAAACACATATAGCTCAGACTTAAGCGGTGTTGGTACGAATGTGGCTACCAACTGTCCCTCTTTGCATTCCATTAGCGCCAGTTCGTAGGTAGTTAATAAATATGTAAAGCGAATATCGGCTTGTTCCAATTTTTCCTGCAGGGATAGAAAGCTTAGGAATGACTCAGAAAAGACGAGCTTCCGATCAAATCATTTAGCGCTATGTAAGTGTTTTCCAGCATTAGAACCAAATGCTCTAGTCACTATAGGTTCCAAGAAATATTTTTTAACTTAACTGAATCATAAGATCATTTGTTAAAGCATACATATTTAAATATTCATCGAAGTCAGCTTTAATTAATGAATAAAATATCACCGTCATTTTTTATAAGCACACAATACCTTGAAGTTTTTCTATTAATATGGACTGAATGTAGCTTAAACTTGTTATACCCAGCTGTTCTTGTATACAGGGTATTATAACTTTGATTGGATAACGGTTGGCTGTACAAGTATAAAGGAATCGGGATAGATATAGCCTTCCATATATCAAAATCATCAGTATCGAAAAAAAATCGAATCGTTAAACCTATCGTAACAAAATTCGGCAGAGAGGTTGCCTTTACTATAAGGAATGCTTTGAAGAAAAATTTACGAAATCGGTTAAGGACCACGCCCACCTTCATTTCCCAAGTGGATTTATAACAATAAATAGGAAAAAAATCAAATTTAAAAAAATGGGCATGGCGCCGCCCCTTTTATGACTAAGCAATTGGGTAGTCGGGGTAGTCGGGCGCGGTGCACGCAAATACAAAAAACCGAATTAGTAACGAGTAATAACAATTTATTCACTTTATAAATAATGAAAATAAATAGCACCGCCACTTAGGACATTCAAAATTATAAAAATGTTTAATAACAAATTATTAAATGTGAACTGGATAAATTGATTATAATTCAAAAGGATATATGGTAGGATAACTCAACTGGGGGCTAGCTGCTGGCTCGTGAACGTTCCAAAAAAGAAGAAAGAGTGTTACCGAGAAAAGGTCCGCGCCACCTGCCGATAGCTAACTTTCGTCGAGTTTTTCCCCTTCGAAATTAGCGCTCAGCAGGTGTTAGCTGTTACCGGTAAATAAACTAAAGCGCGCGTTAGGGTGGTCCGAAAAATTTAGGCTGGTGGCCTAAACAGGAGCCATAACTCGAAGAGAAATTAGTTCAGTATGTTTATGTATTATTGCGCAGCCTTGTAACACTATTAAGCACGCAAACCAAACAACAACAGCAATTCAAGTGTACGGCTGGGTATTTAATGTTCGTTTTCACCCGAAACTTAGACTTCCTTACTTGTGTTTTCTATCACTTCTCAAAAAATATGCAAATTTAAAGGCGAGGTGTGGTTTGACAGCAATTTTCGATGCTTAACAGTTTCTCATGGATTGGTGAACGAGATGTGGGCATACCTTGCCTAGGTTCATAGTTCGATTTTATGGAAGGTTATTAAGGAAATATAAGCGACAAATTTCGTTAAATCTAAAGTTCTCAAAAGCACTTCTTAAATTTACGTCTCGATGCGACCTTTGTTTAGATTTATTGTGCTTGACCTTTCAGCCTATTACTGTACTCTTAGGCATTTTATGCCATATCATAATTAAGACTCCCGCCACCAAGATTGAAGAGTCTCCGCCTTGCTAAAACGGCGCATTAGCAGCTTACAAAAGTGATAGATTTGTATATCGAATTGATTTAACTTACTTAGGTGATATCGAAGACTACAGAGTCCCGTATAGTTCCCAGTTCGTAGGTCTTCTGTGCTTAGATAAATGAGTTTAGCTGATACTATACTTGCTGGGAGTATAAACAATTTGGTCTGCCTTTGTCCGGGAATTCAATCCAGTATCATCAGTACGGTTTTGTTTTCCAGTTACATAGGGTTTCTCTAGTGTGTGCCTTTGTGAGTTCACAAAGCGGATTGGACCATATACTGCTGCTTATGAACCCCAGAGGCAAGAAGCTAGGATCAATATGAAACTTCCGAATCTCTATTATCTCTGTGGCGTCAAATGTCTCAAATAAGCGACATTTCCGAGTTTTAAACTAGAAATAGTTTATACGTGTGTTTTCCAAACTAGACTTTTAAAGAACATGGATTCTATGGGATTGCTCATTCGGAACTTTACCCCAGTCAACCTCAGTAAATTATTGATCAGGATTGACTCGTTTCACTACAGACCGTTGTATTTTTTAAGTTCAAGTTTGCCTCTCAGTAAATTAAATAACTACGTACATAAATGCCGTTATGTGTGAGTTTACTCTCCACGCTACACACTCTTGTTCTGTTGGTTCACTTATTGATGCGCTCAACTTTTATTAATGCATTTTCACGACCTTCAACAATATCATTTGTCATTATTTGCGTGCTAATCGTATGTAAATATACAAATTTAGTTCCACTTTGCAACATAGAAACGTATAGGGGCATTCCATGCAAACTCATCTTACCCATATGTTTTGCTTCACCGACTTCGCTAACATCCTTTTATACCGCTCGAAAAAGGTTTCTATGATTTCTTTCCTTTTTTTCTCCCAGTAAATAAAAAGATATTAATTATTCTATGTATTCCTGTTTTTATAACTTATTGGATGATGTGCGAGTTGGGTGTTTTTTAATTAATAAATGTTTGATAAACTCTGATTATAAAATAAATAGGTGTTTTTATTTTTAAATTAAATATATAATGTTTTACTGGCTTTTTTTTTAATAATTTGGGGAAAAATAATAACCAATAAAGGTTAAGTTAGGTTGAATTGCCGGTCCATGAGTGAATGAGTCCATAGTGTTACCAGAAGCTTTCATGACGACCAAACTGAAAAACCCTATCAAAAACTAGGACATATCGACTGCTGAGTGGAATGTGCCTCTATCTTGGCTGCCGATTTGAAAACGCACTATCTCATAAAACGTTTGAATAACGCCCTATTTAAGAGTTTGTTTCAAAAACGCCTTACCTGAGCCCAAATGCGATGTTGAAACAAGTTCTGATTAGGCTCTTTTTGAAAAGTATTCTCAGATAGGGAGTTTGCGAACTGGCAGCTGAGGTAGAGTAATATTCCAATCAGCCATCGATATGTTATAAAGTAATTGCATCCTCTTGTCTGGCGATCACAAAACGTGTTCGATCGTTTCCTCCTCCCACCCGGACTTTCTGCATCTGCTAACACTGGCTATGCCTAATTTAAAAGCATGTAAAGCCAGCAGCCGGTCAGAATGCCCAGCACAGTCCCTTATTTACAATAAGATCAACTTTGTTAGTCTCTAGGTGTAAAACCTGCACATAGGATAGGTAAGATAGGTTAGGTGGTAGCTGCCCTGATAAGGATAGCTCACTTGGACAACACGAAGGTCCGTTGTGATACCACATACACCAAAAAAACCGGTGACCTAGATCCAGCTACTTAGAGAATCGTTGGGTAGCAACGATAAAGCTCCGAATGATACCGATCTCAACTTTGGATATATCCTCGGGAGATCCAAGTGAGTCGCGACCGAAGTACTTTCGCCTAATTCTGGCAAAAGCTGGACAATCAAGCATAAAGTGATTTGGTGATTCCACCTCATCATCTCCATACAGCTGCAGCAGGATGGAGTTTCCAGTATATTGAGACGTACCGCATGGATACCCATGGGACAGTGCCCTGTCAAAATCCCAATGACCATTGATAGGTGAGCCTTAGTGAACCCAATTATTTCAGCAGACCTCCTGCCATCCACTTTCGGCCAGAAAGATCTTGCTACCCTGCAAGACGTGGTATCCGCCCAACGTTTGCTGAGCTGATTCGAGGCCCAGCTATGGAGGAGCAATCCACAGGTGGCCAGCGGGATCCCGAAGTCCCTACAGCCATCTTCATCCGGTTCAGTTGTACCGATGCGGGCTAAGAGATCCGCTTGACAGTTACCCGGGATATCACTATGGCCCGGGACCCAGATAATCTTAATTGTAAAATAATTCGATGCAATCGCAAGAGAGGTCAGGCACTCCCAGACCACCCTCGATCGCACTGTAGTTGAGCTCAAGGCCTTGATAGCCGATTGGCTATCAGAGTAGATGTTAAATTCCCTAACCGTGGTAGCACTGGATAGCATTCCATCCTTAATCGCAGCAATTTCCGCTTGGAATACACTGCAGTGATCAGCCAACTTAAACTTGCGGCTTAAATTTATCTCTTGACAAAAGACCCCCCCACCAACCTTTCCATCCAGCTTTGACCAATCCGTGAACAAGTTAACCGGTCCCATGCCCCAGATAATTCCTCTTCCCCAATCCTCTCTCTCTGGAATAACTGGGGTGAAGGTTGTATAGGGAGCTGTTATCGGCATACAGTAGTCCGTTCTGTCCGGGATGAAGTCGAAACTGGTAAGAAGGCTAGAGTGTCCGCGGTCAGAAAGTCTATATCCCATATCACGAAGCCTGACCAACGACTTTGCCGCGGCCGCCTTTCCCGCAATATCTACTGGGTATATGTTCAGCATGACGTTCAGTGCCAAGGTAGGCGTTGTTCTGAGAGCGCCACTGATACCGATCAGCGCCGTCCGTTGCACTGACACTAACATTTTGGAGGTGCTCGCCGTGTCCAGTGCTTTCCACCAGACCAGCACCCCATATAGCAGAATCGGTTTGACCACCATCTCATAAAGCCAGTGTACTATTCTTGGCGAGAGTCCCCATCTCTTTCCGATAGCTCCTCTGCAGCAGTACAAGGCAATGGCGGCCTTCCTGGCCCGATCTTCCACATTGGGTCTCCAGGACAGTTTCTTGTCCAAAACAATCCCCAAATATTTAACCCTATCAGAAAGTACCAACGGTACCCCTCCAATCGAGGGAGTTCTGAAATCGGGCACCTTATATCTTATATACCTGCACATAATCTTCGACACTTTGGTTCCACGGCTTTTCTGCTTGGTCGATTATGTGCTTTTCTCGTCTTCATTTAATCTCATCCAATCTGATTGCGACTTCTACGGTACAAGGTTCGAGGGATACGTTCTGTTTAGCTAGAAGTTCCGATTATTTTCAGGTATTGCTTACACTCTATTACGCCTTTGTATGTTGCGCTATGAGAGATTACCGCATTAATTACCGCTTGGCTGTCAATATAAATATTGACGATGCTGCAGCTTAACCTACTTTATTCCTGTGTATTTACCGCTGTAGTAATGGCTACTACTTCCACCTGAAAACACTACAGTCATCTGGTAGATTGTTGGAGCTGTTTATTTCCCGACCAGCGCAGTATACTGCTGACCCTACTCCTTTCATTACTTTGGCACCATCGATGCCATAGCATAGGGTAGGCTTAACAGTCGCTGTAAACATTTAATGCGAGGGGGAGGGAGATAGACCCCACGTGCACTATTTTACATGTATAAAGTGCCGTCGAAGCTTTCTTCACTATCTGTACCACGTTGAACTTCCAGTAGTGTTTAGAATGATTCCTAGATATTTTGTACAAGGTTTTTCCGACAGGGTCATCCCTCCTAGCTTAGACCTAGTCCGATTCGGGACTTTATACCTCTTAATCAATAAGACCATCCATCCATCTTCTCCGCATTGGCGCTCAACCCGACATAAGATGTCCTGATCCATTAAATGTTCGAAGGCTCTTTCATTTATGACAACTGCAACGTCATCCGTGTACACCGTAAGTTTGGCGGGTCCTTCATCCAAACGCCTTGGCAGTTGATTGATGACCAGCGTCGACAGAAGATGTGATAGCACCCTACCCTGCAGTGTGCCGCTGTCCACCCTGTGTCCCTATACAGCCCCCACTGCCAAGTTATCTCCCTGCAGTTAAGCATATAGGTGATCCATCTGGTTGAGGCTGAATTTACTTCAATGTACTTAAGTCCCTCCATGATCGCCCTGTTTAAAGACATTGTAGAAAGCCCAGTCAATATCTAAGACTCCTAAGGCATACTCCTTATATTCTAAGGCTTTCTCAATGTTTATAACCACCCTATGCAGTGCAGTGTCTACAGACTTGCCTTTGGCGCATGCATCTTTTGTTTTGTAGAACAGTTTTTCAGCCATGTTGGACTTTATATAAACATCTATCAGCCTCCCAAAGGTTGTGGAAGAAATGATGTTAAGATAATTCGTCTATAGTCTTTGGGATACATCTTCCCTGACTTTGGTAGGAAAACGACACGAGCAGTTCCCCAGTAGTTGGGTGCATGATTAAGTCTTATCACCCGTCGAATGGTATTTTATGCCATCCCACGATCACTCTAGTTGCGATATGCAGCATGACAGAATATACCATCTGGATCCGGCGATTTAAACTTAAAAAATATCAATCCCAAATTCCCTTTTCGTACGATTTTTCTAAATATCTCATCTCGTACGCCCCTAGCGAATCTTTTTGTACCGTGTCATAGGCTGTCATCTACCTCTGAAATAAGTTTGAAATTTCAAGTCTCTAGCTCATCGAGAAGTTACTTAAAAGCTGTTTTGAAAATTTTCAAATTATTATCTAATTATTTCGAGCCGTGCGCTACCTAATGGATTTTTTCCTTTTGTTGCATTGTCACGGTGTTCTGACGTATGTGTAAAGTTTCACGTTTGTAGCTCAATGAGAAGTTACTTAAAAATCGATTGCAAGATTTGTATGACAAGCGGACAAACATTCAACCGACCTAATATAAAGGAAGTAACAAATTTTTTTAATTGGCTTTTTTTCAGAAAATTTATTGAAAACCCATATATTTAAAAAAATTAACAATATTAGACAAGTTGTCATCAAGATATAAAAATGTAAAAAAAAATTAAAAATTTGTATGTTCCTATTGGCTGGAAAAAAAATTTTATAAAATCATAAACGTTTTTTCAACGATAACGGGATGAGTTGGCATGAAATGCTCCATGCGAATGTGTGGCTGTACGCATGAGTCATTGTATGCGCAAAAAATGTTCACTTTTGAATTCTCAATTATAAAAGCTTAAATATGAGCTTTTGTAAGTAGTAGAGCTTTTTTCCTTTAATAAGTTAATAAAATGCGTTGTAAATGTTTGTAAAGCTGATACGCATGTGGGTGTGTGCGTGCCGTCTAGCTATAGGTATAGTATGGCGTGAAGTAGAGACATTAACAGTGCAGCTTACTAAGGGCCAATAAAGCCGTGCTGGTGGCCAAAAGTCATAAGTCAAAGAAAACTGTACATACGATTTTCCATCCTAAACATGGTATCGAAATGGAAGTGACTGTTCATCCGGACAACCCTAACGACTAATTATGGAACGATTCAGTTTGGGTAGTGCCACAACTTTAATACTGATGGCGTCTATTCAAAAGTTGCCGGTGGTCGATTTTGTTTTCCATTGCCCCATAGTGCACATGCTCTAGCATTCGGTTACAATGGTTGATTGTCATGTATTAGACTTTTTGTGTGTTTATTGTGCCACTGCCATTGGTACTCACTCTGCTGCAGCTGCATCTGTTTGTGGCAGACCATCGAAATCGTTCTGTTGTGGTTGATAGCTTAATGCCGACCTCATCGAATTTCGTCTGTATGCAAGTTCTCCTTTCGATTTCGATTTCGATTTCGTATTTACTTTTATTGAGTCTAATGAAGTATGAGGGGGAGGGAGAGGGGAGGGGAGGGGCGGTAGAGCTGTGTGTCCCATATTGATTGCAGATAAGTGTATAAAGACGAGCGCTTAGGCATATATCAACTAAATTTATTGACATAAATACATGCGCACGTTAATATTTTTATGATGAAGACACAAGTTTTTAGTTGCCTTTTTATACTCAGCTGAGCAGAGCTCACAGAGTATATTAATTTTGTTCGCATAACGGTACCCTGTAACGGCATAAACTAACAGAGATAGATATAGACTTCTATATATCAAAATGATCTGGGCAAGAAAAGAAATTAATTTAGCCATGTCGGTCCGTCCGCCCGTAAACACGATAACTTGAGTGAATTTCGAGATATCTTAATAAAATTTGGTATGTAAGTTTCTGGGAACATGTCTCAGATCGCTATTTAAAATGAACGAAATCGGAATATAACCACGCCCACTTTTTCGATATCGAAAATTTCGAAAAACCGAAAAAGTGCGATAATTCATTACCAAAGAGGGATAAAGCGATGAAACTTGGTACGTGGGTTGACCTTATGAAGGTCTGTAAAATTTTGGGCAATGGGCGTGGCAACGCCCACTTTTAAAAGAAGGTAATTTAAAAGTTTTTAAGCTGTAATTTGGCAATCGTTAAATATAGCATGATGAAATTTGGCAGGAACGTTACTCCTATTACTATATGTGTTCTAAATAAGAATTAGCAAAATCGGATGACGAACACGCCCAGTCTTTTAAAAAAAAACTTTTTTAAAGTCAAATTTAAAAGAAAATTGAATATCTTTACAGTATATACGTAAATTACGTCAACATTCAACGACAGTAGTCATATGGTGAAAAAAAATACAAAAATAAAAGAAAATTTCAAAATGGGCGTGGCTCCGCCCTTTTTCATTTAATTTGTCTAGAATACTTTTTATGCCATAAGTCGAACAAAAATTTACTAATCCTTGTGAAATTTGGTAAGGGCATAGCTTCTATGACGATAACTGTTTCCTGTGAAAATGGCCGAAATCGGTTGAAGCCACGCCCAGTATTTATACACAGTCGACCGTCTGTACTTCCGCTCGGCCGTTAACACGATAACTTGAGCAAAAAGCGATATATCTTTATTAACTTAGTTCACGTACTTATCTGAACTCACTTTATCTTGGTATTAAAAACGGGCGAAATCCGACTATGACCACGCCCACTTTTTCGATATCGAAAATTTCGAAAAATGAAAAAAAGTCCATAATTCTATACCAAATACAAAAAAAGAGATGAAACAATTGGATTGGTTTTTTGACGCAAAATATAACTTTAGAAAAACTTTGTAAAATTAGTGTGACACCTACCATATTAAGTAGAAGAAAATGAAAAAGTTCTGCAGGGCGAAATCAAAAGCCTTTGGAATCATGTCAGGAATACTGTTCGTGGTATTACATATATAAATAATATATCGGTACCCGACAGATGATGTTCTGGGTCACCGTGGTCCACATTTTGGTCCATATCTCGAAAACGCCTTCACATATACAACTGAGGACCACTCCTTTTGAAAACCCTCATTAATACCTTTAATTTGATACCCATATCGTACAAACACATTATAGAGCCACCCCTGGTCCACCTTTATGGCGATATCTCAAAAAGGCGTCCATCTATAGAACTATGGCCCACTCCCTTTTAAAATACTCTTTCATACCTTCCATTTGATACCCATGCCATACAAACACAGTCCACGGTTACCCTAGGTTCATTTTCCTAAATGGTGATTTTCCCTTGTTTTGCTCAAAAGCTCTCAGCTGAGTATGTAATGTTCGGTTATACCCGAACTTAGCCTTCCTTACTTGTTTTAATTTAATTTGCTTAGTTACAATATTCATTAGCTTTAATGAGTGCACTTTTTTGTTCCCAATTTTTTTTTATGACTTAATTATTATTAATTTGTATTTATTGGATTGATCTTGAACGAAGTGAATTTAAGGTAACTTAAGCAAATAGGAGTAATCTTGCTGGAGTAAGAATTGACCCAGTACCTAATGAAAAAATGTCGCGTAGAGGCTGTTTTTGACAGTTTATTTGTCATCCCCGTTTCGCAAAAGCTCACGCCAATCGCGAGCACAAAGGGAGATCAAGTCTTCCTCTACCTGTCTCTGCCAACCGAGTGGGTGTCTCTGCATTTTCTGATACTGAACACGGGCTCGCGATTACATGGCTCTTAGTTCCATTTGTTTCGAGCCCGGGTTTTTAATTTTTTTTGTTTAGATATGGTACTGGTATTTTTGTTATTTTAACAAAAATTAGTTTATATAAGTGTACTAGAAGACCCGGCAGACGTTGTCCTGCCCTAAATTTTGCCTATCTGCATACATTTTAATACGCTTTTTTCGTCTGGTTCTGCCCTCTCCCCTCTTCACTTTTTCCTAATCATTTATTCACTCCTCCCTCCGTCTTTTTCGCTTCATCTATCTCCATCTTTGTCTCATTCTATCTCTTTCTCAATCTCCTTCTCCTTCCCTCTTTTCTCTTCTCTAAATTTCTTCTCATTCTTCTGTATCCCTTATTGCCTGTCCCAGAGGGTGGTATGTATTTTATTCCAACCCCGGTCCCAGTCCCACTCCGAGTCTCAGTCCCACTCCGTCTCTGGATAGTATATTACCCTGTACTAAAGCACTCATCAACAGCTTTCATTTGATATACATATTGTATAAACACTGTCTAGGCATTCACTGGCCCACGATTTGGCCTATATCTCGAGACCCTAGTCACCCAGGGGTATAAAAATTACCCTCTACTAAAGCATTCATCAACAGTTTTCATTTGATATCCGTATTCTATAAACACATTCTACGGGTACCCGGGTCCACGTTTTGGCCTATATCTCGAGATCCTAGTCACCCAGTCACCTATCCTATATTTCAAGTTAGATCAAACTACACACGGGGTGCAAAACAAATTCAAAAACGGTTCAGTAATTTAGGAGTCCATTATTTTATTTTTTTTATGTAGTCATTTGTAGTAGATATTAGTCATGATGTGACATTCAACATATGACTTCAGAGCTATGTCAAATTATAAGTAGTTTAAGTAATAATATGACTACGCTAGCAAAAGCATCGAGGTACATTTGTGCAGGATCAGATCACACTAGTGGCCAGTATAACTCTAAATTCCCTGTAGTCCTCTACGCCCAGTGCTGTTGTACCGATGCTAGCTAGAAGATCTGCGGAACAGTGGCTCGGGGGATTGCTATGGCCCAGGTCGCAGTTGATTCTAATCTTAAAATAATTCGAGCCAATTGCAAGTAAGGTCTCGGCAGTCATAGACCAATCTCAATCGCATCACATTGACTCAGGGCGTTAATAGTCACTCGTCTAACCGAGTAGATGTCCATATCAGCACTGAAACATCCCATTCATCGCATCTTCACAATCGACAGATTTTGTTAGGAAGACGCCACAGTGATAAAGGAACTTGCAATTTTGGCTTAAATCGATATCCTTGCAGGAAGTCTCTCACTAACCCCCATTACCAACTTCAACGCAATCTAGCTAAGTGGCTCACTGTCCCAGTTGAGTCCCTCGCCTCAGCTGTCAGAACATAATAGTCTGTCTAACTAACTAACTTGATTGGCGCTCAACCGTTTAGACAGATGTGGCCGTTGCTTCTCCGCTGCGCTAACTGGCGCCAATTGGTAACAACAAGGGAATTTAAAATGTTTTCCACCTATGTAGTCCTTCCAGCGGAATGGCGGGTCCCGATAAAAATACTTTCTTAGCCTGAGCATCATCTTTAATTCGCATTACACAGCCTAGTCAGCGTAGGCGCTTTGTTTAAATTCGCTGAACTATGTATGTTGATGTCTGCTTAAATCTCGTTCAGCTCATCATTAAATTTTCTCGGCTCTCGCCGTCACCAACGCGTAGAGGTCCGTAAACTTTTCGTAAAACTTTTCTCTCTACCATCTGATGTTGTCGTGGTCCATGCTCATGCACAATATAGTAGGACGGGTACGACAAGTGACTTGTAGAGCATTATCTTCTTTTGCCGAGAGAGGACTTTACTTTTCAATTGTCTACTCAGTGCAAGTAGCATTTATTAACAAGAGTGATTATTCGCTGAACTTCAAAGCTGATGTTGTTTGTGTCAATGTTGGTTTCCAAATAAACGAAGTCTTTTACTAATTCTAGGATGATTGCCACTCCACCTATTTCTCATCTCGTATCCTAGATATCTTCGTGGTTCCGTGAAAATACCACTATGATATCGATAGTGGTCAGGTACTTGTCTAGTCACGTAGCCGGCCACGCTGCACCGGGAACCAAGGTGCCACGGCTCTAGTGCAATATTCAAGCCGGTAGCCGGCATCTCATATTGCTCTTAAATTATTGTAGGTCAGGGAACATATATATGTGATGAATCCGCGCCAGTTCAAAGCTTCATCGCATATGATTTGTTAAATGATGCAAAAAAAAAAAAATCGTTCATGTCATATTCATTCATACATATCATATCATCTGTTATAACGCTTGATAATATTTAATCACATGTGACTACATCACATCACGTCAAATCACATCATTACCTCATTTTGGTAGCAAAATACGACAAATTTTAAAAGTTTTTAAATATAACGAGACATTCAGGTATTTCGAGATGGCATCATCCAACACAGCAAACATATTTCTTTAATGTGTGAAATTCTTTTCGGGGTCTTATAAGTGATATTTTCCTGAAAATACTCTTAAATACTCACATGTGTATGTTAACTGTGTGCTTTAGTATTTCTAGCATTACCAAAAATATAATTACTTATTTGTTATGACAACGGTAAAAAAAATAAACAAAACACAATAACAATGCTCGAAAGGCGAAAGCAACAATTGCAAAGCGTGCATATGTACATACATGTAAATACACACCACATGTATATTAACATTTAAGTATTCTTAAGTAAAATTATATTTATTTACGCATGTTTGTATATATTTCTTTGTTAAATAAAGCTTTTATTCATTTCACATTTCATACATTTCCCCCTGCAGATTGTCGCTGCCCTACTCGCTACACAAAAGAGGTGTGCTTGTGTTCCACCATCGATGAGCAATCGTCTGAGGCATCTGGTCAGAGTCACAGTACCAAAGTGACGTCATAAGTATAATAGTAGGTACGTACTACGTAGTGAACTCGTTCATACGGAGCAATAAATACAAACGTTGACAGCAGCAGAGGCAGTGAAGAACAGTGGATCAAAATGGAAGGTTAGTGTTTATTGTCGTGTGCCTTAATTTATCATACGATACGTAAAATTTGTTTTTTTATACTCAGCGTGCTTTGTACACAGAGTATATTAACTTTGATTAGATAACGGTTGGTTGTACAGGTATAAAGGAAACGAGATAGATATAGACTTCCATATATCAAAATCATCAGTATAGACGTCCGTCTGTCCGTTAACGATAACTTAAGTAAATATTGAGATATCTTCACCAAATTTGGTACACGAGCTTACCTGGACCCAGAATAGATTGGTATTGAAAATGAGCGAAATCGGATGATAACCACGCCCACTTTTTATATATATAACATTTTGGAAAACACAAAAAAACTGATTATTTAGTAAATAATACACCCAGAATGTTGAAATTTGACGTGTGGACTGATATTGAGACTCTTGAAAAAAATTAAAAAAATTTTTTTTTAAATGGGCATGGCACCGCCCTCTTGTGATAAAATCAATTTTACAAATATTATTAATCATAAATCAAAAATCGCTAAACCTATCGCAACAAAATTCGGTAGGGAGGTTGCCTTTACTATAAGAAATGCTTCGAAGAAAAATTAACAAAATCGGTTAAGGACGAAGCCCACTTTTATATAAAATATTTTTAAAGGGGTCGTGGATGAATAAAATAAGCTATATCTTTGCAAAAAAAGAGCTTTAGATCAATGGTATTTCATTTCCCAAGTGGTCCTATAACAATAAATAGGAAAAATTCAAATCTAAAAAAATGGGCGTGGCACCGCCCCTTTTATGACTAAGCAATTTTCTATGTTTCGGGAGCCATAATTCGAAGAAAAATTTACATATCGTAATGAAATTGTGTACACATATTTTCCTTACAGCAGAAAATATTTCTAGTAAAAACGGACGGGACTAGAATGATAAGCTATAACTTAGCAAAAAATAGTTTTAAATCACTGATATTTCACTTATAAAGTTTTATTGTAAGAGGAAATGGGGAGACATTTTTTTTAAAGGGGCGGTGCCACGTGTTTGTAGAAAAGTAATTTATCTGAAATGAAATGTACAATTGAAGCTCACGCTGAGTATATAATGTTCGGTTACACCCGAATTTAGACAACTTTACTTGTTATATATAAGCTTCTGGAATTTAAAGTAGTTTGTGGGTTTAACCTAAGATTAGAAAAAAAATTTCAAATATATTTTTTTTGTATACTGGATGTTTTTTCAAGTTGCAAGAAAACCACTAAAAACCGTAAATAATCTACCGATTTCGACCAATTTTCTAGATATTTCAAAGGTGCTCAGACAAGCTGTTCTAGCACATCGAAATATTTTTTTATTTTTTTTTTTTATTATTGTTATTTTATTTATTTTTTTTTCTCGGACGTTGTGGCAGCGCACTGCCCTCAAGTGGCCCGATGAAACCAGGCTAATCCTGTTTTTTTTGTTTTTTTTTTTTGTTTTTTTAATTCATACATACTTTTTTTTGTGTTTTTTTTTTGTACTTTTTTTTGTAACCTAATACTTATTTATGTGTTATTTATAATTTTTTTGTTACCGAGTCTTTGAGAGGCAGTGGCTTCTTAAGCGCCGAGATCCAAAACCGCTCAGCTACAGAGAAACTCATCACCTTAGAAATATAGATACACAAAATACAATAGACTAAAAGTATAAATATAATTTTTTAATTATTAAGAGAAGATAGAACCGTCTTTTTTATGGCAAAGAGCGAGTCCGAAACATCAATTATTCTCCAGTGAGAGTTATAATCTTCACACAAACATAGAAAGGGTTCGTGTAGTTGGAAATTGCTTCTGCATTGTTTAAGAATTATAGGTTTATAATGCCTTGAAACTCGGCATGGAACATTCAAGTTTACTTCGTTCAATAGAAATGGGCTTGAAATCGATCCATTTAAAAGTCTAGCCATAAATAGTACACCTAGTATTTCTCTACGACTTGCAAGGGTAGGAAGATTTATTAGTTTTAATCGATTAGTGTAAGGAGGAAGATTATACGGAGAGACCCATTGAAGATTTCTAAAGGAAAAAAGTAAAAACTGTTTTTGAATTGATTCTAGTCTATCCACATGAACTTAATAACGCGGATTCCAAATTATCGATCCATATTCTAATATCGGCCTCACCAATGATGTAAAAAGGGTTTTTGTAACGTAAGGATCACTAAACTCCTTTGTCCATCTTTTCACAAATGCTAAAACTCCTCTCGCTTTATTGACTCTGGCATTAATATGAGGGTTGAAACTAAGTTTGCAATTCATTGTAACTCCCAAGTCGACAAAAACATCAACGCTTTCCAGAGTTTGGCCGTTAATTGTGTAGGAAGCTGGCTGTATGTTCCCACGTGAAAAACACATGGATTTACATTTTTCTATGTTGAGACGCATAAAATTCGCATTACACCAAGTAACTAAACGATTTAAATCCGCCTGGGGTACAGAACGTTCTTCAACCGACGCGTATGACTTAAAAAAGTTTACGTCGTCGGCATACATTAAAATTTTAGAATATTTTATAGTTGTGGAAACATCGTTTATAAAGATCAAAAACAGAATAGGACCGAGATGGCTGCCCTGAGGCACACCGGAGGGAACATCGATGACATTCGAACAAATGTTTTTAAGAATGACCCTTTGAGTTCTACCGCAAAGATAGGAGGAGATCCAGCGAGTTAGGTCAGGTTGAAAACCAAGCAATTCGGGTTTATAAACAAGTAATGAATGGCGTACATTGTCGAATGCTTTGCTGAAATCAGTGTATATAACGTCGGTATGATGATTGTTTCTAAACCCATTAAAGACGTGAGTTGTAAATTCAAGCAAATTGGTTGTGGTTGATTTGGCTCTACAAAAGCCATGCTGAGAACTATCAATGTAGAAATCGAAAATGTAAGGTGATTAGTAACGATTGCTTCGAAAAGCTTAGGGATAGCGGAGAGCTTTGCTATTCCACGATAGTTTTCAATAGACGACTTGCTTCCTTTTTTATGGAGTGGGATAAGAAAAGATTCCTTCCAAGCCGTCGGGAAAATGCCATTTTTTAAAGAGAGGTTAAACAGATCAGTAAGGGGCTGGTAAATGTATTCCGCACATTTTTTAAGAAAACATGTTGGGATCAAATCGGGACCGTATTTGAAGGATTCTTTTAGGGTATTTAGATGTAGTAGAACATCTTCAGGCAGCAAATGTGGGGCATATATTGAGTTACTAGAATGAAGCTCATACGGATAATTTGTAGGTGATGAATCAACCACAGCAGAGTAATTAGAGTGAAAGAATTGAGCGAAGAAGTTTGCGATCTCTTGATCGTCGCTGGAAATGCTATTTCTAAACCTAATGGCAGAATGAAACCCGTTAGTTCTGTGTTTGGAATTTACGAAATCATAAAAAGACTTCGGGTGGGAAATAATGTTTCTTTTAATTTTACATATGTAAGCTTTATAACACACACTTTTTATTAAGTTCAAAATACTTATGACGGAGAATAGCGTACTGTGCATAATGAGATTGTAAACCGGTTCTCTTATATAATTTGAATAAACGTGATTTCTTATTTTTTAAAGCTTTTAAATCTTTAGTAAACCAGGCTTGCACTGGTTCAATGTACGAGCATGTGCGTTTGGGCACATGTTTTTCAAATAAAGTATAAATGGTTTTATTAAAATGTAAAACGTTTTCCTCTACATCCTCTTTATATATACAGAAACGAACCGAGAAATAGCATTGGGATCTTTTTTTCAAATTTCGTTAATTAAATTCTTCTGTTTTATTTTTCGATATTATAAGAAAAAAGTTACGATTGCAATTGAAACTATGCAAACCAATCTCAAACACGTTTTTGAAAAAATTAAAACAATCGTGTACTGGAAGTTCTCTAAATAATTTTTTCAGTATGCAGTTTTGTAGCTCAATCAATTTTAGTATAACAAAGAGCAAGTTAAAGTCTCTCACAAAAATCAAAACGAATTTTGGGATACCTTTAACTTATATTTTTTTTAAATAAAATCATTGGGGATACAAAACTGCATTATCCAAATTTTTTTTTAGAAAATTTTTGTAAAATTTTCTCGAATTTTTGAATTTTTCGCAAAATGCTTTTAAAACTTTCAGTTACAAAATACATAGTTGGACGTGCTTTTTAAAATATCGAAAAAAAAAAATAAAATTATTTAATTCATAAAATGAGATAACAATTACCGCTTGGACCTTATCGGACAAATGTGCGCTTACGCCACAAAAGGAGTTTGGAATGCTTAAATCGGCTGATCAACCCGCTTAATTTTCGAGATCTGGGTCGAAAAAGCTTCATTCTGATTATTACTCGATTATTATATGACGTTGCGCTATCTCCCGTCCCACAATCTCTACTTGATTATGAAATAATTCCGTACTGTATAACTTTTGCTTATTCACACAACCGATAAGATGGAAATGAGTTTCATGAAATTCCAGATATAATGAACACGCACAATTCAATTATATTTGTTAATAACTATATTATTAAACAATAACGTACAATTCAATTATATTTGTTCAATATAAATTCAAAAAAAAACAAAAAAAAAAAACAATATAAAAATTTTCACATCAAAAAACAAAAAAAAAAACATGATATATAAAAACTTGAAACTCGATTTTTAAAGAATAATTAAAGTGTTAACAACAACAAGTATTTCATAACAACGTGTAGTAAATCCCTACAATGAGCATCACTGCTTATGACGATTTTTGATGATAAGGCTATGGAGGTCGTTAGTAAACTTCTTAACATTTATTGGCATAAATTCTCTTTATAAATTCCCAGTCACTGAGATTGGCCCTCTCAACATTGCTTTTTAAATTCAACGTAGATATTAAATTTTTTCCGCTTATTAGTACAAACATGGACCACTGTGTGACGCTACCCCGCCTTCGTTTGGCTAACAACAATTTTTATTCACAGCAAAGTGGCATGGCATAGAATATAACAATCAACAATATCTATGAATGTAGCATTGACAACAACAATAGCAGCAGCAGAATCGGCGACTTGAATGAAACAATATCGTGAGTTTTTGTATCAGTCTGCGACTGAACGTGTAACGAAAAAGTTTTAAGTTTTCAAATCGAAATAGAAAGTGTCAACGAAGAAGAAAGCTAAATAGAAAGTGGGAAGAATAATAATATTAAGAATAACTAAAATTAACAAACAAAAAATTTTTTTTCCTATAAGAAAGAAATTTTGCAAAAATAAATTTCACCGAATACCGCTTGAGTTCTGCCTCCATCCGTACGATTAATAAATAAACTGCCAAAACGCCTACGCAATTCGTGCCAACGCTCATTCAATTAGATATCTGGCAAGGCGACTGGGCAATTGTTGAAACGCTATAAAAACAAATAAAATTATTTGAGAAAAAAAAAAAACACAAACAAAAAAATTAAAAAATATTCCAAAACAACCAAAATCTAGTGGTGAATTTATATTTCTAGAACAGCAAGTGGCATCGTAAACAATTTTCATGTTTTGGAATTTAAAAATTTTTACGCGCACTATTTATTTATG
The DNA here is from genome assembly GCF_040869045.1 of Eurosta solidaginis. Lineage (NCBI taxonomy): Eukaryota > Metazoa > Arthropoda > Insecta > Diptera > Tephritidae > Eurosta > Eurosta solidaginis. The sequence goes on from NC_090321.1 coordinate 256,557,615, forward strand.
GGAAATTAACATCTGTTAACGACGTGTAGTGAGTGAAAATAATAAGTGAGGTGGTTTAAATAATAAATAAACTGAAATTAGTTTACAAAAAGAAAAATTACAAACAAATAAATTTATACGTGTTCAATAATATCGATAAAAAAACAGATAAAAACGCAGTAATTTAACTGATTTTTATAAACAAAAAAATAAAATTTATTAACCACCACAAAATGGGTTGCCCTACAACTACCGTTAAAATATCTTCAATTGTTCTCAACGTTCTTTTGGCGGTGAGTTTCTTTTTCATTGCATGGCTGTCTTAACTAGAGCTCTTGATAATAGACTATTCGGTTAATCGATTAGTCGATTAGCAAAAGTTGCTAGTAAAATATTCGACTATCACTAATCGACTAATTATTTGCTTTCGACTGGGGACATATTCGTCTATTCGAATCGTTCTTTCTTTGTAATTTTAAATGAATTCTGCTTTTTGCAAAGACGTTGTGGAGTTATTGTATGCCTTAAGGGCTAATTAAACTTCCGTAACCCTAACGCCATAGTCGTAACCATACCCAAATCCATAACCATCTCCAATGTGATCGATTAATGGTGCCTTAACCTAAAAATCGTGAAAATTTCATAAAAATGAAGAAAACGCAAAAAATTATAAACATATTCCACAAAAAATAAGTCTCTTAGTCATAATGTATCCAAAACAATGAATAAAATCTACAAAAAGTTATTAAATTCACCAACTCAAATATTTTTAGGTTATGGATATGGCGAGAAACCAAAAACCAATTGGTTGGCTATGGTATGGTTATGGCGTTAACGTTATGGTATGACAACATTAATCGATTACATCGATTTACATAAGGTTGGTACGATCAGCGGTTTTATCTGGTTATGGTTTTACGGTTATAAGTCACCATTAATTAGCCCTTTATTCAATATAGATTTTTTGCACTTTGCTTCGTTTGCATCCCCGGAACTAGAAAAAAAGTTTCCGGACACGCATTTAGCAGAAAGTGTTTTTTTTTTCTTTAATTTTATGGCAACAAATTTAGCTCTTCAATTTTTTTAATCTCATATGTTAGTGAAAAAAAAATCATTTATTAAACCTTCGAATGCTGAATAATGATAGTTAGTCGATTTTCAATCAATGCAGAAGTTACTCGATTAGTAAAAAAGAGCCCTAGTCTTAACCTTAGCTCAGTTAGTGACTACATTGATTGATATTTTCTATGCGTTTCTGTGGGTAGCGGTCGATGGTTGAATATTATGATGTCATGGTCAACGATAAAAGAAAAAAAAAGAAAATTATAATAAAATATACGCAACGTAAAAAACTTGAAATTGCTCGAATATAGGTGAACGCGAAACTTATTGGTAGCATCACTGATCGAAATTGTGTGAAATAATACACATTTCCATATATGGAATTATTAAATATTCATTCTAGATTATTAGATGAGGCCAATTTATACATAATTTATACATAAAACTATAATTTAAGAAAAAACTTTCCTGAATTTTGTAACTGAAACTATGCTAATCAATCTCAAAAATATTTTGAAAAAAAAAAACGAAAACTCGAGAAAGTTTTACGCAAATCTCGATTTTTATATTTAGCGATTTCTGAAATAACGATAACCTTCGGAAAAAAAAAATGTCAAAAATCAATAAAAATTTTGAGAGACCTGTGAGATTTGTACTTTGAAAAATTGGGCTAAAAAACTGCATAATTAAAAAAAATTCTGAAAACTTTGAAATTTTCATAAACATTTTATCGACTTTTTACGGAAAATGTTTTTCAAATTGGTTGGCATAGTTTCAGTTGCAAAATTCATAGAAGTTTTGTCATAAATTATCGAAAATAAACGAACTTTATTGACGAGATATGATTAAAGATGACACTTTTCAAGGGGCCACTCCTTGTTTCCAAGCGGAAAATGTCAATTTTTTCCTTGGAATTATGCCAATTGAGTTTTAGGGGCTCTGATTCATGGCTTCTGATGTATGACTCAAAATTATGGACGGTGTTGAGACGATATAAAATTTCAATTGGAGTGTTTGAGACAGTGTTTGGCAGGCATTCCGAGTATATTTCTGCTATGAAAAGCTTCTCAGTGAAAACTGATCTGCCTTGCCGATGCCGTTCAGAGTCGGCATAAAACAAGTAGGTCCCGTCCGGCCAATTCATAGGAAAAATTAAAAAGGAGCACGACGCTAACTGGAATAGAAGCTCGGCCTAAAATCTCTCCGGAGGCTATGTCGCCTTAAATTTTAGTTTGAGACAGTGATGCGCACGGCAGTATCGAAAGATGTATAAGTAGAGTTCCACTCAGATATGGCATAGTGCAGTGAATAAAAACACAAAGGCTTCGCTGGCTAGGTTGTGTTATGCGGATGGACGAATATGCTCCTGTCAAGAAAGTATTTCGGTCGACACCACAGTTTGGAAGCAATAGGAGGGGGAAGACTTTTACTGAGTTGGAAGATACAGATCTCAATAAGCGCTAGTTGTGGCGAAATAATAATAGTTGGCGTGCCTTATTACGAAACGGTCAAAATCGCTTAGGCGGCCAATTATTAATTAATGATAATGATGACGATGCCTATGTCCGGTTGGTTGTTGTCTTCGTTACAACAAAGGCTGACATGATTGCAATACACGAACGCGGAGGCTGAGACAAAATAAGGGGATAATATTATTTTGTCATCTACCACAGAAGTAATAAAATCCCAATTAGAGTAACAAGATCCCCACAAAGACGTGGTTATTTAGCAATATTCTTAACGATTGGCGTACATCGAAATTAAAGTTGCGCCAAACTTCAGGGTGGCCACAAAGGGGTTCTTCCGTCAAAAAATTCAGCCTCCACAACGCGAGGTTGATCGAGTGAGAAACTTAAGGAAGAACGGAGTGAGTGCAAAGAGGTTCAGATGTTGGTTGATAAAATAATAGCTCAAAAATCTACCAAAAAACACGGTAGATAACTGAAGGTTTAGAGACCGGCACAAATTTCTGCCCGCAACGATAATGGTGACCCGGTGATCGACCTCTTCTCACGAGTGAGATAAGGAAACCGATACTCTGCTCCCTAAAGGTGGAATATGCATTCCGCAAGGAGACTACTAACTAATGAGAAAAGAATATTTAGGAAAACAATAAAAAATTATAAATTAAAAATCGCTTCAAATAAATGTTCTCATACATTTAAAAGCAATGAGGGCAATTCCCACTTAATTCATACAAATATACAACATTGGTTATTTCTTTGTAGTTCTATAAATAGAACAAGAAATACTAGTTTCATTGCAACCTCAAAAGAAAAGCATACCTTTAACACATGATTACATACAAAGTATGTACTGTGCAAAAAGGATAAAATATGTAAGGAAGGCAATTGGGATAAAGTTTACGACAACTAAGGCATGACGTGGCTGAATGCGTTTGTAACACTTGAACCATAGTAGAAGTGCGGGTTCAAATCCCGCTCCCGGGAGAAAAGTCTTTGAAGAGATTTACAAGGTATAATCGAAACAGCTGTCGCCTTGTCCGTCCTAAAGTCAAATTTTTCCCAAATTAAAAAAAAAAAAAACAACAAGCGACAAATTACGGGCTGAGGTATTCAAACACGGAAGCGAAGACTATGTAAAGGACATTCATTACTTTTATGCAAAATATGGTCGGAATTGCATCTGCTAGAAGGGTGACATAAGGTCAATGTCCATAACGTCAATTGACCTTATGACCACTTCAATTGGCCACAAAGTCAAATGAAGTTGTGACCATTACATATGGCACCCACATCGAAATTTCAAATGGTTACAATGTAAAACCTCTTTTCTGAAAACTCGGTTGTATGAGGGATATACGCTATAGTGGTTCGATACGGTCGATTCCGACAAATGTCTAATTCGACACAAAAATATAAAGGTTTGCGTTCAAACAAACAGACGGACTGACGCACGGACAAGACTAAATCAACGCAGATCGTCATCCTGATCAATTCGGTATACCTACTTGTTGATGGACATATCTCTTCTCCTTTAGGGACTTATAATTTACAAGCTTAATATACATACACACCATTTTAGTTTCATAAAAGGTATAACAAGTATAATACCCAAGAAAAAAAAAAAAAAAAAATTATCATTTGCATACCTAATCTCTCATTTAGTTGTATTGTTCGATATTCGATACGAACTGTTGCGCATACATTATTTGCTTATTTATTGTTGTTAAAGACCCTAGATATGCCCTCTTTTGTGTTTGATTCCGGTTAGTTTCTGTTCTAAAGTTTAGGGTGGGTCGATTTGTATGGGCCAAATTTAACCGATATCGCGCCATCGATTTTTCGATAGGATGTGGGCTCAGAAAAAAAAGTTCCACTACGCATACCCAAAAAAATAATTTTCGAGCCTTCGAAATTTCATTTTTTTTTTTTTTTTTACTTTTTTTTCAACTTTAATTTTTAAGGGTTTTTTCATGACCTACTAAAAATTGTTCATATGTATCCTATTTTGTTGTTTTAAACTGTTATCGCCAAAGTTTTTAGCGGTCATTTTGGGGTCGGACGGGGTATACATGAAAATTTTATAATCAAATGAAAATTTTTTAGTAGGTAATGAAAAAAACCTTAAAAATCAAAGTCGAAAAAAAGTTAAAAAAATGAAATATCTCAGGCTCGAAAATTATTTTTTTGGGTGGGCGTAATGGAACTTTTTTTCCTGAGCCTAAATCCTATAGAAAAATCCGTGGCGCGATAGCGGTTAATAAATCGACCCAGTCTAATGCCAACATTTGTGTTTGATTCCGTTTAGTTTGTGCTCTGCAGTTAACTTAACGAAAATAAAAACATACATATATTGGTAATACACAGTTTTGTGCATGTTTCGTTTCTCTATACATGTGCGTATGAATTGCATCTACATATGTATATTGTTAACTGTTTTCATGAAGAACAAAAATTACCCACCACCAATGCCACCCACATATACACATATGTATGTATGCATATTGACGTTATGTTGACGGGTTTGTCATATATTTCCTAACATTTGTTTAACCACACCACAATTGACCTATTTACCGTAATTTCCCGTCAAACAGCTACACAAAAATAAATGACAATGTTGACTTTGGCGTCTCCCTTTCTACTTACCAGTCATTTACGATGGTTTTATATACGTACATACATACATACTATTTTAACAACTTTTTCGTAATTTCAAAATAATTTTCAATCGTGATTTTAGATTTCTATTACGCAGTTATTTAATGGAAAATTTCCACGAATAATTCTTGTAAAGTAGGTCGTTGTTACCCTTTTGTGAAAAACTTTTTTCCATAGAATAACAATTTTAAATTTCATACGAAGATACACAATTATACACTCATGGCCAAAATAATAGGTCTGCATAGGTTATGTTCTCTAACCTTACACGATTTGCTAATGAAAACAAATTTTGTATGGCTTAATTAACAACTTTATTTACTAATACTAAATGTATGGAAATTATATAAATTCATTAATTTTAAAGAAAATGGTTTCAAAATAAGAAGACTCCATTGGTTAAAATAATAGGTGTATTTTTGTTTTCAGCTATAAAAGCTTAAACACGTGGTTTTTTTAATAACCGGTGTATCCACCGTGGTTTTTTATAAGTTTGCCACTCAGATATTAATCTTGACGTATGTTTTGGGTTTTGGGTTATCTTGCTGATAGCACCATCTGAGAGGCATGTTTTCTTCAGCACATGTCAGCATAACATTTTGTAAAATATCCCTGTACTCCATAGCGGTCACTGTGTCCTTCATCCAAAACAAAAGACCAACACTTTCTTTTTCGTGTATCTAGATGAAAGGGCTTTGCCCTTCGGGCGACGTACACTACTTCTAGAATCATTTTCATACAAATTAATCTTTACTTCATCACTAAATAAGATATTTCGGCATTTTTTTTCTCCAGTGGGACCTCACCAAAAATTCAGAAATCAAATTTCAGAAGTCAAAATTCGGAAGTCAAATTTCAGAAGTAAAATTTCAGAAGTCGAAATTGAGAAAGTAATCAGGCAGCACAAAAACATTAAATTTTGCGCAAAATTTCTTCTGACTTCTGAAATTGTATTTCTGAATTACTTTTTCGGCCTGGAACACAGCAACGTCGAAAGATTAAATCGAATTATGGAATATGTGTAATAACACCAAATTGGGTGAAGTTCATTCAAATAATTCCATCGAAAGGTGGCACAACGTCATTCGAAGTGAGTTTGGGACACACCGTAACATACTTAATTGCATAAACAAAATAAAAAACGAACAGGCAATAATAGAAACAAAACTGCAGCAATTTTCAGCTGGAGCCGAGCCATATCGGAAACGCAAGAAAAAATATAAAGACTTCATTTTTTTAATACTGTAAATTCAAAAGATCGCGGGGTCGAATCGAGCTCAAGGCCCAATTATTATTGTTATGATACATTTTTCCTTAATTGAAGCAACACAAATTCTTAATACATCCCAGAGCACGGGGAAAAAGAGTCAATAAATATGATACTATGGCATCATTGCCACGAAACAAGTCCAATTTTCACATCCATTCTGCAACAGATGTCGCAGTGATGTGAACATCAATTGGCAAGGAACAGGGTAGAAGTAGAAATAATGAAGACAAACAAACGACCGATGTGATAGCTGAATGGTTATAGCAGCGGCGCGTAAACGTTGCCGATGAAGGAATTTAGCAGTTACCGAAATGGATCTATACAACGATTTTTGGCAATTGTCAAAAATTTTGTTTTCTTCTATTCTAATTTAAAATTTTTTTAATTAAGAAAAATCATAACAATAATAATGATAAAATAATTATTGTTAGGCCTTGAGCTCGATTCGAACCCACGATCTTACAAATCAGCAGGCCGATATAACAACAAAAATTGTAAATTCATTTGAAAAAGATAAACGCGAAAAAATTAATGAATTACATGCTTGCTATTGCACACAATTCAAAATTTTAGATTGTACTAGTTTTTCTTTATACATAATTCCTTCCAAATAAATACACGTTTTTGAATTTTGAGAAAAATTTAATGATCGCGGGTTCGAATCGAGCTCAAGGCCTAACAATAATTTTTTATTATTATTATTGTTATGATAAATTTTTTCTTAATTGAAAAAATTTTTAAATTAGAATAGAAGAAAGAAAAAATTTTAGACAACTGCCAAAGCTCGTTGTATAGATCCATTTCGGGAACTGCTAAATTCCTTCATCGGCAACGTTTAGGCGCCGCTGCTATAACCATTCAGCCACCACAGCGGTTTTTTGTTTGTCTTCATTAATCCTACTTCTATTCTGGTTCGTGCCAATTGATATTCACACCACTGCGACATCTGTTGCAGAATAGCTGTGAAAATTGGACTTGTTTGTTGGCAATGCTGCCATAGTGTCAAGTTTTATTGACACTTTTTATCCCCGTGCTCTGGGATGTATTAACAATTTTTGTTGTTATATCGGCCTACTGATTTTAAGATCGCGGGTTCGAATCGAGCTCAAGGCCTAACAATAATTTTTTATTATTATTATTGTTATGATAAATTTTTTCTTAATTGAAAAAATTTTTAAATTAGAATAGAAGAAAGAAAAAATTTTAGACAACTGCCAAAGCTCGTTGTATAGATCCATTTCGGGAACTGCTAAATTCCTTCATCGGCAACGTTTAGGCGCCGCTGCTATAACCATTCAGCCACCACAGCGGTTTTTTGTTTGTCTTCATTAATCCTACCTCTATTCTGGTTCGTGCCAATTGATATTCACACCACTGCGACATCTGTTGCAGAATAGCTGTGAAAATTGGACTTGTTTGTTGGCAATGCTGCCATAGTGTCAAATTTTATTGACACTTTTTATCCCCGTGCTCTGGGATGTATTAACAATTTTTGTTGTTATATCGGCCTACTGATTTTAAGATCGCGGGTTCGAATCGAGCTCAAGGCCTAACAATAATTTTTTATTATTATTATTGTTATGATAAATTTTTTCTTAATTGAAAAAATTTTTAAATTAGAATAGAAGAAAGAAAAAATTTTAGACAACTGCCAAAGCTCGTTGTATAGATCCATTTCGGGAACTGCTAAATTCCTTCATCGGCAACGTTTAGGCGCCGCTGCTATAACCATTCAGCCACCACAGCGGTTTTTTGTTTGTCTTCATTAATCCTACTTCTATTCTGGTTCGTGCCAATTGATATTCACACCACTGCGACATCTGTTGCAGAATAGCTGTGAAAATTGGACTTGTTTGTTGGCAATGCTGCCATAGTGTCAAATTTTATTGACACTTTTTATCCCCGTGCTCTGGGATGTATTAACAATTTTTGTTGTTATATCGGCCTACTGATTTTAAGATCGCGGGTTCGAATCGAGCTCAAGGCCTAACAATAATTTTTTATTATTATTATTGTTATGATAAATTTTTTCTTAATTGAAAAATTTTTAAATTAGAATAGAAGAAAGAAAAAATTTTAGACAACTGCCAAAGCTCGTTGTATAGATCCATTTCGGGAACTGCTAAATTCCTTCATCGGCAACGTTTAGGCGCCGCTGCTATAACCATTCAGCCACCACAGCGGTTTTTTGTTTGTCTTCATTAATCCTACTTCTATTCTGGTTCGTGCCAATTGATATTCACACCACTGCGACATCTGTTGCAGAATAGCTGTGAAAATTGGACTTGTTTGTTGGCAATGCTGCCATAGTGTCAAATTTTATTGACACTTTTTATCCCCGTGCTCTGGGATGTATTAACAATTTTTGTTGTTATATCGGCCTACTGATTTTAAGATCGCGGGTTCGAATCGAGCTCAAGGCCTAACAATAATTTTTTATTATTATTATTGTTATGATAAATTTTTTCTTAATTGAAAAAATTTTTAAATTAGAATAGAAGAAAGAAAAAATTTTAGACAACTGCCAAAGCTCGTTGTATAGATCCATTTCGGGAACTGCTAAATTCCTTCATCGGCAACGTTTAGGCGCCGCTGCTATAACCATTCAGCCACCACAGCGGTTTTTTGTTTGTCTTCATTAATCCTACTTCTATTCTGGTTCGTGCCAATTGATATTCACACCACTGCGACATCTGTTGCAGAATAGCTGTGAAAATTGGACTTGTTTGTTAGAAATGCTGCCATAGTGTCAAATTTTATTGACACTTTTTATCCCCGTGCTCTGGGATGTATTAACAAACAAGTCCAATTTTCACAGCTATTCTGCAACAGATGTCGCAGTGGTGTGAATACCAATTGGCACGAACCAGAATAGAAGTAGGATTAATGAAGACAAACAAAAAACCGCTGTGGTGGCTGAATGGTTATAGCAGCGGCGCCTAAACGTTGCCGATGAAGGAATTTAGCAGTTCCCGAAATGGATCTATACAACGAGATTTGGCAGTTGTCTAAAATTTTTTCTTTCTTCTATTCTAATTTAAAAATTTTTTCAATTAAGAAAAAATTTATCATAACAATAATAATAATAAAAAATTATTGTTAGGCCTTGAGCTCGATTCGAACCCGCGATCTTAAAATCAGTAGGCCGATATAACAACAAAAATTGTTAATACATCCCAGAGCACGGGGATAAAAAGTGTCAATAAAATTTGACACTATGGCAGCATTGCCAACAAACAAGTCCAATTTTCACAGCTATTCTGCAACAGATGTCGCAGTGGTGTGAATATCAATTGGCACGAACCAGAATAGAAGTAGGATTAATGAAGACAAACAAAAAACCGCTGTGGTGGCTGAATGGTTATAGCAGCGGCGCCTAAACGTTGCCGATGAAGGAATTTAGCAGTTCCCGAAATGGATATATACAACGAGCTTTGGCAGTTGTCTAAAATTTTTTCTTTCTTCTATTCTAATTTAAAAATTTTTCAATTAAGAAAAAATTTATCATAACAATAATAATAATAAAAAATTATTGTTAGGCCTTGAGCTCGATTCGAACCCGCGATCTTAAAATCAGTAGGCCGATATAACAACAAAAATTGTTAATACATCCCAGAGCACGGGGATAAAAAGTGTCAATAAAATTTGACACTATGGCAGCATTGCCAACAAAAAAGTCCAATTTTCACAGCTATTCTGCAACAGATGTCGCAGTGGTGTGAATATCAATTGGCACGAACCAGAATAGAAGTAGGATTAATGAAGACAAACAAAAAACCGCTGTGGTGGCTGAATGGTTATAGCAGCGGCGCCTAAACGTTGCCGATGAAGGAATTTAGCAGTTCCCGAAATGGATCTATACAACGAGCTTTGGCAGTTGTCTAAAATTTTTTCTTTCTTCTATTCTAATTTAAAAATTTTTTCAATTAAGAAAAAATTTATCATAACAATAATAATAATAAAAAATTATTGTTAGGCCTTGAGCTCGATTCGAACCCGCGATCTTAAAATCAGTAGGCCGATATAACAACAAAAATTGAAAAATTTTATGTTTTTTCTGTCGTCTGATTACTTTCTGAATTTTGACTTCTGAATTTGACTTCTGAAATTTGACTTCTGAAATTAGACTTCTGAGATTTGACTTCTGAGTTTTGACCTCTGAGTTTTGTCTTTCTGAAAAAAAGGGCTCTGACTAATGTTTTCTGAAAAAATGTGTTTCTGAATTTTTGCTTTCTGAATTTATGGGGAGCACCGATGCTGATGTTTAGTGGCAAAAGGTTTCCCCTTCTGTATGTGTACTCTTCGAAGAAGAGGAACTTTTCTTGGTCTTCGCCCTACTAAGTCAGCATCCACCAATTGACGCCGTATTCTTCGCGAGCTAATCTTTAATCCAATCTGAGCTGCAATTTTTTCGCGAAGACACAAAAGGGTCTTTTTTTGCCATGTGTAGTATGCTTCTATAATCAATCGCGTAAGTTAATTTTGGACGTCCGCGAGTTCTCATTCTTTTCCTTCAAAGCGTTGGTTACAAAATTTTCTGACCGCCCTAAGGTATTGGCAATAAATTTGTAAGTTTTTTCTTCAGCGCACAATTTTTTAAGGAATCGCCGCTCTACTTCTGTGCAATGGCGTTTACGACACATTCTAAATAATTATTTTATAAAAAATTATTTTTTTATCTGCTTCTTAGGGATATAAAGTCGAGTATTTACTTGAATACACCAAATTATCCCAATTTAGATCGTTTTTTATACTCAGCGTGCTTTGCACACAGAGTATATTAACTTTGATTGGATAACGGTTGGTTGTACAGGTATAAAGGAATCGAGATAGATATAGACTTCCATATATCAAAATCATCAGTATCGAAAAAATATTTGATTGAGCCATGTCCGTCCGTCCGTCCGCCCGTCTGCCCGTTAACACGATAACTTGAGTAAATATTGAGATATCTTCACCAAATTTGGTACACGAGCTTATCTGAACCCAGCATAGATTGGTATTGAAAATTAGCGAAATCGGATGATAACCACGCCCTCTTTTTATATATATAACATTTTGGAAAACACAAAAAACCTGATTATTTAGTAAATAATACACCTAGAATGTTGAAATATGACGTGTGTACTGATATTGAGACTCTTGATAAAAATTTGAAAAACATTTTTAAAATTGGCGGGTCACCACCACTTGTGATAAAATCAGTTTTACAAATATTATTAATCATAAACCAAAAATCGTTAACCTATCATAACAAAATTCGGCGGAGAGGTTGCCTTTACCATAAGGAAAGCTTTGAAGAAAAATTAACGAAATCGGTTAAGGGCCACGCTCACTTTTATATAAAAGATTTTTAAAAGGGTCGTGGACGAAAAAAAAAAAACGCTATATCTTTGCAAAAAAGAGCTTTATAACATTGGTATTGCATTTCCCAAGTGTATTTATAACAGTAAATAGGAAAAACTTCAAATTTTAATAAATGGGCGTGGCACCGCTCCTTTTATGACTAAGTAATTTTTTATGTTTCGGGAGCCATAACTCGAAGAAAAATTAAGATATCGTTATGAAATTATGTACACATATTTTCCATATAGCAGACAATATTTCTAGTAAAAATGGACGGGATCGGTTAAAGACCACGGCAACTTAGATATAAAACAAGTTTAAAAGGGTCGTAGACTAGAATAATAAGTTATAACTTAGCAAAAAATAGTTTTGAATCAATGATATTTCATTTATCAAGTTTTATTGTAAGAGGAAATGGGGAGACATTTTTTCAAACGGGCGGTGCCACGTGTTATGTAGAAAAGTAATTTATCTGAAATTAAATGTACAATTGAAGCTCACGCTGAGTATATAATGTTCGGTTACACCCGAACTTAGACACCTTTACTTGTTTTTTTTTTTTTTTTAATATTATTTACGCCTATTTTATTGGCCAAACAAATTTAACGACACAATGATCACCTCTTGCTATAACGCAAAATCACCGAATGAGTTGGGCACATTGTTGATAATTGCCGCTCTACTCTTCCACCTTGATCATAAAAAGACAGCTGTTCCAAAACCAAATAACCATTATTACACTTTCTGCCAGAAAATCGGCACAGGTTCGGTGCAAACCTATTATTTTGGCCATTAATGTATGTATACAGTGGCTCACAAAAAGTATTTTACATTCGGAGAAGATTATAAAAACTTTTCATTAATTTTATATTTTACTAGCAGACGCGGCAGACGTTGTTCTGCTCTAGCTTTGGTATATCTGCATACCTTTTAAGCAGTTTTTACCTCTGAATCTCCTTACCCCTCTTACCCCTTTTCCTCATCTTTTTATCCACTCTTCTCTCCGCGTTTTTCTTTTTCTGGGTCATATATACCTATCTTTCTATGCAACATTGTATAACTCTAACTCTTTCTCCTTCTCTATTTTCTTTCCTCTCTAGTTCTTCTTACTCTTATCCATCCCTTGTTCTCAGTTCCAGTCTCAGCTAATGTTCCAGTCCCATTCGGTCCCTGCCTCATTCCCCAGAAAAAAAATGTCGTAAGTATTTATCTAGACAAAGGGCTACCTATATACCAAATTTCAGGCATATCGTACCATGAATATAATTTTTTCGAATTGATTGGCTATGGTCCCCTTCCCGAAAAAAAATTTCGTAAATACATAGTTAGGCAAAGGGAAGCTTATATACTAAATTTCAAAAGGAATCGAACCGTCAATAGAATTTGTTCGAATAGATCGGGCACTGGTCCATTTCTTGGAAAGAAACTTCAAAGGAACGCTATCCGCACTGCACAGGGTGTGCAAAATTCGATTAGAATTGGTTAAATAGTTTATGAATCCATCAAGGAAGAACATTGTGACACGAAATTTATAAATATTCATTCAGTGGTAATAAAGCTAATGATTCAAACTAGTGTTATCAAAACATAAAAAATTCGCATTTCTTTGCTCACATAAGTAATTTGCTTTTCACAAGTATTTGTAGAAAAGTAGCCATCATTTTTGGAAGCAAGATCCAAACGACTCGTAATAGATTCCACCAGGTTCTGCAAAATTTTGTCGGAATTTTGTCCCACTCTTCGAGCAAATTAGATTTAAGGTCACTTTTCAACAAAATTTTATGTTGTGCACGTCATCTTCTAGGTATAGGACCAAAAATGTTCTACCGGATTTATGTCAAGACTTTATTGAGATATTTGTAAGTGTTTAGTGTTGAAAAGTATCAATTTAACATCATGGGCTATGTTCTTGGGGTCGATGTTTTCTCTCTTTGTCATATTTTCTAAATTATCGCTCCCTTAACGCGTTTTTCTGATCTTTCAATAAAAATGTCACCTAGCTTGTAAGATGCAAAATGCTTTTGCGAGCCACTGTACACACATAAAAACTACGTACTCATATAATTTTCAAAAGGCCGCTGATTTTAATTTTGTGTTCTATTAATAAGCGTATGTAGTTGCTGAAACTATGTACATACTATATAATAATGTGACGAATATTAGCATTACTAAGCGATACTAGCATCACTAAGCCGAGACTTAGTAGCCACTCGTATGTAAGTAAACAAACCATCAGCCGAAGTAGTACTCACATATACCCACATATACCCATGCATATACATGTATATGGCTGGTAACCAAACATAAAGTTCACGAAATTACCAGACCTTAGGAGAAATGGGTGAACGAGAAAACCGAGAGTAAAAAAGCAGCGCAAGCTGAGGCATGACGATTCAGTTTTGATTAAGCACGCTATTGGTTTTGAAGGCGCCGGTTGGTAGAGAGAAGGAGCGACTGGCGCGCCTTGTTGGACGGCCATAACCGTTTAAACGGTTAAGCGCCAACTAATTATTTATTCAACAATTTGGCGATTCGAACGTTAGCAGATGGTTTGGAATAAGCGGAATTTCCCTAAATTCGTTACAATAAGTTTAAACACAAGTTTCTTAAGCACTAATTTGATGTCTTCTTTAAACAATTTGTTGGATCTTCTCGATATTTTTAATTCAGTAAACCTTTACAGTTCATGTGAGATTATATCGTCGGTCCCATGGAAGACTAACACGATTCGTTGTTCGCATGGAAAACTAACACGTTTCAGCTTCTCGCGTGGGAAACTAACACCTGTTCACGTGGAAAGGCATGACCAGTTTGGGAGAACATTAGAATCCATTCAATAGGACAGAGAAGTTTTTACATTAGACCCCAAATTGCGGTTGATGTTTATGGAAGCATAGGACATTACCCAACGTCACGTCCAGTACCTTTGGATATTTGTCAGTCGATAGCGTGATGCCATCGACGTGAAGTTACGCGAAGTGAAAAGACGAAAAATACTAGGCAGATTGTCGCTGACTTTAAAGCGTGTGTCATCTAGGAAAGGATTATTCAGTCATCAGCTTAGAAAACAATGGACACTACTTCTGCCGACCACTGACGTACTTCGCGGTCCAATTTTAAGGGCATAGACTCTTTTATGCCTTGCAGTAATGTGCCGTGGTTGACTGTGTCGAAGGCCTTCGACATGTCTAGCGCAACGAATACGGTTCTGTGATAAGGATTAAATTAAACAGTTGCATGATGTGTTTAGATTTTTGTTGCTGCGTACTTCTGACTGTAGTCATGACTGTAGTCAGAGAACATTTTACTTTCCAGTAGAATCTGACTGATTCTGACTTTTTCCGGCTGTTCTGGGATCGCAACCCGAAAAAGGAAAAATTACAGAGATTAGAGAACTGTTGGGATATTCGTATAAATTGCTCAATATAACAGCTGTGTTTATGTTGCTGTTGTTATTGTAACGATAAAACAAACGATTGTTTTATAAAAAGCTGCAGTCTGATTTATTAATCAAAAGTTCGCCGTGTGACCATCCATATGATGTTGAATTTTTAATGACGAGCTCGGCGTTAGTAGGATGACAAGTCATAAGAGGTCAACATATGTAATTAATTCAATTACACGCGTTGTTAACTAAAAGTGTATTATTAAAGGAAGGTTGTTGAAATAAAACTAAGTGAGTAAGAGGTAATGAGTAAACGGCTACATTGGAGCCATACATAAGACAGGTTAGGTTGAAGTGATATTAGCCCCGTTGTGATACCACGAAAAGACACGACCTGACGCAGATTATACAGAAAGGAAGCTCCCATAAAGCGCTGCCTTAGTATCGGGTATTTGCTGTTGAGGTTAACCACCGTTTCCTCCCCTTCATCCATTTTAAAACTCCTCCTCTTTATGACTTTCTGCATGCCTACCTACAAGGCAGTGCTCAGTTCCTACTCTTACAAGTGTGTAAACGTAACGGGACCTTTTAGGATCCCATTTTGGCCAAGTTTCCTAGCCTAGCTGTCGCTGAAAACAAAGCTTTCGTTGCTGATATTCTATTTCCCTATCCTCACCGAGGCTGTCATGATGGCTGATACTTTTGCCTGGAAGGTGCTACATTGATCTGGTAGTCAGAAGGAGAATTGGAGGTCTAGGTCCATTGAACTTCACCTCCGACTCTGCCGTTAAGCTTAGAACAGTCGGTGTATATGAAAATGCTGCCGTCAACAGAAGAACACTGTGCCCAATCATCCCTACTGGGATGTTGCTTTCCGCAAGTGAATAGCGATTTATTTGTTTATTATCCTAGATGCTCCTATATATTGCTCCAATAACACAACTCTCTTAAACGTAGGACTGACGTTGCCGCTGTTCGATAACCAGCTAGATCTAATACTAGGATGTCAATAATGATCTGAAGAGCTTCGCTAGGCGTTGTTCTAAGAGCACAATTTATGCTGATCATACTAGATCTGTGGACTTGACCCAACAGGTTTAGGTTTGACGCTTTGCTCAAGGCTTGCAGTACTATTGGTCAGATGAGCACGGTGTGAACCCATCTGCATATGTTGGGGGTGAGCCGCATTTTTCGCCAGTGGCTCTTTTACACGTATGTAATAAAGTTGGCATTCAAGTTTAGGTTTTTTTTTCAGAGCTACGCCTAGGAATTTGGCTTTGTCTAAAATTTCATTGTATTCTGACGGGGGTATTTTGTATCGATTGGTATATAAGACAAGCTCAACTGTATCGAAACTGACGCTGGGCCCGCATCGGGAGCCCCATGGGGAACCTCTCGCAATGTTACCTGCCTCAGGTCGCATAAAGTTTGAGGAAAATTGCCTCTGTAAGCAATAGCTAGGTCATCAGCCATCAGCCATCATCTAGGTCATATGCCACAAGCTATGGAAATGTTCTCTTCGAAAATTCATTTCACATATGGCATTTCCCAGATGTCAATTAGAGTCGGCGTGTAACACGTAGCTCCCGTTAATGTACAGGAAAGATAAAAAAAAAAACTAATTGCGCAGACAGTGAGAAATATAGAATTTCCATCTTTTATGGGTTTTTTGAAAAAATAAGAAGTAGATCTTCTTTTTTAAACAAAGTTATCAAAGAAAAAGAAAATTCAGTTCCCTTAGATATATTACGAAGATTAATGAGCTAGGTTCTATTTATATGTATCCTTCCAGGAAACATTCTTTTGATTATTATTAAACGGTTTTATTTAGGTTGACTTGACAGGCCGATTGGACAGCACTTTTTTGTAATTGAAATTTAAGTAACTTCCCGATAAGCTACAAGCTTGAAACTTGGAATAATAAAAAAAATCGCCGTTAGTTGGCGCAAGGATCGAGATATTCACAAAAATTGTATTTGTGGTCCGATTTGGCTCATATTTCGAACACATAATACATGCAAGAATAGAAAGCGACCTTGCAATAATAAAAAAAATCTCCGCTAGGTGGCGCAAAGATCGAGATATTCAAAAAAATCGCATTTGTGGTCCGATTTGGTCCATATTTGGAACACATAATACTTACATGAATAGAAAGCGACCTATGATGTCCGATTTGGCTCATATTTGGAACAAATATTACATATAGTCCTGTAGAAGTGACATCAAACTATTTTGGAGTTCGAGGAGGGACAAGCATACGTGGCGCACAGTCGAGTAAAGTCTTTGGAAGGATTATGTTTTGAGGCCTTAGATTGTAACAAATTATCAGGAAAGATTCCGTGTAATAATGAGTTACTTAATGAACTAAATAGAACGAGAAATAATAGGCATTAAATAAAGACTAAAAACTTGAAAATAAAATAATAAAAAAATGTTTAAGTTAAACGGTTTTATTGAAAACAATATTTACATGAAGTAATAATAATACTAAAAGCTAGAAAATAATTAGGTAGGTCCTAGGTACTAGTCATCGCATTCCTCGTCAATCTAGGGCATTGATCAGACAATTAAATAAAAGCGTTGGACGCGTCAAATTTCTATTGATAGTCATAAGTAAGACCAACTGAACCTATGCTACGCCTCACATTTTTAGAAATTTCACGCGCCCAACGCTTTTATTTAATTGTCTGAACGACGCCCTACATTGATGAGGAGTGTGATGACTAGTACCTAGGACCTACCTAATTATTTTCTAGCTTTTAATATTATTATTACTTCATGTAGGTATTGTTTTCAACAAAACCGTTTAACTAAAAAAAATTTTTTTTTTATTATTTTATTTTTAATTTTTGTTTACCTTAGGGATAAAGCTTATTTGTAGCGTAAATAAGCCTGAAATAAGGCGTTACTATAAGACGTATGATGTACATAATTACATTATTCTGATGATGTACTATACTTATTCATTTTTGTCAGGAGTGAAACCAGTACTACTTATTGCTTTTAACCGCTTATGGCAGTTTTTGCTGGGTTGACTTACGGCTCACACAATCATACCTCTTGCCGCTACAGCACTAAACTTGCGTTCGTTCGTCTCAACGCTTATGAGCTTATTGTTCTTTGAAGAGCAATATTTTTAGAGCTAAATGTAAGAACTGTTTTAAATAAAATTACATACCAATACGATCAATACTGTTCGAGATTACTTCGTTTCAAAATTGAAGACTTTGATTTATAGTCTGATAGAAGAAACCAGGGATGCACCTTAACGTTAAGCTAATCGTTTATCAAAAAATTTCCACCGTTTCCGTTGAAACACTTCGAAATATTATCGATAAAGAAATTATCAAGATAAATTGTATCTCGTTTTTAACCGAAACGAAAAGCTTTCGTTAACGTTAAAAACGTTAACAAAAACGTGATACTTTATGTTTGAATTGTGCTGGCAATGCTATAGCCATGGTGAAGCCGTAAGGTGGTAACAACGAGCGCACATACACACACAAATTCCATATAATTTGTTTGTGTAATTCGTTGGTGGTAATGTCAAAAACACTCTGAGAAATGTTCGTACTGTCAAAATTCATGAGAAAAGTTGCAATCAGCTTGGCTAATGCTTTCACCTTTAATGACTCCGCCATCAATCAGCTTTGCCAGCATAGTTTGAAATTAATAATCAACATAAACGATTTGATTCCGTTTTGATACGGCAGAAAACGAAACGAAATCATTTCGTTAATTTCACGTTCTTAACGTTAATAAACGAAACGAAATGACTTTGTTTCGTTTATTAACGTTAATTATCGTAACGAAATGATATCGGTTCGTTGGTTAAGCATGCCTGGAAGAAACTAACAACTATTACTAACCGGTATTAAAAGCCATGAATTAAATAAGTATTTGATTAATAAAAATGTGCTTTTTGAATAAAACTATAATTAAAATAATTTCTTTTCTTTTAAATTCTTTTCTCTGTACAGCTTCTTGGCATTGCGGCAGTTGTGTTAATTGCAGTCAATCCGGGCTCGATACCAGATGATTGGGATATACCTGCATATATTATTTTCGCTTTTATTATATTATTCGCTATAATTGGCTGTGTAGCAGCATTGCGTGAATCAATTTGCCTTACAGTAACAGTGAGTATAAGCACAATGCTAACTTCCTAATTAGTTTATCACTTAAAAAAAAAAAAAAATTCATTTCCACTCTTTAGTGCGCAGTTTTCTTATTAATGTTGGCAATTCTACAAGTTATCGTGACATTAAATATACTCAACGATCGTCATGCACAAACTGGCATTGCCAAAGTGGAAGATGCTTGGGATCATGATAAAATTGATAGCTTACAAGTGAAATATCAATGTTGTGGTAAGGACAGTTCACAGGATTACATTTTGTTGAATCGTCAAATACCGTTAAGCTGCTATGAGGGACAAAATGATGTCGATGCAAATAAAATGTTCACAGAAGGTTGCAGCGCTAAATTACAGCGATATTATGATAATGAGACAACAACCATTGCGGTTACTTCGTGGGTAATTGTTGGCTTTAAGGTAGGACATATGATTATGATAATAAATTTGTGTTTATCTTTACTCATAAATGTATTCTTCCTCATCTTTCATTTCACACAGATTGTTGGCTTTTTGTTGGCATTATTTTTGCTGATTAATTTCCGTAATAAACAACGGCGTATGCAATTCTAAGATGTCACGATCACTGTGAAGTAACAGTACAAATTTATGTATTTAATGCTCGAAAAGTACGGAAGGCGTCGCTTTAAACGCACGCTTTCGGTTTCATATATTTATTTAAGAAAGAACGCCTTTATACCTATGTAATTTATTGTAACTTATTTGCTAAAATGTATTTACTGTAATCACTATTCCCTAGAGTCATTGCAAAGTAGACTATTAAAGTTAAAAATGGTGAAAAATATTAACATATAGAAAAGTATTTTTTGCAGGGCTTGCAAATAACTGATATTGTTAAATATTGGAACCAATACAATTACGGACGATTAAGTTCCGGCGAAATCGAGCATTATATACCCAGCGGGCTTTCTCATATATATTGTAACGAATTTTATGAGATTCCGATGTTCCGATGTTTGTTCGAATCGCTGAACCGTCGAATAAATAACTTCAATATTCAGTATTGCAAAATGGCCTTTATTTAGACTACTTTGAGAGTTGTACTTCACAATCACAATTATACTTCACTAATAGCGTGTTTAAATCAAACATATTAGTTATTCCTCAGCTCGCGCTGCTTTTATACTCTATGTTGCCTCCTTCGCATATTTCTCCCAAGGTCTAGACTTTTCACGAACATGCCTTCTGGAAAAGTTGTATTTCATACTTGGTTATTTAGCTATATGCGTGTGTATGTGTGAATAGCAACTTCTGCTCTTAGCTGATGACTACATATGTGTATGTGAAATAATCTCTTTGTTTCAAGCTGCTGGTTATGTGTGTGAAATATTCTTCGTTGACTTGTACATAATTGCAGCAGCTTGATCTTTAATTTTGTGATTATTTACTAATATCATAGTGATGGTAATATTCACCACAATCTATTTAAAGGGAAATGTCAATAACATTAAATTATATAAAAGCTTAAACATACCTCCTATACATATGCAAATATCGTATGCCCTAAGCAGCTGTGAAACGGCAACTGTCATAGAAACAATATTCTTACCAAGTTTCATTTAAATTTTCCGCTTTTTGTTCGACTTTGATATCAAAAGTTATGTTTGAGTACCAGAAACAACCTAAAGTCATACTGTCGGCTTCTTATTTACGACCTGCAAAACTTTATAAGTTTCTTTTATTAAATATGGCAGTGCCACGCCCATTTTCCAAAGTTTTTATATGTACATTGTTAAATTTTCGTACTTTGCTACACCATATCACTACTCACTACTGTGGTGAAACAACAGTATGATTTAGTTACATATCTTGCGGTATGCTGTTGAATTTTTTGTTACCATTAGACTTTAAATACATTTTTTTTGTTCAAGTGGGCGATTTTGCCAACCCATTTTATTAATTTATCAAGGTGCATATATAATAGCAAGGCCAATCACCATGCCATATCCTCAAGCTTCTATTTTTTGCCACAAATCATTCCATATATCCAGTTTCAACGATGTATATATCTTTGGTAATGAATTATAGCATTTTTCCTTTTTTGAAATTTGGATAGATCTTTTTAAATTGGGCCTGGTCGTCAACCGATTCCGTTTATCATCACAAAGCATATTTGTAATAGTAATCATAGCATTCGCGTCAAACTTCAATATAATATCTTCAATGGATTTTGATTTAACTTTACAATATTTCTCTTATAAATGTTTGCATTTGCCAAGATTTTACCTAATTTCTGGGTTTCTTCACCCAACAACGTGTTCGGTCTTTGATAATGAATAAACGCATTTCTCCCACTTACCGAAATATCGATTAAGATTTTTTAAGGTGGATGTGGTCTCCAACCGATTCCATTTATTCTCACAATGTACATATATACTAGACTAGGTCGATTTGTCAACCGATATCGCGCCATAGATTTTTCGATAGCACTTGGGCTCAGGAAAAAAAGTTGCACTACGCATACCCAAAAAAATAATCTTCGAGCCTGCGAAAAAAATGGCGAAAGGGTAAATTTTTCGACCAAAACACTCAACATAACCCAAAAAATATTTTTTTTTTTCAAAAAACTGTTATCGCCAACGTTTTTACAAATGATTATAAATAAAATATTTTTTGGGGTTTGGGGAGTGTTTTGGTCGAAAAATTTACCATTTGCCATTTTTTTCGAAGGCTCGAAAATTATTTTTTTGGGTATCCGTAGTGGAACTTTTTTTCCTGATCTCAAGTGCTATCGAAAAATCTATGGTGCGAAAAAGTGTTCGTAATTTTTTTGCATTTTTCAGGAGTAAAATATGGTAGTTTTAGTATTTTTAAACTGTTTTATTTAGCTTGACTTGACAGGCCGTTGTGAACGAATTTTGTAATTAAAATTTAAGTAACTTTCCGATAAGGTACAAGCTTGAAACTTGGAATATAATATATTTCAAAAAATCGTATTTGTGGTCCGATTAGGCTCATATTTCATATCGCCGCTAGGTGGCGCAAGGATCGAAATATTATTTTATCTTCACATTAACCAGTAGGTGAATATCGATGGAATCTTACTGCTCATAACAGTTTAAGTTTGTTATTCATATGGTGATTCCACCATGTAAGTTGTTTTTGTTAAAATAGCAAACATAGGGAGACAATGCTTTATAAAAAATAATGAATAACAAAAACATAAGAAAGTAAATTAAAGCTCAACTCCATTAAACCATAAAATAGAAAAACTACGAAAAAATATATTTAATTAAATCATCGTAATTTAAAACGAAATTTGAAACTTTAACTCTTAGCAGATCTTCGAAGTGTTCATCAGTGAGCTTGCTTCTGTACGAGTTTTTAATAAAAGCCATAGATGAAAACATTGATTCGCACATATAAGTTGTTCCAAACATCGAGCACAACTTAAAATTTTCAGCTTTCAATAAAGGGTATTTCTGCTCATCTATGACCTTCCAAAATTGAATTGCCCCTCCTAAAGGCAAGGCGAAATCATTGTGAAATAATTTTATCTCTTCTTGCAGCCGCAGTTCCATATCTTCTACTGCACACAGCAGAGGGTTTCCGTATAAATGTATCAAAAGTTTAATTTTATTAAAATCATGAAATCTTTGTTGGTAACAATTTTTGAGATCTTCAAATGACGGTAAATACACTCAGAGAAAAAATCGTTCTAAAACGAACGAAACAAGTTCAAAATTAAGAACATTCGTTGACAAAAGTCTGTTAAGTACGTTTTTTCTTAACTCGTGACCGATGGGCTTGTTTTAAGAACAGTTTTTCCAAGCACACCGTTTGTATTTTATGACCACTTTGGTATTGATGTGTGAACCTTCTGTGCTCATTTCAAGCACTACTTGGACTTGATTTAAGATTTTGCGTTCTCACGCTTCGAGAACAATTTGTGGTCGATTTAACATTTTTCGGTGTTAGTTCAAGAACGGTTTGTGCTTGATCTTTGGGGGAGTGGGGAAGGTAATTTTTTCAAGTAGGTACCCATCATTTATTTTTTTTTATTAATAAATAATTTATTTGTCATTAATAAAAAATATTAATAACCAAACAAATTATTATTAAAATTCCAAAAAGGTTGGAAAAAATGCATAATTCATTTTCTCCTATCGAGAAATTTTTATTATTTGATGATGCAATCTGAATATATATTTAAAACATTTCATAACAAGTTTGAGAATTAGCTGTGCATATGTGAATGGAGCTGAACGAAAAATAAGAGTTAAAAAAATAGAATATGAAAAAATTATTTTAAAAAATCTCAGAGTTTGACGGCGATCGAACTCGCGTCACACGATAGTAACCGCAACATCATAGCCGCTGGGCTAATACAACTGCTTGGTAGCTTGTGCCAAATGTTGTATTTAACATTGTAGTGCACACGAATTATACTGTTTCTTTTTTCTTGAACTTAATTTAAGAACATTGTTCTTAATTTAAGAATATTGCTCTCATTAATAGAACATTTGTTCATATTTTAAGACCAGCCGTTCTCTTTTCAAGAAAATGGTTGTCAGTTCAAGAACAAGGTTGTTGTTTTGAGAACAGGTCGTTCGTTTTTCAAGAACAAAAAAGTAAGAACATGAAAAGCTTGAATTGAGTCCGGTGGTGCTGGATTTTAGAACGGCGTTTTTCTCTGAGTGTATTGAGAGATCTTGTCTTGGATTTGAAATCGGTCACATACATCCCCAGTATTTTTAAAATTATGTAAAATGCCTTCACGAAGCTGGGATACTAGAATATCAAGTCGCTTTTCGAATATTTCTAGAGCTGCAATATAGTCAAAAATAAATTTGTTATTTTCTTGAGTACTTACATATATTTAATTGCGAAAATAAAATTGACACATCACACAAAATGGAAAGGCTTAGCAAAAAATTTGGATCTTTTAATTTGCCTATCAATTCTTGAGTTTCAGTAGACGGATCCTCAGCGAAGAAACATATAACTTCTTCCCTCAAATTTAAAAGGCGCTCTAAACATTTAGCTCGGCTTAGCCATCTTACTTCAATGTGAAGTGAGACATCACCGTATTCTGCCTCAATTTCTTCCAGAAATGCGCGGAATTTTCGGTGCATAAGTGCATTATGTCCACCACGTATTTTTTTTTTATAATTTTGACGGTGATTTCTATAGCCTCTCCCACCTTGAAACTTTTAGCAATTAATTGCTGTTGATGCAAAATGCAATGAAATGTGGGCACGTTTAGGCCATTGCGAATGAACTGACCTACTAGTCCGTTTTTTGCACCAATCATTACGGGAGCACCATCAGTGCAAACTGACGATAGTTTGCTTTTATCTGCAAATCCAAACAATTCGCGTTCAATACACGCATAAATTGTGCTTCCCGTCACATTCAATTCGAGTCCTCGCAAACAAAACATATTCTCCGAAATGTTAAAGTTACCGTCAACAGTCCTCACACATACCAAAAGTTGACAGGTGTCACTAATGTCGGTACTTTCATCAAATGGAATGGAATAAGACCTGGCGGTTAATATATTTTGTTTCAATTGTAAATTTAAAAATCTTGAAATATCAGTTATCCGTCACGTAATTGTACGTCGTGATAAGGGAATATCACCAACATGTTTGGCTAACTCCAGCCCTTTTTCTTTAAAGCACTCCAGGACGGCTACAGCCAAATCTTTAAAAAAAGTACCGTCTTCTAATGGCTTACCTTTTTTTGCTAAAGCAAAACTAACCACGAAAGAAGCGTTCAATTTTGCTTGAGACAAATTTTCTTCCATTTCATTTATTTTTGAACGTTCCAAAAAAGCAAGCTTACATTCGAAGAACTTTTATCATTTTTTCCTCAGGTGTAAGAGTATTTACGCTCCTGTGGAGTAAAACGAAATGTCGACTTAAGCTTTGCTTGCAAATGAAGTTTATAATTTTCCCGCAAACTAAGCATTGCTTATTGGCGCTATTTAAAACAAAAAAAAAAAACTCTACTTCCCATTCAATCTGAAACATTTTGCATTCATAAGTACGTACAATACTTTCGTATTGTACGACCAAACACTGTACCAAGACTGCGTGTGATACGTGCTTATAGTACAAGCGCTGGAATCAAACTAAATAAATATTTGATTTTGCATTCGTGCTAGCCACGCGTTCGTGTATAATAACACATTATCAAGTTGGTAATCGTGTATATGTAGTGGTGCCCACCTATGATCATGTCTCACTCAAAAGCAATTTGCGCGCACAGTTGATAGCGAACAATCACACGCACTACATTTTTTTGTAAAAATGTTACTTTTGTTTAAAGACTTTTGCTGATATAAGAAAGGAATCACGTATTTTTTTCATGCAAAACGAGGGTAAATATTTCAAAGTTTTATAGCAAAGAAAAGGTATTCCAATCGATCAATCCGTTTTGGATTTATAGCTTTGTAAAAAAAATTTAATTATTTTTTACTACAAAAGTACAGTTTTTAGACTTGTTTAGGCAATTTTTAGAATTTTTCTCTCCGTAAGAACAATCCTCGTACCTCAAGGTATGTATATTCTAAAAAAAGAATTACCGAAATCGGTCCAACCGTTCTCGAGATTCGCGCAATTCAGCGACTTATTTTTATATTGTAACGAATTTTCTGCAAATCCTCTTATTTGCAATCCTCTGCTAAGTTCGAATCACTAAACTGTTGAATGAATAACTCCAATATTGAATAATGGAAAAATGACCTTTATTAAAGTACTTCACAATAACACTTATACTTTGCTACTCCCTGGCTTAATAACCAAACTCTACTAGTGGCCGCCAGATCGCGTGCTTAATCAATAACTGATGGATAGCTCAACTCAAACTGAATTACTTCTTACTCGCCTGCCCCGCTTTTATAGTTTACGCTGCATACTTCTAGGCTCTTCGATTTCCAGAACTTACTAGTTTGTTTCGGCTACAAAATCGCCAGCCACAACTACGTGCACAAATTATTGCTCTCTCTTGTGACAACTCCGATAAGATATATGCATGTGTTTGTGCATTGCCGCTCCGCTGCTCGTATACGTACATATGTGTACACGCAATTATTTATTCGTTTATGTAGATACATAATAGCCGTGTTTTTTAACACGCGTATATCCGTTTACGCTTAAACTTTATATTGACTGCTAAGAGACAAACTATAAATACACCTCTGAAATTGCTGCGCATAAATTTTGTCCTACTAAATTTCAATACGCATTATACTCAGATGTAACTGAAATATGTGTCTTTGTTTCACCCTGTACACTAATTCTATGTATTATATGTGTGTCCACAATTCATCGCAACTGATTCAGCTATATGTTATACCCTATGGCCATCAGAGCGTTGCGTCTCCGCTTTTCGGTACACCCTGTTGCTGTAGCTAGTTGTTTTACCACAGCCGCTAGATGGGTCTCCTAAGCATTATCTAAGCGAAGATAGGCGTTTTTTAACACGCGCAAACGAAACGTATACGCGCGTGTTAAAAAACACGGCTAATGATTGAATTATTGATGTGAATGTTTTAGTTTACAGTCTCTCGCGCATACATAGGCCTATAAGTAAATGCATCTGTGTGTGACTTATTTCCGCTGCCTTATATATGTGTATACATGATTTGATTATTGACGTAAATACTGCTTATCGTGGCCTTAGCATCGCCTTAAGGCTCCATTACTGATACTTAGCATAGACTTGACTTGGCTGGCGAACTGTCACTTACAGTTCTGATAAATGAACATTGCATGTTACTGATTACTCAAAACTTAACTTGACTTAGAAGTCTGTTGAATTTTGATTTTCTATGTAAGTTCTAAGTGACGTTTACATTTTGAGATGCCATTTGTTTGATTCCATTTCATTTTGACATTTTGTCATACAAATTGACATTTATTTAAAAATAAATTTCAACGCTGATTATGATGCCAGATTTTATGCGCCAAGTGGAGTATAATCGTGGCTAAGTTGCCAAGTTTACGCCAAGTCAAGTCAAGTCTATGCTAAGTAGCAGTAATGGGGGCTTTAGTGATGGGATAACTTAGTGATGCTAATACCCGTGACAATATTATAGATAATAGCCGTGTTTTTTAACACGCGTATATCCGTTTACGCTTAAACTTTATATTGACTGCTAAGAGACAAACTATAAATACACCTCTGAAATTGCTGCGCATAAATTTTGTCCTACTAAATTTCAATACGCATTATACTCAGATGTAACTGAAATATGTGTCTTTGTTTCACCCTGTACACTAATTCTATGTATAAAATGTGTGTCCACAATTCATCGCAACTGATTCAGCTATATGTTATACCCTATGGCCATCAGAGCGTTGCGTCTCCGCTTTTCGGTACACCCTGTTGCTGTAGCTAGTTGTTTTACCACAGCCGCTAGATGGGTCTCCTAAGCATTATCTAAGCGAAGATAGGCGTTTTTTAACACGCGCAAACGAAACGTATACGCGCGTGTTAAAAAACACGGCTAATAGTTAGGATAATGCATGGACCATGTTTCAATATGATATCTTCAACGGCTTTTGATTTACGGCTTAAAAATTTTTAATTCTCTTCTTCTAAATGTGGTGTGTGCCCACACGCCCATTTTTAAAAATTTTACAAAATTTCTGTTTTTAGTCATAACGTCTACCAACATATCAATTTTAGGCATAACGTCTACCAACATATCGAGTACCAGCACCTAACCTATCTTTGGTAATGAATTACCGCATTTTTCCCATTTTTCGAAATTTCGATATCGATTGTCATTAAAAGTGGTGTACACAAAAATTACGTATTCGCCCACGCATTCCTTTTCACAAGCAATCACTCACGACTTTTTATAGCCCAATAAACCCAAATAATCTATTAAATTAAAATTAATTTTTCATGTGTGCAGAAAATACACGAGGGTTTAAAGCATTTCAAAATGTTTATGCATTAAATGTTTATCCAGAGAACTTGTATTAATAGCACATTAAATGCGTATAAAAATAAACAAATAAGTCCGTCAGATGTGTCACTGCGCCATTGAAAATAAATATAAACAAAGTAAATTTAGGAAAATATTTACTTATTTAGCGATATACCACTTACTCATGCTCCTGTAGAGAGTGAAACGCGAAAATTTGTTTGAAAATTAGCATATCACGCAGTGGAGTACACTGAACCCAAAAACAAAATTAGCCTCCAAATCACACCATACTAAAGAAGCCATCTTAGAAAAAATATAAGATGGCTGACCTGTAAAATCACGCTAGTTGGCTTTAATGCCGAGCTGGTGAAAAAGGGGTTGGAAAATTCAGCCGTAAAATCTCCCAACGGGTTGACCCACTTCGTCGCAATAGTGTGATCTTTGGCGGTTTGTGATCGGTTGCTGGGATGGCCCTAGAGTCTGGATGTCGATTGGGACAAAATAAGCAAAGACTTCTGTGAACGAATATTTCACACACATGGACACAAGGAAACTTTGCTGCCGTCGAGAGCTGATCACCAAAAAGAAATCGCATAATTATTTTATCGCTAAAACCAATCTTTGAATTAACGATGTAATCAAGCACTGCGGGTGAAGGATGACTCACAATCTCAAGAAAGCAAGACGTTGCTTACAGAGTATTTTCCGCAGTGATACTCGTTTTGTCGGATGCAGATCCGGTACATTCCGGTAACTAGGCAATAGGCCGACCATCTCTGGAACGATTTAGTATGCCCACATGAAACCTTTAAGGCCAGAGCCTCGGCTGCTAAAGTAACAGCATTCGCTACGGGATTCAGTGCTATATCCACAACCTTCACTCTTGCGCCGTTTTGCCTTTTAAGGTTTGAAGAATTGCTCTGCGGCAATGCAGATTCACCCGATTTTACCATCCAGCTGTTTCAAAGACTTAAGTATCACCAAGTAAGGTGGAAACTGACCATTACCTTCCTTTAGCTAATTCAGCCTTTTATACTCAGCTGAGCAGAGCTCACATAGTATATTAGCTTTGTTCGCATAACGGTACCCCATAACCGCATAAAAAACGAGATAGATATAGACTTCTATATATCAAAATGATCTCCGTCCGTCCGTCCGTCTGTCCGTAAACACGATAACTTGAGTAAATTTTGAGGTATCTTAATGAAATTTGGTATGTATATTCCTGGGCACTCATCTCAGATCGCTGTTTAAAATGAACGACTACAACCACGCCCAATTTTTCGATATCGAAAGTTTCCAAAAACCGAAAAAGTGCGATAATTCATTACCAACGGCGGATAAAGCTATGAAACTTGGTAGGTGGGTTGACCTTATGATGCAGAATAGAAAATTAGTAAAATTTTGGACAATGGGCGTGGCTCCGCTCACTTTTAAAAGAAGGTAATTTAAAAGTTTTGCCAGCTATAGTGAGTATCTTGGACAACTACCACATTTGGATGTGTAATTACAGCGATAGATATATATGATGTTGGATTTGTGGTGGGAAATATATATTTTCTTGCACGCAGCGATAGCCCAACAACAAAACCAAGCAGAAAACACTGGATTGCTCCACTCAGCTCTCACATCATCCCGCTAAGACTAATCTCCAAACTGACGATATAACTGAGCAGTGAGAGCATATTTATTACTCGTTGCATACCGTCGATTCAGACAGTAGTACCGGAAAATCCACTTATATTACTGCGAAACAATACTCGCGCTATATCGGAAAAGAACAACACTGCCCACAGTGTAAGTACCCACATAGCACTGAACGTTGTTTGTAAGCACTTCCGTGACGTGTAGAGGTAAGTGAGAGACCTAGTTAGAATAAAAG
Organism: Eurosta solidaginis; assembly: GCF_040869045.1. NCBI lineage: Eukaryota > Metazoa > Arthropoda > Insecta > Diptera > Tephritidae > Eurosta > Eurosta solidaginis. The sequence continues at coordinate 256,587,703 of NC_090321.1, forward strand.
CCGGTCGACAGGAGTATGAAGAGTTAAAGATGCTGGCTAATAGGAATAATGCAAGTTCCTACAGGAACGATAATGCTAGCCATATTACAGAGCGTGCTTAAGTTGGAACATGTTCCTCATAGATAGCCACGGAGATGATGAATGCTATACCCCAATACTTAATGACGGAATACACTTTTCGGCACCCTACTTTGACGAAAAGAATTGCCGACCAAGAAACAGCAAAGCGTTAGGAAACAATGCATGCGAAGTGTTGGTTAAGAGCAGACATCAATCGCTTATTTAAAATATGGTCGGCCGAAAGCACGCGTTCTGTTGTCTGTAGGTTGCTTTGCCTGAACTTTATTTCCCTGTAAAGCTTAATCGGCCCAGGAAAAGGAAGCCAAGTGACTTCAGCCGATTGTTTGTTGCAGTTCCTCGTAGGGTTTCCAGACACTACGTTCCTTTTTATTTACATTAAAATTTTGGAATATTTTATTATGGTACAGATATCATTAATAAAGAGCAAGAACATAATTGGACCGAGATGACTGCCCTGTGGGACGCCAGAGGGAACATTAATGACATCTGAAAGAGTATTTTGAAAAATTACTTGTTGCGTTCTACCGCAGAGATACGAAGATATCCACTGAGTGAGACCAGGTTGGAAGCCAAGTCGATCCAGCTTGTGGATAAGCTATGAATGGGAAACTTTGTCAAATGCTTTACTGAAATCAGTGTAAATAACATCTCTGTGCAGATTTTCTCTAAATCCATTAGAAACATGAGTTGTGAATTCAAGTAGGCTGGTAATGGTAGATTTGCCTTTACAGAATCCATGTTGAGAGTCTGCAATCAATGCAGAAATGGAAAATATTAGCTATTTGGTAACAATGGCTGCAAATACCTTTGGGATGGCAGACAATTTTGCAATTCTTCGATAATTTTCTACACATGGCCTACTGCCGTCTTTATGGAGGGGTAGTAGAAAAGATTGCTTCCAAGCAGAAGAAAAAACTCCATGTTTTAGGGACATGTTGAATAAATCAGTTAGGGGCTGATAAATGTGTTCTGCGCATTTTTTGAGAAAACATGTGGGAATTAAGTCAGGACCGTATTTATAAGATTCCTTCAAAGAAGTTAAATATGCAAGAACCTCTTCTGGAGATATTGATGGAATATTAATTGCGTTAAGTAAGTTAAGTTGATACGGGTATTCACTAGACAAAGAAATTAATTCAGCGGAATAGTTAGATTTGAAAATTGTGCAAATAAGTTAGCAATATCTTGATCGTCGCTAGAGAAATCATCACGGTATTTCATACCAGAAGGTAAGCCTTTAACCCTACGTTTAGAGTTCACGAAATCATAGAAAGCTTTCGGATTGCAAGTTATTTTCTTTTTCATCGCACAGAGATAGGTATTGTAACACTTTTTATTTAATTCAAAATATTTATGACGCAATATAGAGTACTTCAAGTAGTCGGAGTGTGAACCCGTCTTCTTGTACAGCTTGAAGGAACGCAATTTTTTGTTTTTTTAAAATTTCAGTTCTTTGGTGTACCATATTTGGACTAGTTCAGTGGAAACACGTTTACGCTTAGGCACATATCTTTCCAGAATAGCGTGAATGATGGCATTGAAGTCAGAAACGTTTTTGTCAATATCTGCACCGTATTTGGGCGAAACTATTGTAGATAAAATTTGGTTGAATTTATTAAAATTAGCCTTCGCGTATTCGAATCTAAAACTAGAGTCGTTTTCTGTGGTAGTGCAACTCCGAGAACTTTTTTCCAATTCGTAAACTATTTCCAGCGAAGGATGGTAAGGGACCTTAGGTAAAGTAAGTAGTTCACCCCTTTTAAGAATGGATTTTGATGTATCATCAACAAATACCAGATCAAGTACCCTCCCGAACATGTTTGGAACTATATTTATCTGTCTTAGGCAAAGTTCAGTTATTTCAGCTAAAAAGTCGATGCTGGACAATTTTGAAGAAAACGGTACAATACCACGGTCGGATGTGGTCCATGATACGTGCGGAAGATTAAAGTCACCCAAGACAATTATCGAGTCAATAGGCTTCAACATTGTACTGATATCTTTCAGTAACGAAATATGGTTCATATACACCGAGGGATCTGAAGATGGTGGGATATAGCAAATGCCAATATAGGTAAAACCTATTCCCAGCTGGGTTCTAATGCACTTAAATTCTGTAGCTTCAATAACAGGTAAATTTACCTCAGCGGAAGGTATAGAAGAATGTACCGCGAACAACACATGAAACTTGGGGAGCAACCTTATCGCTACAACAACAACAACAAGCAACACGAAACAACGAAACAAAATTCATAAATCTGATGTTCAAATAAAACTGTAAGGGACGATAACTTCCGAATACATTTTAGGCCCAGAGTCTTTTCGAAATTTCATCGTGCTCTTTTTAATTTTTTCTATAAATTGGCGGAACGGGAAAACAGTAGGTCATCATCGTATATAGCAACGTTTTGTATTCGCCAACGTTTAGTGTCGCAAAAGATTTAATAATGACATAGTTACAACCCTGAAAGTACTGCGCTCTGTATTGACCTGCCACACCAATAGCAAAAGGCAGGAAGTGATCTGCCTTGGTGTTGCCAATTGCTGACGATTGTCGCTAGGATGTGGTGAGTGGGTCTTTTTGTTTGCTAAGCTGCCACGAGGCAGTTGCAAGGCTCTCTAGACAGCTAATGAATATTTGAATGGATTAATGAAGTAAACTTTGACCTAATTTTTGTACCTTTCTTGAAAATGAAACGATATAAATATTAAGTTTGTCACGAATATCAAAATTGTAAGTCCTTAAAGGAAAATAGATAAACCCACCAATAAGTATACCGAAATGATCAGGATGAAGCTGAGTTGATTTAGCCATGTCCGTCTGTACGTTTGTATGCAAACTAGTCCCTCAATTTTGGAGATATCTTGATAACATTTGGTGAGTGGGTATATTTTGGTGTCCGATTAGACATTTTACCGAATCGGTCGGATCGGACCACTATAGCATATATCCCCCATACCACCGATTTTTTAGAAAAGAGGAATTGTGTCATATCTTCCTCATTTTATCAGGTTGAAGCTTCACACTTCACCACTTACTTTCGTATATTGCACATGCTCTTGTCTGAAAAAATGGATGAGATCGGACGTATATATAGCATATATCCCCCACAACCGATTGTTCAGCTAAGAAGCTTTTCGTAATTTTTTCCGCATTTTAACAGCTAGAAATTTCAAATTTCACCAAATGCTTACGTTTACGTTATATATTGTTGAGATAAGTGATGCATGGTGAAAGCTATTTCATGCAGACCACAAAAAACGTGAAACTATGCATTCTCACATAATGTACCTACCTATTTTTATAACCAGCTGTACTTGTACACAGGGTATTATAATTTTGATTGGATAACGGTTGGTTGTACAGGTATAAAGGAATCGATATAGATATATACTTCCATGTATCAAAATCATCAGTATCGAAAAAAAAATTTTATTGAGCCATATCCGTCCGTCCGTTAACACGATAAGTTGAGTAAATATTGAGATATCTTCACCAAATTTGGAAATCGGATGATAACCACGCCCACCTTTTATATATATAACATTTAGCTATAACTTAGCAAACAATAGTTTTGAATCAATGATATTTCACTTATCAAGTTTTATTGTAAGAGGAAATGAGGAGACATTTTTTTTAAACGGGCGGTGCCACGTGTTATGTAGAAAAGTAATTTATCTGAAATGAAATGTGCACTTGAAAGTCACGCTGAGTATATAATGTTCGGTTACACCCGAACTTAGACACCTTTACTTGTTTATTTTAAATTTATCGGTATTAGGTATGTACCTTTTCACTATATATTTCATATCTTATACAGCCGATTATTTGGATATTACGAATGGGATAAGATTATTGTTGAGCCCCATTCATGCAGGATATGAGTCCCGTCCTTACTTGTTCTAAATAAAAAAAACACCAACCGAAAGCTTTCAATATCTCTCTAAAGCATCTGCAAATAACAGATAAATATCTTTGGTATTGTGTAGTGAAATATGACCGACATTACCAGTGCCACTTGTTGCTATTTTAGCTTAATTAATTGCGTAGAAAAAAATCGTCTGCATGTGAAAACCCGTAAAATCTTAGTTGAATAACTTTAGGGTAACTAACTCGTAAGCACGTTTTGTAAAATGACAAAGAAGTGAAATAAGTCGTAAAAAGAATTTACTAAACCAATAATAAAATAAATTTTTTATGGTATGTATGTACCTACGTGTTTTTTGTGCTTTGCGCAGTGAAAATTCAGTGTTTTTCCAGGCCATGCCACAAACAAGTATATGTATTTGTTAAAAGCATACATCTGTATGTTATATCCTTTGGTTGACAGTAGACTATACCCAGCTTACCAAAGCAGACGTGAGCTGAAATAAATGGGGAAAATAGTGTAACGAATTTTGGGAAATCTTGTTTATTTTACACCTTCTGCAAACGTACGAATCGCTAAACTGTTCAATAAATAACTCCAATATTCAATAATGCAAAATGGTCTTTATTATGCTACTTTGAGAGTACTTCACAATAACACTTATACTTCACAACCAATAGCGTGCTTAAATCAAAACTAATTACTGATTACTCAGCTTGCGCTGCTTTTATGCTCTCCGCTGCTTCATTCGCATATTTATACTAAAGTCTAGACGTTTCGCCTTCTAGAACTGCTGTATCTTCTGCTTGGTAATTGAGCTACATACATATATGCGTATGTATGTGTGAGTAACACTTCGGCTGATGACTACATCTGTGTGTGAGTTATCTCTTCGTTGCCTTGTATGTATGTGTGTAATTGATGATTGATTTGATGTACACAAGAGTGGCAGCTTGCTTTATTGTTGTTGTACTTTTATTCACTTAGTATCAGCTTAGTGATGCTAATATTCGTCATAATAGCATATTTTTAATGGACATTGGAGCATTCGTCCTTTTGAGGGTTTGTAGAGCCTTGTAAAAAGCAATGCCCTTTTTTGAAGAACGGCTGAATAGCAATGATGCGTTGTGGAAATGTCTTGAATCAAGTTTTGTGTTAAGTGCTGTGGACATTGGTCATCAACCGACTGGTCAGGTGGCCCGAAGTGAGACCTGCAAACTTTCGGCGTGCCCAGATGACATTGCAGTTATTATAATTGGAAAAATTGGAAAGTGCCTTCCAATAATTAGTTCTCTGATGGATCCGGCGCTTCGGAATATACATATCTGGGCAACTGGGGACGATGGATACGATATTGCTTATAAGGAGGTATAAGTTCCCTAATCGCTTTATGCCTAAGCTTGGAGAAACTTTCAATGTACATACGATTAAACAGCTGTTGATAATAAGCCGTTAAGAAACCAATAACTTGCCGGTCTCGTTTGCTACCGATAAGAAGCCGTCGTAGCTCTTCTAAAAAAACCCTAAATTATTTGTTCCTCGTGAAGTTACCTGTGGCCTCTGTTGTGGTTTAACTTTGCTAAACCTAAAAACATTAGTTTTATAGACGTACACCTGCGTGTTTCCACAACGAACTTTACGAGTACGGGGTGCTCACGCTTTTTTTGTTTTCAATAAACCATTATATTGATGAAGTGAAATAAAATCATGGGATATAACGCCATTTTATGAAATTAGACTACACTTTTAAATATTGTTTATTCCTAACTATCAAGCTCGGTAAACGGCAACACTTGAGAAGGGCGGAGAGAAACTTCAAAAGCTTGTCCGACGTTTTCATCGTGAGCGCAGGACTAAGCAACTCAAAATTTAATGCCTAATTGACTTCATCACCTTATAACGCTAAAATCTGCGTTAAATAAAATAAGACTGGTTAGAAAGGTATATGGAAATAGATGTCAATGAAAAAGCGGATGCACAGGCTATATAGATATCCAAACTAGATTGGGCGAGATTAAGAGAAGGCGAGTGGTGCACATGATAGACCCAGCGTGTAGGACGTGGAACTAAGCTCGGCACTGTAAAGTTAATCCTATCGTTATAAAGAGACGACTGTAGGCTCATGACGGGTATTCTGACTGGAAACTATCTACTGGCGTTACATGCCTTCAAATTAGGCTAAGCCAGTGATAGTAGATGTAGGAATTGCAGATTGGATGAGGAAACGATCGAGCACGTTTTGTACTCGCGGCCTGCGCTTGTCAACTCTAAGACTCCAGCTATTAGGAGTGACACGGCTGCCGAATCTAGAAGCAGCAAATGGCATAGTTGCCAGAAAGTTTCTTGTATTTTCCAAGAGGGCGGAGTTATTTTATAGCACAGGTCCTGGTTTTTGATAGGGGTTTTCAGTTTAGTCGTTAAATAAACTTTTGTTAAAACTACGGACTCATTCAATTTATATGTTGTTCACATGGACCGGTCAGTTAAATTTAACTTAACCATGGAAAGATATGTGCCCCTTTACTCCATGTGAAAGCTAATATGGTGCATAAAAGTTTCGCAGCCAATGCAATGCTGAAAAATTCTTTTGAAATTCTCGCCGGGGAACCAGCTAAAAGTGCATGAGAACCAGAAAAGTGTTGACTTTTACGGTTTCGCAAAATAGCTCATTTAAGTGTGAGGGATATGCTATATGAGTTCAGTGTTTATGGTTCCTTCTGGAATTTTTTTATCGCCATGTGGTTAGGTTGTTTATGTTTTTCTTAGTGTCGCAAAAAAATTGAGGAAGGGCGCATACACAGCCACTTGTTGCTCATGCGATGCATTTGTTGACTAGTCATGACGCTTGTTGACCTTAAACTTTATCTGGATGGGCAAGTGGGTATGTTCTTATTCCAATTATGGTAGTAACATCTTTCCGAATGACATATATACATTTTTATATTAATTGAAAACAAGCAATACTGTCCGGTTAATCAAGCCATGAACAGAAGCCAACCAATCCTACACGCAGACATTTACGTAAATTGAATTAAATGGCAGGCAATAGGAAACCTCTTTTAAATAGATTAAATGAGTCGATACAATTAGTCGAGACATCTCACCGTATCGCGGTTTGTTTATTGGCTTTCCTCGCTAGTTCGTCAGGAATGCAGCTACATTACTGTGAGCTGCGATGCACTTCAGTATTTAGGTGCGCTGGTTCATTTAGAGACTATCTGCAATCTATTCCCACCTTTGAGGAAGCGCTATTGCCTGATCGCTGCTTGGCTGTTTCTGCGATGGCCGTATGATTCTGCCTGAAAGAGTGGCTTGACAGCCTAATACTTAAGAAAGATCTTCTAAGTAGATACCATTACCATTCATTTTAACCGCGTTACAAATCGCTTGTAGCTTATCATACAGGTTGTTGTTGTTGTAAAGATAAGGACAATTCATGGGAGTGTTATCGATGTGTATGGCTCTTTGCCGGATGCAGTACCGGTAACAAGCACCATTAAGGTACTAGCCCGACCATATCTGGAACGATATATTATGACCACATGAAACCTTCTAGGCTATTCCGCCTTCCCATCCGCTAGATTCATGAGGAAATTGGGGTCGATAGAGCTTCGGGTGCTAAAGAAACATCCTTTGATAGGGTTGCGCTACACAACCCCTTGAATCAATTTGTTATTTTAGTCGCCTCTTACGACAGGCATATATGCCGCGGGTATATTCTAAACCCCCTAACCCACTGGAGTTCTTTTTATGATACAGGTCCCTTGGAAGAATGTTGAGCATTACTTGAAGAGCCTTTGTCCGTGTGAAGGGATTGTGCCCCGGAGATAAGCATTGCGACTGACTGCTGCAGTCTATTTATCTTGCCAACTGGGCTGTATATTTCGAATACCCGCCACCCAACTGTAATACTATTGAATAAGATTGTTCTAACGACCGTGGTGTGCAACCTATGCATAACGCGTGACTTCATAACCGTCTTGGATCTTTCCTCGACATCCCAGTTCAAATTATTGTCTTAAATAACTCCAAAATAGCTTCTGGTGAAAGTTTGAGCCTTACCAGTTTGATTTCAATATTTTGAAAGATGGTATTTTGTAGCGCCCTGAGTCCGAGGATTACTGCGGTCTGCATCAGCTTGCATAAAATTTGAAAATGTAGAAGTATTCGTGTTGATCGTAAGGTTTCCTATGTGAATGTTATTGCTGATAGGCACATCTAGAAGCCTCTCAAGGAACCATCCCTATCATTTCCATCGTCTTCACGATACTCGAAAATTTCATTATCATAAATATTCTTCTTATTATTGTCCACCGTGGTGTGATGGGTAGCGTGCTCCGCCTAACACACCGTATGCCCTGGGTTCAACTCCCGGGCAAAGCAACATCAAAATTTTAGAAATAAGATTTTTCAATTAGAAGAAAATTTTTCTAAGCGGGGTCGCCCCTCGGCAGTGTTTGGCAAGCACTCCGGGTGTATTTCTGCCATGAAAAGCTCTCAGTGAAAACTCATCTGCTTTGCAGATGCCGTTCGGAGTCGGCATAAAACATGTAGGTCCCGTCCGGCCAATTTGTAGGGAAAATCAAGAGGAGCACGACGCAAATTGGAAGAGAAGCTCGGCCTTAGATCTCTTCGGAGGTTATCGCGCCTTACATTTATTTTTATTTTTTATTATTGTCTACCTTCCCCTTTCTTCTCTCTCACCTTTTTCATATTTTCATTTTATTTCCCTAGTCATTTTCCATTCAATTTTCCTATTCTGCTCCTTTACATTTATCTTTTATCTACTCTTCTAACTTTCCTGTTGTTCTGATTAGGTTTATGTAAACTCGCTGAGCATCTTTCTTGACTCGTCAGTTATAAGTTATTGTTTTAAAACATAAACACTGTAAAGTCTATGATTTTATGGATAAGAATAATAGGACGCTGCTTTCGTTTAGAGCAGTTTTTCTAAGGAGTTTTTCCGACGGTACACTTTTCAGGGCGTGGCGTATGAGTAACATTTGGTGATATTTCACTTGTTACTCTTTCGTATTTTTGTTGTTGTGGTAAAACGCTTCCCGAAGATAATTTGGAATACGCTGAAATGGCATTCATACTTAGGATATAACTAAGGGTTTTCCATTCCTTCCTTCCCACTTTCTTTAGAGACTAAAAAGGTAAGATCTTGAAAAAAAATTATCTTTCATTGTATCATGAAAGTCAGCAAACTTTTTATACTCAGTTGAGCAGAGCTCACAGAGTATATTAAGTTTGATTGGATAACGGTTGGTTGTACATATATAAAGGAATCGAGATAGATATAGACTTCCATATATCAAAATAATCAGGATCGAAAAAAAATTTGATTGAGCCATGTCCGTCCGTCCGTCCGTCCGTCCGTCCGTCCGTCCGTTAACACGATAACTTGAGTAAATTTTGAGGTATCTTGATGAAATTTGGTATGTAGGTTCCAGAGCACTCATCTCAGATCGCTATTTAAAATGAACGATATCGGACTATAACCACGCCCACTTTTTCGATATCGAAAATTTCGAAAAACCGAAAAAATGCGATAATTCATTGCCAAAGGTGGTTAAAGCGATGAAACTTGGTAGATGGGTTGACGTTATGGCGCAGAATAGAAAATTAGTAAGATTTTGGACAATGGGCGTGGCACCGCCCACTTTTACAAGAAGGTAATTTAAAAGTTTTGCAAGCTGTAATTTGGCAGTCGTTGAAGATATCATGATGAAATTTGGCAGGAACGTTACTACTATTACTATATATGTGCTAAATAAAAATTAGTAAAATTGGATGAAGAACACGCCCACTTTTTAAAAAAAAATTTTTTTAAATTCAAATTTTAACAAAAAATTTAATATCTTTACTGTATATAAGTAAATTAAGTCAAAGTTCAACTCCAGTAATGATATGATGCAACAAAATACAAAAATAAAAGAAATTTTCAAAATGGGCGTGGCTCCGCCAATTTTCATTTAGTTTGTCTAGAATACTTTTAATGCTATAAGTCGAACAAAAATTTACCAATCCTTCTCAAATTTGGTAGAAGTATAGATTCTGTGACGGTAACTGTTCTCTGTGAAAATGGGCGAAATCGGTGGAAGCCACGCCCAGTTTTTATACACAGTCCACCGTCTGTCCTTCCGCTCGGCCGTTAACACAATAACTTGAGCAAAAACCGATATATCTTTACTAAACTTAGCCCACATACTTATCGGAACTCACTTTATCTTGGTATAAAAAATGGCCGAAATCCGACCATAACCACGCCCACTTTATCGATATCGAAAATTACGAAAAATGAAGAAAATGCCATAATTCTATACCAACTACGAAAAAAGGGATGAAACATGGTAACTGGATTGGTTTATTGACGCAAAATATAACTTTGGAAAAAACTTTGTAAAATGGGTGTGACACCTACCATATTAAGTAGAAGAAAATGAAAAAGTTCTACAAGGCGAAATCAACAGCCCTTGGAATCTTGGCAGGAATACTGTTAGTGGTATTGCATATATAAATAAATTAGCAGTACCCGACAGATGATTTTCTGGATCACCTGGTCCACATTTTGGTCGATATCGCGAGAACGCCTTCACATATACATCTAAGGGCCAGTCGCTTTTAAAACCCTCACTAATACTTTTAGTTTGATATCCATATCGTACAAATACATTCTAGAGTCACCCTGGCCCACCCTAATGGCGATATCTCGAAAAGGCGTCCACCTATAGACCTAATGCCCACTCCCTCTTAAAATGCTCAGTAACATCTTTCGTTTGATACCCATATCGTACAAACATTCTAGAGTCACCCCTGGCCCACCCTAATGGCGATATCTCGAAAAGGTGTCCACCTATAGACCTAATGTCGACTCCCTCTTAAAATGCTCAGTAACACCTTTCGTTTGATACCCATATCGTACAAACATTCTAGAGTCACCCCTGGCCCACCCTAATGGCGATATCTCGAAAAGGCGTCCACCTATAGACCTAATGCCCACTCCCTCTTAAAATGCTCAGTAACACCTTTCGTTTGATACCCATATCGTACAAACATTCTAGAGTCACCCCTGGCCCACCCTAATGGCGATATCTCGAAAAGGCGACCACCTATAGACCTAATGCCCACTCCCTCTTAAAATGTTCAGTAACACCTTTCGTTTGATACCCATATCGTACAAACATTCTAGAGTCACCCTTGGTCCACCTTTATAGCGATATCTCGAAAAGTCGTCCACCTATAGAACTAAGGATTACTCCCTTTTAAAATACTCATGACCACCTTTCATTTGATACCCATATCGTACAAACACATTCTAGAGTCACCCTGGCCCACCCTAATGGCGATATCTCGAAAAGGCGTCCACCTATAGACCTAATGCCCACTCCCTCTTAAAATGCTCAGTAACACCTTTCGTTTGATACCCATATCGTACAAACATTCTAGAGTCACCCCTGGCCCACCCTAATGGCGATATCTCGAAAAGGCGTCCACCTATAGACCTAATGTCCACTCCCTCTTAAAATGCTCAGTAACACCTTTCGTTTGATACCCATATCGTACAAACATTCTAGAGTCACCCCTGGCCCACCCTAATGACGATATCTCGAAAAGGCGTCCACCTATAGACCTAATGCCCACTCCCTCTTAAAATGCTCAGTAACACCTTTCGTTTGATACCCATATCGTACAATCATTCTAGAGTCACCCCTGGCCCACCCTAAAGGCGATATCTCGAAAAGGCGTCCACCTATAGACCTAATGCCCACTCCCTCTTAAAATGCTCAGTAACACCTTTCGTTTGATACCCATATCGTACAAACATTCTAGAGTCACCCCTGGCCCACCCTAATAGCGATATCTCGAAAAGGCGTCCACCTATAGACCTAATGCTCACTCCCTCTTAAAATGCCCAGTAACACCTTCCGTTTGATACCCATATCGTACAAACATTCTAGAGTCACCCTTGGTCCACCTTTATGGCGATATCTCGAAAAGGCGTCCACCTATAGAACTAAGGATTACTCCCTTTTAAAATACTCATTATCGCCTTTCATTTGATACCCATATCGTACAAACACATTCTAGAGTCACCCTGGCCCACCCTAATGGCGATATCTCGAAAAGGCGTCCACCTATAGACCTAATGCCCACTCCCTCTTAAAATGCTCAGTAACACCTTTCATTTGATTCCCTTATCGTACAACTATAGACACCCCTGGTCCACCTTTATGGCGATATCTCGAAACGGCGTCCACCTATGGAACTAAGGATCACTGCTTTTCAAAATACTCATTAACAGCTTTCATTTGATACCCATATCGTACAAACATATTCTAGAGTCACCCCTGGTCCACCTTTATGGCGATTTCTCGAAAAGGCGTGCACCTATAGAACTAAAGCCCATTCCCTTTTAAAATAATCATTATCACCTTTCATTTGATACCCATATCGTAACACATTCTAGAGTCAGCCCTGGTCCACCTTTATGGCGATATCCCTAAATGGCGTCCATCCATAGAACTATGGCCTACTCTCTCTTAAAATACTCTTTAATACCTTCCATTTGATACACATGTCATACAACCCCATTCCAGGGTTACCCTAGGTTCATTTTCCTACATGGTGATTTTCCTTATTTTGTCTCCATAGCTCTCAACTGAGTATGTAATGTTCGGTTACACCCGAACTTAGCCTTCCTTACTTGTTTCAAATAGATTTTTAATTTAATACACACATACATATTTATATCATACAAAATTAAAAGAATAACCAAACAAAATAAAATTATAATAAGAATTTAATTTAAAGAAATCTAAAAATATATGACTAGACGTAGAACTGTCATTTGGCCATCAAGAAAACTAATGAACAATATTTATGAAATGCTTATGACATTTTTTACTACAAGGTCAAATTTGTTTGGCAGCAGAAGGTGAAGGCGCTAATAACGAGGAAAACATGACGTGAGCCAAATGTTTAAGAGCACCAACTATGACATCATTAAACAGGGTGAAAGATAAGAAAATTTCTTTAATAAGTTCGTATGTATAAATAAGTGAAAGCTTTTGTTGTATGTATGTGTATTATAAGGGTATTTATTTTAAGGCGATTTTTTGCATTTGTCCTAGCTGAATTCCACAACAGTAGCTGCCCAAAAATGCGTATTTTTCTAGGTTATTATACTTAAAGCCGCTTTCAACAGCACGAAAAGGTGATGCCTTTATGCCTCTATACGGCTGTACAAAATAATGACGTTGAGCAACACCATCACCTCAGTCAGAATTGCGAAGAGCCGCTCCGAGTAGTTCGAAACTAAACGAGATTTCAGACAGCTTATATCCCGATCTTGCAATTTCTTTAATTTGATGCTGAAGAAAATTATACTAGCTGCAGAACCTAACCGCTTTGGAACAATATTCTATAAAAGCAAGCAATTACTGGCGTAGGCTGACGAAATTGATATCATCGGCCTAACCACCTGCGCCGTAAATTCTGCTTACTCCAAACTGGGGAAAAGAAGCCGAGAATATGGGTTTTGATGGTGAATGAGGGCAAAATGGAGTATCTACTGTCTACCACGCCACTGTTGGCAGCCATAATCTCGAAATATTAAATGACTTCTTTTATTTGGGAACCAGCATTAACACGAGCAACATCAGTTTTGAAATCCAGCAAAGAATCAATCTTGCCAATAAATACTACTTTGGACTAGGTAGGCAATTAAAAAGTGAAATCCTCTCTAGACAAACGAAAATCATGCTATACAGGTCACATATGAGGTAGCTCTGGTAGTGTTCGAAAAAAAGTTCTTCAAGAGAACTCGCGTTGGCGACTGTTCAGCTTTTAAGCACCAACTAATTAAGTAAATAAGTGACCATATCAATACTCCCCGAAGTTTTTGAGAAGTGTCTGGGATATGGAAAGTCCTTTGTCGGTTATGAATCGGGTATGCTCTTTTACTACTTTTTAGAAAACATGAGTCGTATGCAGAGCGGTGCTGAATTCTGAACTGCACATAACAGAACAGCTCTCCAAATCAATATATTCAATTAAAACAGTTATTTAATGAACACTTTTTAAATAACTGTTAAACGCAGGTACTGCTGGTTTGGATTGCTCGCAGAGAACGACCGTTTTGGAGGCAAAATAAACGAAATGGTCAGTAAAGAAGAACAACCGACTATCCAAAAAATACAAATCTCGTTCGACCTAGTATTGTTATCAAAGAGATATAAATATAAGATCGATAGTAAACGTTATCGATGGCTTCACGGATTATTATCGATACATTTTCAAAAAAATATCGAGCTGCTAATGAAAACTCAATCAATTTGTTATCGTAAAAATATCGATAAGCTATCGAAATTTGACCGAAAAAATATCGGTTCCTTATCGAAAACATATATATTTGCTGTCGAAAATATATTAATTTGTTATGGAAGAGATTACAATCTATTTGTCATCGAAAATATAGATTTTTTATCGTAAAAATATCGATATATTAGCGAAAAAAATATCGATGTGTTATCGAAAAAGTATAGCCTTCTTATCGAAAAATCATCTATTTGTCGTCGAAAAAATATTGATTTGTTATCGAAAAATAACGGTTTAGTAGCGGCTTGTTAATGCCGATTCATTTAGTTGAACTTCACTTCTTCATCGGCTCAGCTTTTCGGGTGCTGAATCTTGATCCTAAAAGTACCTAACAGTTCTAAAAAAACCGTAGGTAATAAAACACTGAGAAAGCCCTTTATTGTTCTTGGATATCGAATGTAATCCGTGATTAACGTATATAACGTTTTCTATGTAAAAATTAAATGCAATCTTTGATTTGAATCAATTAATCAAAGGCAGCGCCTAAACCAGATCCACCTTCTACTAAACTAGTTAAAAAACTTAGCGAGAAGACAGAGTTCGTGTTAGTAGCTCTCTCGATAGTTTTGTGCTAGTGTGGAATTAGTGCGATTGGTTTAAGGGTGGAAACTTTTGATAGAATTTGAACCTTCGAGCTTTGGGTTTTCGATATTAAGAGTTTTTTTTTTAATTCTTATTCCTTTTTCTCTTCTCAATTTCAAATCTTACATTTACCTTTTCCCTAATATCCATGCTCTCTTTTCCTAGGAATTATCCAATTTAATACCTTCTCGCCTCCTTCCCTTTTCCTGCCTATTTTTCTTTTTCTACCACTTCTCTGATTTATTGTAATGGTTTGCTTTATGTTCACTCACTGAGTTTTTCCTCGGTGTCCATTTGACTTATATTAAGTCAACCATGTAGTTAAGTGTAACGAGTGATGCTGTAATATTTATATATAAAAATTCCTATATTTCACCTGAAGCACCTTGTTGTTGTTGTTGTAGCGATAAGAACACTCTCCGAAGGCCTTGGGGAGTGCTATCGATGTTGACGGTCCTTTGCCCGATGCAGATCCGGTACGTTACGGTAACAAGCACCATAAAGGTACTAGCCCGACCATCTAGGGAACGATTTGGTATGACCACATGAAACCTTATACGCTATCCCGCCCTCCCAACCCCTAGATCCATCAGGAGTTCGGGGTCGCCAGAGCCTCGGCGGTTAATGAAACAGGATTCACCACGGGTAGATGAGGTTGACATTTGGGTTGGAGAAGCTATATATTGCTATGGCAACCTCTTGAGAGGGTTGCGCTACACAACCCCTTGAACCAATTTTGTATTTTAGTCGCCTCTTACGACAGGCATACCTGCCGCGGGTATATTCCAAGCCCCCTAACCCATTGGGGCGATCAGAAGCACCCTAATATGCGTAAGTATCTTTGTATAAAATTTGGCGATATAAATCTTTGGGTAAAGCCAAAACAAAACAAGTAAGGAAGGCCAAGTTCGGGTGTAACCGAACATTACAAACTCAGCTGAGAGCTTAGCTGCGTTGGTTTCGTAGGGTTTCGCAGATGTTTTATAAGTGGTTTTTAATTCCATATCACATACGTTTGGGAAATATCGACCAAATTGTAGACCAGGGGTGACGTTTTTTGGAACGATTTTCCTTCATCCTTGTCAAATAAGGGAAAATTACCATGTAGGAAAATGAACCTAGGGTAACCCTGGCATGTGCTTGTACGATATGGGTATCAAATTAAAGGTATTAATGAGGGTTTTAAAAGGGAGTGGCTCTTAGTTGTATATATGAAGGCGTTTTCGAGATATCGACCAAAATGTGGACCGGGATGACCCAGAACATCATCTGTCGGGTACCGCTAATTTATTTATATATGTGATACCACGAACAGTATTCCTGCCATGATTCCAAGGGATTTTGATTTCACCCTGCAGAACTTTTTCATTTTATTCTACTTATTATGGTAGGTGTCACACCCATTTTAAAAAGTTTTTCTAAAGTTATATTTTGCGTCAATAAATCAATCCAATTACCATGTTTCATCCCTTTTTTCGTATTTGGTATAGAATTTTTTTCATTTTTCGTAACTTTCGATATCGAATAAGTGGGCGTGGTAATAGTCGGATCTCGGCCATTTTTTACACCAATACAAAGTGAGTTCAGATGAACTGAGTTTAGTAAAGATATATCGATTTTTGCTCAAGTTATCGTGTTAACGGCCGGGCGGAAGGACAAACGGTAGGCTGTGTATAAAAACTGGGCGTGGCTTCAACCGATTTATTCTATTTTCACAAAAAACAGTTATCGTCATAGAAGCTATGCCCTTACCAAATTTCACAAGGATTGGTAAATTTTTGTTCGACTTATGGCATTAGAAGTTTTCTAGACAAACTAAATGAAAAAGGGCGGAGCGACGCTCATTTTGAAATTTTCTTTTATTTTTGTAGTTTGTTGCACCATATCATTACTGGAGTTGAATGTTGACATAATTTACTTATATACTGTAAAGATATTCAATTTTTTCTTAAAATTTGACTTTTAAATTTTTTTTTAAGTGGGCCGTTTCGTCATCCGATTTTGCTATTTTTTATTAAGCACACATACAGTAATGGGAGTAACGTTCCTGCCAAATTTCATCATGATATCTTCAACGACTGCCAAATTACAGCTTGCAAAACTTTTAAATTACATTCTTTTAAAAGTAGGCGGTGCCACGCCCATTGTTCAAAATTTTACCAATTTTATAATCTGCGTCATAAGGTCAACCACCTGCCAAGTTTCATCGCTTTATCCGTCTTTGTTAATGAATTGTCGCACTTTTTGGTTTTTTCGAAATTTTCGATATCGAAAAAGTGGACGTGGTTATAGTCCGATTTCGTTCATTTTAAATAGCGATCTGAGATGAGTGCCCAGGAACTTACATACAACTTACAATTTCATTAACATACCTCAAAATTTACTCAAGTTATCGTGTTTGCGGATAGACGGACGGACGGGCATGGCTAAATGAATTTATTTTTTCGCCCAGATTATTTTGAAATATAGAAGTCTATATCTATCTCGATTAGTTTATGCCATTACGGGGTACTGTTACGCGAACAAAATTAATATACTCTGTGAGCTCTGCTCAGCTGAGTATAAATACAAAAACCATATAGCGCAAGTAAGGAGAGAAGAAGCACATTAGTCTTAATTTATGAATTGAAAACAAACTGAAAATAAGGGCTGCAAAATAAGGCGCAGCTGCCCATGTGTGGGTGTGTGTTGCTTAGAAAACACATACTTGCACACATCGTATATGCCGTAATAATGCGTAGCTGTTAGTAGCCGCTGAGTACCCTTAGGTAAAGCATATTGGGGGATGTAGATGATGATGGAGTTGAGTTGTAAGAGGTGTTAACGTAATTCGACGATTTAGTTGCATGTCAAGAGCAGTTTGTTAAGGAAGTGCTTTTCAAGGACGCAACTTTTTCTGTATTTAGGAAATGTTTTGGAAAAATAGTTGCAACTTGAATTGTAGAAGAAGCACAATTTAATTTTCTATATTGAAGCAATGTAAGAGATGGAGAACTTAATATATTCACTGAAGTTATAACAAATTGATAAACTGTTTTGTTATTAAATAACTGAACATGCGCGTAGATGAGCCGAGCGCTGTGACGTACAAAAGCGTGTACATACACATCTACATATATACCGATTAGAGTAAGCTTGGCATAAGATAACGTAATCAGCAAATTGAAATCAATGAAAAGTGTTTGGAGGAAGCTAACTGCAACTACAAAGCAAATAACCAATTTAAGTTATTTTCAAAAATGGCATTAAAACTTTCTATATTAAAAGCCATTTTGGCAATAATAAACACAGTGCTACCGGTGCGTATGAGTAACATTTGTTAAGTTTGTTGCTAAATTTGTGTTGCAAATACGATTTTTGGTATTTTTTACAGTTACTTGGTACTGGTTTGGTCGCCCTCTCTGTTTATGAACTAAATACATCAACGCCTGGTACTATGCAACACATTTCGATAGTTATACAAATATTTGTGGGCTCATTTGTTGTGCTCACCTCATTCCTCGGTTGTTTTGGATTATGTGGTGCATCCTTTAGTCTAACTTGGACGGTAAGTCTCGTTGTCATAGTTTGTAAAAATAAGTTATTTTAAATTTATGATGGATGAGCTTCAACATAGTAAAGAGCGCATTGCGGTACTACTAATTAAGATAGAGGGCTTTTCCTCTTTTAAATATTCGAGAAAGTTAAGCATTTCGTAAAACTAATTCTGCGCAGCATATCCTTGACTTCAACAATTCCATAGCTGGCGTTAGGGTTATTTAGGTTAGGTTGGTGAACTATGCCCTGTTAAGAGACATCTCAGTTGGACACTTCAATGGTCCCCTGTGTTATTACATTATCTAATGCTGATAATGCACGATAAAGTTACGGATCCTGGATATTTCCTCTGGAGACTTGAAAAAGTCTCAGTCGGGACTTTTACGCCTCACTCTCCAACCCCTGCTGGGATTCTACAGAGTTTCGCTCTGTTAGCACTCCAATGATCATGGATATATGAACTTTAGTAAAAACAGAACAGTCCCGCTGAGTGCTTTCAGTCAACAATTCGCTAGAAAGACCTCGACTCCTGATAAGATGTGGTGCCAGCTTAATTAACTGAACGCTCACCTATCCAATAACAATAGCAATAACAAGTTTAAACTGCTAGTTTCCTTGGACTCCCGTTAGAAGACTTTGGTGACATTTTTTGAGTGGTTGCGCCAATGAATGAGGCAAAGCACTGCTAACACAACAACAACAATAAGCTAGGATTATAACAGACAGTACCAGGTGGTGGAAAAGGCTTTGAACCCATTGTCGAGCGAGAAGTTTAGTAACGCAAAGGTTGCTAATGTCAATGTCTAAGCTTCGAGGATGATAATGTTCTTAATAACATTTAACATGACCAAGATATAGCGCTCACAGTCATAGATAAGTCCAAACCTTCAAAAGTAGTAATCAAATCTGCAATGGTTTTGTGGCGAACTGCAGACTATATTGCTTAATACCTTCTACAGGCTGGCTGCCTAAATACCTCGAATGCTTGGTAAAAAAATCTGGAGCGATTTATCCTCTAGGGCATGTGAAGAGAACTCATATCTACTATAATTAGTATGAAACTGATATTTTGACTACAAAGAATCCCAGTAAATTTGTTTCTAGAGTAGCCATCAGGATATTCAGAGAGAGCGCTGCCTTTTTCGATGTCCAAGACTGCAGCCAAAATGTCAGTTTTCGACATTTTGCGTCGCAATACTCGCAAAAGCTAGTCATTATATAGCTCCACTTTCTACTATATAGGATTAGAAGTTCCTGGTAAAATGAATTGTGGTTTCCAACGACGCCACTTACATTAAATGAAATTATTCCAATTCAACCCTACCTAAGTATCTACGCGCTACTGGAAATTATTTGTAAATATAGTTTTTTGTAGAAAAAGTAAAGAAACTGTAAGCCTGAAGGTTTTAAGTACTGCCTTAATCTATCGACTATATTCGTATATACAGTTTCCAGACTCGAAAATGAAGTTCTATTTAAGAATAACCTTGTCTAGATTTTCGATAGCATGGATCCTTCAGAGAAATTCTAGATTTTTTATTGCCAGTTTGTAATATCTGTTTAAGGAAATGTGTTCCGCGTTGGTAGGTTTCGGTAGGCATCACATTCGACGGACTTAGTTACTGAGATTCGACGAACAAGAAATGGTTTATGAATATGCCACTACAGTCCATAGAAAAGTACACCATTTTCATGTTAAAATGGGAAAACTTCAACTTGAAATAAGAAAACTTCATTTCAAAATCAGGACAGACAAATTAAAACGAGAAAGCTTCAGTTTAATGTGAGAAAATTTCATTTGAAAATCAGAATAGTCAATTTAAAATATGAAAACTTCAGTTTAAAATGAGACAATTTCATTTGGGAATGTTTCATTTCAAAATAGAAAACCTTTATTTGAAAATAAAACAAGCCACATGAAAACGAGAATATTTCATTTAAAAATAAGAGAATATATTTTCAAAAACAGAAATTTTTATTTGAAAACGACAATCCACCATTTGAAAATGAGAAAAAACAAGTAAGGACGCGACTTCATACCTTTCATGAATGGTGCTGAACAATAATCTTATCCCATTCGTAATCTCCAAATAATGCGCTGTATAAGATAGGAAATATATAGTGAACAGATGTACATACCTAAACGATATTAAGATAAATATAAGAAAATGGCAAAAAACCCCCTTATCTGAACGATCGGTTGTATGGGATCTATATTATATATAGCTCCGATGGCAATGATTTTAACAAGAAATCTTCTATGACATATTAGAATATATATCACCAAGTTTCACGTTTTTTTATTGGAAACTAAGGGAGAAATGGCCAAAAATCTTTCTATCTGAACGATCGGGATATATATTACATATAGCTCCGATCGAAATGATTTTTTCATGAAATCTTCTATGATATATTAGAATAAATATCACCAAGTTTAACGTTTTTATATTGGAAATTGAGGGAGAAATTGCCAAAAATCTTTCTATCTGAAAGATCGGTTTTATGGGATATATACTGTATATAGCTCCGATCAAAGTGATTTTTTCAGAAAAACTTCTATGATATATTTAAATATATATCACCAAGTTTCACGTTTATACTTTCTAAATTAAGGGAGAAGTGGCCAAAAATCTTTCTATCTGAACGATCGGTTGTATGGGATATAACTATATATAGCTCCCATCAAAGTGATTTTTTCAGGATATCTTATATGATATATTAGAATATATATCACCGAGTTTCACGTTTATACTTCCTAAATTGCGGCAGTAATGACCAAAATCGTCTTATCTGAACGATCGGTTGTATGGGAGATATATGTTATAGTGGTCCGATCCTACCGGGTCCGACAAATGTCTAATATAAAACAAAAATACATTCTTGTGCCAAATTTCATTGGGATATCTCAAAATTTGAGGGAGAAGTTTGCGTTCAAACAGATAGACAGACGGACAGACCGACATGGCTATATCAACTCAATTCGTTGCCCTGATCAAATTGGTATACTTAATGGTGAGTATATCTTCTATATTTCTCACGTTACAAACATCGGACCAAAGTTAATATACCATTTCATGTTCATGAAGGGTATAAAAAATGTTATAACAATTTGATTATAACTAATTGCCTACAGGCATATTTTCTATGTAAAGCTACAGCATTTGTATGGAAAGAGGATGAGTGTTGAAACGCTCGTGCACAATCACCGCCAGTTATGATTACTTTAGCTCCGTTTACCAAAATTTCCAAGTACTGCAATGGGAATGGTCATGTGACTCCTCACATATATGAATATGTTTTTATCTTAGCCCATATGGTTTCAATAGGGTTCATCATGTGCGATTAAGGGCCAAGGCGTAACACCTGCGATCGTCCCCCTGAATGGCTACCTACAGCGTTCTCTAGTATAGAGTGATATAGAGCATTGTCGCATATTATAACTTTTTTTATATTAATGTTGCTGTTCATGGTTATTGAGACACGTTGAACTCAGCACAAACTCGCATCTGAATTGCAGTAAGGGTAATACTGCAGTTCTGCTCTAACCACGAAACCATGACATCGACTTGTTCCCGAGAAAGAAGTTTGGGTTTGCAGCCGCCCCTTGTTTCATGTTCGGTGCGTCCAGACTTTATCCAGCCCCAACCATAACTCTGTTTCGGTCTTCCTTTGATTTTTTCTTATAAACTTTTCTCGATCATTCTTCGGTATCTGAAAAATTATACGTATAGAAATACATATAGGTATACAAAGATTTTAGCTTGTCTGCATTTGACCATACCATCTATTTCTTGGCGACAAATTGGGCACATTTTGTCATCCCTGTTCAATGGAAAACGTATGCAGTGTTCGTGAAATAGGTGCTTACATGGTAGAATACGCGAAATCGCTCTTCTATCAATTTTTTCAACGCAAATAGCACAATTGTCCTAGAACTGCATTATTACTTCTGCTCTGTTTTACTCGATTAATAATATTATTATTTTCTTTCCTGTCATATTTCGCATAGGTGACTCTGATTTTTCGTTGCCTACTTGATGTCTTTTCCATTAAAGAGGTGCTGTTGTGCATAGTTGTTTTCATTTAAAACTTAAGCACGTACGATATTATATTCTCATTTTAAAACTAAACTTTCTTATTATACTCAGTTGAGCAGAGCTCACAGAGTATATTAAGTTTGATTGGATAACGGTTGGTTGTACATATATAAAGGAATCGAGATAGATATAGACTTCCATATATCAAAATAATCAGGATCGAAAAAAAATTTGATTGAGCCATGTCCGTCCGTCCGTCCGTTAACACGATAACTTGAGTAAATTTTGAGGTATCTTGATGAAATTTGGTATGTAGGTTCCTGAGCACTCATCTCAGATCGCTATTTAAAATGGACGATATCGGACTATAACCACGCCCACTTTTTCGATATCGAAAATTTCGAAAAACCGAAAAAGTGCGATAATTCATTACAAAAGACAGATAAAGCGACGAAACTTGGTAGATGAGTTGAACTTATGACGCAAAATAGAAAATTAGTAAAATTTTGGACCATGGGCGTGGCACCGTCCACTTTTAAAAGAAGGTAATTTAAAAATTTTGCAAGCTGTAATTTGGCAGTCGTTGCAGATATCATGATGAAATTTGGCAGGAACGTTACTCTTATTACTATATGTACGCTTAATAAAAATTAGCAAAATCGGAGAAGGACCACGCCCACTTTAAAAAAAAAAAAATTTGTTAAAGTAAAATTTTAACAAAAAATTTAATATCTTTACAGTATATAAGTAAATTATGTCAAGATTCAACTCCAGTAATGATATGGTGCAACAAAATACAAAAATAAAAGAAAATTTAAAAATGGGCGTGGCTCCGCCCTTTTTCATTTAATTTGTCTAGGATACTTTTAACGCCATAAGTCGAACAAAAATTAACCAATCCTTTTGAAATTTGGTAGGGGCATAGATTTTATGGCGTTAACTGTTTTCTGTGAAAATGGGCGAAATCGGTTGATGTCACGCCCAGTTTTTATACACAGTCGTCCGTCTGTCCTTCCGCATGGCCGTTAACACGATAACTTGAGCAAAAATCGATATATCTTTACTAAACTCAGTTCACGTACTTATCTGAACTCACTTTATTTTGGTATGAAAAATGAACGAAATCCGACTATGACCACGCCCACTTTTTCGATATCGCAACATGGTAATTGGATGGTTTTATTGACGCGAAATATAACTTTAGAAAAACTTTATAAAATGGTTGTGACACCTACTATATTAAGTAGAAGAAAATGAAAAAGTTCTGCAGGACGAAATATAAAACCCTTAAAATCTTGGCAGGTATTACATATATAAATAAAGTAGCGGTATCCAACAGATGATGTTCTGGGTCACCCTGGTCCACATTTTGGTCGATATCTGGAAAACGCCTTCACATATACAACTACCACCACTCCCTTTTAAAACTCTCATTAATACCTTTAATTTGATACCCATATCGTACAAACTCATTGTAGAGTCACCCCTGGTCCACCTTTATGGCGATATCTAGAAAAGGCGTCCACCTATAGAACTAAGGCCCACTCCCTTTTAAAATACTTATTAACTCCTTTCGTTTGATATCCATATTGCACAAACGAATTCTAGAGTCACCCCTGGCCCACCTTTATGGCGATATCTCGAAACGGCGTCCACATATGGAACTAAGGATTACTCCCTTTTAAAATACTCATTAACACCTTTCTTTTGATACCTATATTGTACAAACAAATTCTAGGGTCACCCCTGGTCCACCGTTATGGCGATATCTCGAAAATGCGACCACCACTCCCTTTTAAAACCCTCATTAATACCTTTAGTTTGATACCCATATCGTTCAAACACATTCTGGAGTCACCCCTGGTCCACCTTTATGGCGATATTTCGAAATGGCGTCCACCTACAGAACTAAGGCCCACTCCTTTGAAAATACTCATTAACACCTTTCGTTTGATGCCCATATTGTACAAACAAATTCTAGGGTCACTCCTGGTCCACCTTTATGGCGATATCTCGAAACGGCGTCCACCTATGGAACTAAGGATTACTCCCATTTAAAATACTCATTAACACCTTTCTTTTGATACCCATATTGTACAAACAAATTCTAGGGTCACCCCTGGTCCACCTTTATGGCGATATCTCGAAACGGCGTCCACCTATGGAACTAAGGATTACTCCCTTTTAAAATACTCTTTAACACCTTTCTTTTGATACCCATATTGTACAAACAAATTCTAGGGTCACCCCTGGCCCACCTTTATGGCGATATCTCGAAACGGCGTCCACCTATGGAGCTAAGGATTACTCCCTTTTAAAATACTCATTAACACCTTTCTTTTGATACCCATATTGTACAAACAAATTCTAGGGTCACCCCTGGCCCACCTTTATGGCGATATCTCGAAACGGCGTCCACCTATGGAACTAAGGATTACTCCCTTTTAAAATACTCATTAACACCTTTCGTTTGATGCCCATATTGTACAAACAAATTCTAGGGTCACTCCTGGTCCACCTTTATGGCGATATCTCGAAACGGCGTCCACCTATGGAACTAAGGATTACTCCCTTTTAAAATACTCATTAACACCTTTCTTTTGATAACCATATTGTACAAACAAATTCTAGGGTCACCCCTGGCCCACCTTTATGGCGATATCTCGAAACGGCGTCCACCTATGGAACTAAGGATTACTCCCTTTTAAAATACTCATTAACACCTTTCTTTTGATACCCATATTGTACAAACAAATTCTAGGGTCACCCCTGCTCCACCTTTATGGCGATATCTCGAAACGGCGTCCACCTATGGAACTAAGGATTACTCCCTTTTAAAATACTCTTTAACACCTTTCTTTTGATACCCATATTGTACAAACAAATTCTAGGGTCACCCCTGGTCCACCTTTATGGCGTTATCTGGAAACCGCGTGCACCTATGGAACTAAGGATTACTCCCTTTTAAAATACTCATTAACACCTTTCGTTTGATAACCATATCGTACAAACACATTCTAGAGTCACCCCTGGGCCACCTTTATGGCGATATCTCGAAACGGCGTCCACCTATGGAACCAAGGATTACTCCCTTTTAAAATACTCATTAACACCTTTCGTTTGATACCCATATCGTACAAACACATTCTAGAGTCACCCCTCGTCCACCTTTATGGCGATATTTCGAAACGGCATCCACCTATAGAACTAAGGCCCACTCCCTTTTAAAATACTCATTAACACCTTTCGTTTGATGCCCGTATTGTACAAACAAATTCTGGGGTCACTCCTGGTCCACCTTTATGGCGATATCTCGAAACGGCGTCCACCTATGGAACTAAGGATTACTCCCTTTTAAAATACTCATTAACACCTTTCTTTTGATACCCATAATGTACAAACAAATTCTATGGTCACCCCTGGTCCACCTTTGTGGCGATATCTCGAAACGGCGTCCACCTATGGAACTAAGGATTACTCCCTTTTAAAATACTCATTAACACCTTTCATTTGATACCCATATCGTACAAACGCATTCTAGAGTCAACCCTGATCCACCTTCATGGCTATATCCCTAATGGCGTCCACCTATAGAACTATGGCCCACTCCCTCATAAAATACTCTTTAATGCCTTTCATTTGATACACATTCCAGGGTTTCCCTCGGTTCATTTTCCTACATTGTTATTTTCCCTTATGTTGTCACCATAGCTGGCGGCCACCGTGGTGTGATGGTAGCGTGCTCCGCCTATCACACCGTATACCCTGGGTTCAACTCCCGGGCAAAGCAACATCAAAATTTTAGAAATAAGATTTTTCAATTAGAAGAAATTTTTTCTAAGCGGGGTCGCCCCTCGGCAGTGTCTGGCAAGCGCTCCGATTGTATTTCTGCCATGAAAAGCTCTCAGTGAAAACTCATCTCAGTGAAAATTCAAGAGGAGCACGACGCAAATTGGAAGAGAAGCTCGGCCTTAGATCTCTTCGGAGGTTATCGCGCCTTACATTTATTTATTTTTTTTTTTGTCACCATAGCTCTCAACTGAGTATGTAATGTTCGGTTACACCCGAACTTAACCTTCCTTACTTGTTAATTAAGTTTTTTTTATTTTGACTCGAAATTTTCTCATTTTCAAGTGAACAATCCAATTTTAAAATTGAGAATTCTCGTTTTTAAATGAAGCTTTCTCTTTTTAAGTTGAAAAGTCTGATTTGGAATTGAAATTTTCCCATTTTAAACTCAATTATCTGATTTTTAATTGAAGGTTAACCATTTTAATCTGAAAATGGTGTAGACAGGCGCCACACGGCGGACTAGATAGAACGTACTGTTCTAATTTATACTTTTCTACTTTAACCTTGATATTTGATAAATATCTTTTTTCATTTTTTTGCAGTACATAACATGCATAATTTTATTACTTACATTGCAAACCTATTTAATAACTGTAGCTGGCGTAACAAATTACGTAAAAAATACTACGAATCACTTGGATAAATTGTGGAGTAATGTCACCTTAAATGCTGCAGAAATAGCCAAAATTGAGCAACAAGTTAGTAGATTTACAAATTTGAAAGAATTTAAAGATAAAAAAGTTTCCCTTATTTATGTACTTACTTATTATTTTTTCGAATATTTTTTTTAAGTATGAATGCTGTGGGAAATCAGGTACTCGTGATTATTTAAAGTTAGACAAGCGTATACCAAAAAACTGTTATCGCAACTTTTCTGGTGCTCAAAATGATCTTTATACCGTTGGTTGCTTGCAGCCCCTACAAGAAATGGCACGCAAAAGTAAAAGCACTGGCTTGATCATCAAGCTGACATTATTTGGTTTTGAAGTGAGTACTAAGATGTAGAAGAGACCATCATTAGCATCTATTAAGATACATTTTTATTTTATTTATACCCTCTACAGATGCTGGCTTTGTTCGCTTCTTTCTTTATGGGTATTACTATACGAAACGTGCGAAGAAGAGAACTGTTTGTCGACACCTAATATTGTTTACAAAATAATAAATAATAGTAACGAGTTATTTGTAAATATGATAATTATAATTTATTTTTTAAAAAAGTACCAAAATTAAAAGTGAGCAAATGTACAATGTTTATAAAAAAAAAAAATAAATAAATATATATTTAATTAAAAACAAATAAGACATCGAAAAGAATCTATGAGTATTTCAAAGGTTTTAAAAACAACAACAAAATATTTATACTTGTTAAAAAATTGTTTGAAGTGTTTGATGTGTAAGCACATTTTCTCATGGTATGAGGGAATTCTGAATGTCAGCGTAAGGTGTAAGCGAATGCGTAAGCTAAAGAGTAGCTTTTGTAAGGGGTATTCTGTTAGATTAGAGATATAAATACAGGCGTTGTATGTAACATTGGTATATGTACTGTATGGAGTAACCGAGCATGTAGTATGCGGTATTGGCATGCTGAATGAAGTAGAATATAATGACAGCGTAAGTGCTGTCACTACAATGTAGTGTATTGTAAGAACAATGTGCGTGGTAGAGTTGATTTGAGCGAAATCACAC
Source organism: Eurosta solidaginis (assembly GCF_040869045.1). NCBI lineage: Eukaryota > Metazoa > Arthropoda > Insecta > Diptera > Tephritidae > Eurosta > Eurosta solidaginis. Next base: position 256,615,733 of record NC_090321.1, read on the forward strand.
AGCAACACAGGGCAAACGCACCACTTTCACATATATTAAAACTTCTCAGCGTATACACAATTTTCGTGCATGCAAATGCAATATATGTAAACACTGCTGTTATGTTGGAATTAAAGAGCCAACGATATTGTGGGAAATATGAGCAAATGCGCCCTTTTTATTACTGATACAAAAAGTATCAGTAAAGCAAAACTTTACAACAACTAAGGCATGAAGTAGCTGAATGCGTTTATAACCATTTCAACTATCGTAGGAGTGCGGGTTCGACTCCCACTCCCGGGCGAAAAGGCTTTGAAGAGATTTACAAGGTATAATCGAAACAGCTGTCACCTTGTCCGTCCTGATGTCACGTTGTTTAAATTTTTCCCAAATTATTAAATAAATTATAAAAATTGCTTGAAATAAATGTTTTCATACATTTAAAGCGATACGGGCAATCCCCGGCAAACTCATAAAAATAAAATTAAAATAAATAAAATAAAATGAGACAAGATAGAACTTTATTAAATTAAAATAAATTGAATGAATTTTTAAGCGGGGATTACCCTTATTGCTTTAAATGTATTAAAACATTTATTTGAAGCAATTTTTAATTTATAATTTATTTAATAACTAGCAGACCCGGCAGACGTTGTTCTGCCCTAAATTTGTTACATCTGCATACATTTTAATAAGCTTTTTCCGTCTAACTCTGCCCTCGCCCCTCTACACTTTTTCCTAATCTTTGTATTCACTCCTCCCTCCGTCTTTTTCGCTTCATCTATCTCCATCTTCGTCTCATTCTATCTGTTTCTCAGTCTCCTTCTCTATTTTCTCTTCTCTCCGGTTTTCCTCCTTCTTCTTCATCTCTTATTGCCAGTCCCAGAGGGTGGATTTTGTTTCAGTCCCATTCCGAGTCTCATTGCCAGTCCCACTCCGAGTCTCAATCTCAGTCCCAGTCTTAATCCCAGTCCCAGTCCGTATCTGGTCTACATCCCGGAAAAAAGCATCGTAAATACTAATATAGGCAAATTTATATACCAAATTTCAGGCAAATCGAATAGGACGTATGTAAATAGGTATGTGGGTATTATTAATTCATGTCTTTATTTCGGCTTCGCATGCATATTTATCAGTTTTGCCAGATTGATGCGACTAAATCGAATATCACAATGAAAATTACTTAAAGGCTCTCAGCACCAGCTTTCATTTGATATCCAAAATACACACACATTCTAGGGGTATCCGGGTCCATGTTTTGGCCTATATTCCGAGAACCTAGTCACCAATAGGTATGAAAACTACGCTGTACTAAAGCACTCATCAACAGCTTTCATTTGATATCCATATTGTATAAACACATTCTAGGGGCCCCGGGTCCACGTTTTGGCCTATATTTCGAAACCCTAGTCACCGATGGGTATGAAAACTACCCTGTACTAAAGCACTTAACAACAGTTTTCATTTGATATCCATATTGTATAAGCACATTCTAGGGGTGCGCGGGTCCACGTTTTGGCCTATATCCCGATACCCTAGTCTCCCAGGGGTACGAAAAATACCCAGTGTCAAAGTACTCATAAACAGCTTCGATTTGATACCCATATTGTACAAACACTTCCTGGAGTTACCCGGGTCCATGTTTTGGCCTATATCTCGAGACCCTAGTCACCCGGTATCAAAGTACTCATTATACAAACCTTCCCCGTAGAAAAATACATATATATACCAATTTTCATAATAATCGGTCCAGTAGTTTTTGAGTTAATCGATGACATATATACAAACATTCAATTTATATATATGTATGAATATAGATTTGGGAACAATTTTTGTTCGTCCTGATGTCACGTTGTTTAAATTTTTCCCAAATTATTAAATAAAAAATAAATTGAATTGAATTAAATTCAATTTAATCAAATTAATTGAAACTGAGATAAATTAAATTAAGATAAGTTGAATTAGGTTAATCTACATGCATATATTAAATTTAATTTAATTAAATCGACAACTATCCGTTTGTTATCGAAAGTATATAAATGTATTTCCGGAAACTTATAGATTTTTATCCAAGTGTTGGCAATTTGTTATCGGAGCGTTATCGAAAAACTATGGATTTTGTTATCAAAAATGTATCGATTTGCTATCGATTTCTTATTAATGTGCCACCAATGTTTTCTTGTTTACTAAACACATTAATTTTGTTGACGTACACATGTATGTTTTAATATCAATTTTAACGAGTACTTTGTACTCACACCTTTTTTTGTTTTGTTTGCAGACCGAAAAATCACACTTTCATCGAAGCTACCGATTGATTGCGTATATACGTAGTATATATCACACCATTTTCCCTGCAAGAATGCTGCTAACGATCTTATAGGATGTGGCCCTACCGTGTAATAGTAAATAAGAAATCTGGAGCGCGTCATTTTCCCTGACATATTTTTTATTTTTTAAAAGTAGAAAAGTTTTCTAATGTGCATAGGTGCGATAACTCTGTCGCAAAGTTCTATTTGACTATGCTAGTTTAATCTTTGAAAATAACCGAATAGTAAATCCATTTAATTGCCTACAATTTGGCGAATGCCAGCTGACAAGACAGAATGCTTAACAAATGTCAGTCAATATAAATAAATAAAACAGAACTATAAATAGAATATATTTTTGTATATTATTTGTAAGAACAAAACAATTTTAGATAATATATTTTTATTAAATCTCAAATGAAACATACATATTTGAAAAAACAAAAATAACGTAACTCATTTTTAACCACACTTAATAACCAAAACACTTGAAAAGAGAAAATGAGGGAGATATACATCGATCAAATACATAAATGTATTAACAAAAAACAACATTTTTAAAATATTGAACGCAGCAAAAATTTTCCACTACCTGTTTATTTAATAATGTTTGGCGTTAGTTAGTTTTTCATTTTCCTCTCCCTTCTTTTGCTCTTGAAAAGTAAATAAGATCTTGCATGTCCATCATCATTTCGTCAGCGAATTCAGGTGACTAATAGACACATGAACCGCAGACATAATATTGGGTACCTCGTCAGATGGTCTATGGCATAAAAATTTTGAAAGGAAATTTTGTACATTTGAATACATATTTACTATATAGAAGATCAAGGGTATGGTGCCAACGTGTTCATATTAGGGATGAAACGGAAGTGAGCTTACCGGAAGCGGATTGAGAACCGAACTCGGAATTGAAAGCAGGGTATAAAAATATACTTCTAGAAATTGAAGAGGGCGACGAATAAAATAAAATTAAAAACTTTTTTAATAAGTAGTGAAGATAGGAAGAATGACTTGCTAAGAAACTGAATAGACGAAATATATTTGCTAAACTCTATACACTGAAAGAAATGGTGCTAGTAAAATCAACAAATCGCTTCTGTTGTTCTTGACTTAACGGAGATCCGGTGAAATTGCTGGAATTACGGTTAATTCGACCGAGTTCTTTGTCAAAGGAAGAAATTAGTTTAGTCATTTCAACAGAAGAGAAATTGTCGCTCTTAAGTTAACAAAACTCTGTAAAATTTACAGTATCCTGGTCAATCTAACTGATTTTTCTGTTAACACAACTGATCTCACTGGTCGTTTCAACAGCGATCAACAGTCAATGCATGAGCAAATTTCAAAGAGAATTTTACGCTCACTGCGTTCTCTACTTTGTACTAATGACGATGGTGCCACTTGTTTAAAAAAAATACCAAAATAAGAAAACAAACAAATCGAAAAAACACACAAAATAGGAAAACAACAAAAAACTAGTTTTTCAGTTATCAATACAAAACGAAAAACACTTTTCGAATTTACTGTGCAAAAAATTATGAACTACCGGACACCTATTTATCGGCTAAAATTTTGCAACTTCTCCCCCAAGCGAAATGCAAAATTGCGCCCTCTTGTTCCAAAAGTTTTGTTTGAACGAACAGGATTTTTCCACAGTTAGTAACATTTTGTTCAAGTTTTTACGAATTTTCACTCACGCCAAAGAATTTAATAAGATAATAAAAACATCCTTTTTTAATGTTGATGTTTCCGACAACATAAAATTTGAGTTGTTTTGGAATCGTTTCAACTTAAAGTGTTACGAAAATTAAACTTGTCGAATTACATGTAAAGTTACTCCAGTGGTGAATTACCTTCCTGCGATTTGATTCTTTACTCTTCTATAACTTAACTATAACTACAAGTTTTGTTCGAAACAATCAAGTGTGGTAACTACATGCGAGAGAAGAAATTGAGAATGAGCTGAGCTGCAACTGAAAGAATTGAGAATCAGTTTTGTGACTACTATTTTCATTTCTATTTGCAAAGCGAAGTTCAAAACTATAAATTAAATAAATTATAAAATATAAAATTTGGTGAAAGTGCGTTTAATAAAACAAAACAATAAAGTGTATAATGTTTATTGAGTGCCAGCATATTTGATGTAAGCTCAATTGACGTTCGGTTAGTAAGTGCCACCGTGGTGTGATGGTAGCGTGCTCCGCCTGCAACACCGTATGCCCTGGGTTCGCACTCCGGGCAAAGCAACATCAAAATTTCAAAAATAAGGTTTTTCAATTAGAAGAAAATTTTTCTAAGCCGGGTCGTCCCTCGGCAGTGTTTGGCAAGTGCCCCGATTGTATTTCTGTCATGAAAAGCACTCAGTGAAAACTCATCTGCTTTGCAGATGCCGTTCGGAGTCGGCATAAAACATGTAGGTCCCGTCCGACCAATTTGTAGGGAAAATCAATAGGAGCGCGACGCAAATTGGAGGAGAAGGTCGGCTTTAGATCTCTTCGGAGGTTATCGCGGCTTACATTTATTTATTTATATGGCAACATACGTACTTTCGTACAAAGCTGTCGCAACAACTTTTTTTTGTTCATTTGACTACTAAAACGGTCAGTTACGAATCAACGATTTGTGCGCAGTTGATTTAACATCTTGTTGCGATGGATAAAAACTAACAGAAATTTCGGTTGAATTGACTCGTATTTCGGTTGATTTACAAAGTTTACAAACGGGGATGGTTACTAAGACATGTTTCTGAACTTCACTTCTTCATCAGCTCGCTTTTCGGGAGCTGAGTATTGAACTCGAAATCTTCAACATCTATACCGCTAGTTTATTTCACAAAGCCGTAACCAACAATTCTGTGGTCACAAGGCTTAACAGCACAAGTGCGTTTTTTGCGTTTTTCAGGAGACCATTTTAAAGATTTAAATTATAATCTGAAAAAAGTTTTCGAGGGAATCGAACAAATTTTTTTTGGAATATCTCAGATGATATTATATGCATCTTATGCTGGCAGGTAACCTACATAAATACTATTAGTTTTCCAAATACGCTTAAAAACGTAATTTATGCCTAAGTAAGTCAAGTTATTTTATTTGGCACAAATAAGTTGTCTTGGAAATATAACATATCTCTTAATATGTTTACAAATAATAGGAAATAAAGCATAGAACAACGCCATAAGTTAAGTAATGATACGCATTGGAAGGAAAATATATTGCATAAAACATTACAAGTATACTTATGTAGGTTTTCGAACAACAAACTTATTATGGAATAAAAGCACAAGTTAGATATGTTATTTCCCGCTGTTTGCCTTTTCTTAATATCTCGTTAACTATTGGAGTGATCTTCACAAAATTTTGACACAATATGAAATCGAATAAGGGGAATTCAACCATGACAATAAATCAATTTTGCTAAAAATGGACTTGTGCTGTTAAGCCTTGTGACCACAGAATTGTTACCAAACTGCGTTTTTTACAGATTTTGGTATGACATATGAAAATACACTCATTAAAAATTTTAAATCGGTAGAACCAAAAACTACGCAGTTATGCCACTTTAAAAATCCTATATTTGCTTGTAATGAATGTTAAAATAAATAAATATTTTTTTTTGTTTTTCCTGTAAAATTTTAAATTTTTTTGGTTCGGGCCTTTGTTAATCAAGCCAACGACGATATGTATGTTTTCCCAAAAACCCTTTCAAACAGACCGATTTCCGTGATACGTCCGATTTCCATAAGTCGCAACTGAAATTAGAACTGAAAACCTACAGCGATCGAAAGTTTCGACGTAACGGAATAGCAAAGGCAGATCTGTTACATCCTCAGTAAATATGTAAATTTGTATGCCACAATTAGGCGCCTACATACTAGAGATATACGCCGCCGATAAACGCCGCCGATTTTAGTCGTTTTTCTCACGCCGCCGCCGAATGTCAAAAATATCGGCGCGGCGGCGGCGGCGGCGGCGGCGTCCGGCGCGTTACTATATTTTCTACTCGTTTAAGACTGTTTAGGCCATTTATTGTTCATGCCGAAAATTAGTCAGTTATGGTCGAAAGTGGTATCAACGGATGCGCATCACTGCCAGCTATAAGAAACTAATTGCCAAATTTAACTATTTCTAACTGTTCAAAAGTTATTTTAAACAAGTAAGGAAGTCTAAGTTCGGGTGAAACCGAAACATACCCAGCTGTACAATTGAAATGTTGTTGTTGTTTGTTTTGTGTGCTTAATAGTGTTACAAGGCTGCGCAATAATAGGTACATATACATATATATTAGGCCGGGTCGATTTGTGGGGAGGCAAAAAAATCGCCCATTGCTCTGTGAAAATCATATTCTAGGGATCAAAATAAGAAACTTTGCCGAAGGAACCATACCTCTAAAACGAATTCTGATTTCCAGACCACCCCCCCCCCCCCCCCCCCCCAGGTAGGGGTTAATTTTGAAAAATCCCACTTTGACCCATTTAGAGTGCTCCAATCGAGTCCAAATGTATGACCGACCCCCACTAACTTTGGAGGCCCGACCCACCGATGCCAGTGGCACACCCCCTGGAACCCGCATGGCGGGGGTGCCACGCCCATTTTAAAAAAATTTTCAAATTTTTATCAAGAGTCTAAATGTCAGTGCACACGTCAGATTTCAACATTCTAGGTGTATTATTTACTAAATAATCAGGTTTTTTGTGTTTTCCAAAATGTTATATATAAAAAGTGGGAGGCGTGGTTATCATCCGATTTCGCTAATTTTCAATATCCATCTATTCTGGGTTCAGATAAGCTCGTGTACTAAATTTGGAGAAGATATCTGAATATTTACTCAAGTTAACGTGTTAACGGACAGACGGACGAACGGACATGGCTCAATCAAATTTTTTTTTCGATACTGACGATATGGAAGTCTATATCTATCTCGTTTCCTTTATATCTGTACAACCAACCGTTATCCAATCAAAGTTATAATACCCTGTGCACAAGTACAGCTGGGTATAAAAGCAGGCGTTTTCGATGTCAGCTTAACACGGATTTTGCATCACCCAATTCACCAAGTTATTAAAACAAACCACTAAAAGAAGAGTTATATAATAAATATGGTTACTTTGCATATTTTTTTCAAAAAATTAATAATGAACAATGAATTCAAATAAAATGACCCAAGGCGAACATGTTTTCAAATTGTCCCCAAGTTGTTAAAAAAAGCAAATTACCCAAAAAAGGTGCGCACGAACACTCAAAGAGGTGAAGCAGAAGCTTTCCCAAGACGTAGTCGACATTCGAACTAGTCTGAAAACTGAAGCTACGCGTTCATCCATAATTAGCTCTTATATCATAAGGCCGGAAAACAGCAGTTAACATCTTTCAACATCAAATCGGTCGACTTTCATTCTAAACTATCGTTTTGAATTAACGAAGACTATCGAAATCAATGTTGTGAACACAAACGTCTGCAAACTTTGGTCTACATTTTAGAAATTTTTTCCAGGGTTCTTGTAAAATTTTAATTATGTAGATGTGCCGAAGATTATATGATTTTGACCCATTACGCAATGGCATCCACTTAGGCTGCTTTGCACGAGATATACAGACAAAAGTGTGACTATTTTATGTATCTCTATTTCTTTCCAGCAGACGCAGCAGTACCAATTCCAAAGACCGGGGTTAGGTTCGAAGCCTCTCTGGAGTAAGCGAACGAGGGACAATCCCTCCGCAAGGAGATACTCCTGAAAATTTTTGAACGGTCTGCGAGATCTTGAGGTAAAAACCCCGGATCTTTCAGAAGTGGCCAACACGTTGATTTTCTTAAATACATACAAACAAAACTTTTCCTAAATATTTTTTTAAATAGAAAAATCAAGCTTAAAGTAAGAACACCGGCGTACGCCGGCGGGCCGCCCACGCCGCCTCCGGTATATAATAGAGCCTACGCCGCCGCCGCCGATAAGTGATCGGCGTAAACCTCTACTACATACACACTTCAATATATATTCATATGTGCATATATTTACGCGTTTTTTAAATTGATGTGGCATTTATTATAGTATGAATTTTTGGAAATCGCGATTGTTTCGAATATTTCACAAATTCACTTTCACTATAATAGTTTGTTGTTTGTCTTTAAAGGCGATGCTAGTGGCGGGTGATTTTTTAGAATTACTAAGCGGTCGTGAAAGAGATTGAACTCGAATTAATAACTGTTTTGAAATTTTTGGTACAAACAGGAAAATAAATATTAAATAGAACAGAAGTCCTTTAGAAAATGGCATTAACTACGTTTTTTAGCAGATCTTGCCTGCAATGGACCGTTATCGTCTTCAATGTATTCAGCTTGGTGGGTTAAATAAAAAAAGGAAAGCAAAATTAAGTTTCATTAGCTCGAACGTTGATTTAAAACGTGAAAATGTGTCTGAAACAATATAATTCAGATTAAAGTCTAGAAAGCCTCATAGCTTAATCACACAAAATTTGAAAGTGAAATAGTTACCGAAAAAGTTATAGGAGCATTCCACGATTGGTACGGGATAAATTGTATGCATTTTTACAGTTTTCGCCCCTAAAAACGACAAACCATACATTTATAAGCTGAAATATTTAGTTCATTAGCATTGTGTGATATATTTTTGAATAAAAGTTGATAGCTAATTTTGAAATATATGTAAATGTGTGTGAAATATCCAAAGTATGAATACGTTTGTACGGGACAGCAAACATTCACCGGATTTTATGGTTATTGTAAGTTAGGTGAAATTTCAGCGCGACTCTAATAATATTTGAAGAAAACTAAATTTGGTAGTTATTGCATCAAGGTTTGTCAAAATAACAGAAAATAAAACAAGTTTATTAAAAAAAAAAAAAAAAAATGTAATGTAAATATTTAATTGTTCGATGGCACACGTACGAAATTCAGTTTTTATACTCATCTCCCATTTGTTTTTAAAGAAAGCGAAATCGGACGATAACCACAAGTATATATATATACAATATGCAATTTTGTAAGACATAAAAAAGTGGTTATTTATTTATTAATGCAGCTACAACATTCATGTTTCATGCGTGGGTTGTATTGTAGTGGGTTGGAATAGGGATCCATAATTTAATATTTGATAATTTTCAAAATGGGGAGTGGCACCACCCACATCTGACAAACTAAATTTGTTGCGCATAAATCGAAAACCATGGAATACCTCCATCGTAGCCGCTGTGTTTTAATTCACTGGACTATGTTGATGTCTGCGTAAAGCTCTTACAGCTGATTATTAAATCTTCTTCGATACTCGCCGTCGACAACGCGTATAGGTCCATAAATATTATGAAGAACTTTTCTCTCGAATATTCCCAGAACCGCCACATTAGTGCCCATATTTTTACACCATATATATGTATGTATATCAGGGCGGGCACCTGTAGAGCATGGTTTTCCTTTGCCGATAAAGGACTTTTCAATTGCCTGCTTAGTCCAAAGTAGCATTTAGTTTCCAACGACTCGGAGAGGTCTTTTCATTCTTGACTGAGCCGATGGTGTTGCACAAAGTCATTTCACACAGCCTTATAAATTTTGAAAGGAAACTAAATTCAGACGTAGTGACATTCGACGTTCGAAGGCGACATGGAGGTGATGTGTGTCAATAGTTTTTTCGCTGTTTTTTTCCCAAAATTTGGGAAAATCTGGCCGATGGTAGATTTACCAGGTCTGAAGCCACACTGATAAGGTTCAATCAGTCGATTCACAATGTGATTCAATCTTACTCAAAACACGCTTGACAGCACCTTATATGCGATACAAAGAAGACTGATTCCCCGAAAGTTGGCGCAATTTTCAAAATTTATTTTCTTTTGGACTAGACAAAGAACAATTAGATTCCAATCACCAGGCATGCACTTGCCTTACCAAATCTTCGCTTGCTGTATTTGAATAGATCCACAGGAAATCCATCAGCGCCTGCGGCATTGTTGTTTTTAAATCGGGTTAGTGCTTTTCTGACTTCGTCATAATCGGGTAGGGAAACACTAATTCGATTACCATCATTTGCCACCGGGTTCACCGTCCCAGGGCATTACATCGCTGGTATACGAAAGAAATATAATGCTTTGGCCAAGAAGGTAATCTTATCGGAACCTCCCTACGGAAGTAGAGGAAGAGGGCGAACAGGAATCGGTCCAAACCAATTTAAGTTCTCTTGGTGTTACCAGTTGGCGCCAGTAAGCGCAACGTGTGTAGAAGCGCCTGGGACCCTCTTTGAACGGCTGAGCGGCAATTAAGAAAGTAAATCAAAAATCGTTTAAGTTGTCATCACAAATCTCGATAAACTGGTTACCTCTGTCATAAGGAATGTGCTTTAAAAAGAATTGATGAAACCGCTGTAACGCTCCGCCCAGTTTTATATAAAATATTTTTAGAGGGACTTTGTGCGCATATAATAGGCATTATCTTTGGGAAAACTGCTTTATATCAATACGGTTTTACTTCCCAAGTCCATTTATAATAAGAAAACGAATAAATAAAAAAATTTCGAAAATGGCACCGCCCCTTTTCTTACCAAATCTTTTCTAAAGTTTCGGGAGCCTTAAGGCGAAGAGGGATTGACGTTTTATGACAATCTTCGGCGCACACATTTCTGGAATAGTCCCAATAAAAAATGTGGAAGGCGCGTTTAACAATGTAAGAGCCGAAGCGATTTCGGTAGGGCAGGGGTTGAAGAGCCACTACGGCTTTGGATTTCAACCCTGCTTCGCAACCGCGAAATAACAGCAGAGCTAGGCGGAGCTAGTGTTGGCAAGCAGGTATGCAGAGGCAAACTACAGGGGGGGGGGGTGCTTTCACCTCTGCTTTGGTTCATCATCATAAATGAAATCCTAGGAAAACTTAACGCAGAGGGGGTTAAGATCGTGGCGTATGCCGACGACATGGCGATCTTGGTCTCTGGTCCTTTCCCCTCCGTAATGAGCGTAATCATGGAAAGGGCCTTGGCTAAACTTAGCAGGTGGGCACAGGGATGTGGTCTTAGGTTAAATCCCGACAAGACGGACCTGCTTCCCTTCACGAGGAAGTACAAGCAACCTGCCTTCAGACTACCATTCTTAAACGGCCAGAAACTAACCCAGTCATCGAGCACCAAGTATCTGGGACTAAAATTTGACTGCAAGTTGAATTGGAAAGTACATCGAAGAGCGGGTGCGGAAGGCCTGCATCGCCTTCTATGCCTGCAAATCAATGTTTTGTAAGAAATGGGGACTCAAACCAAGTATGGTACTTTGGGTATACCAAGCGGTGGTGCGAACGGTGCTTACCTATATTTCCATAGTCTGGTGGGAAGCTCTAAGTATGAGCTACAACCTCACCAGCCTGCAAAAAGTCCAGCGCACTGCGTGCGTTGGTGCCATAGGGACCGGACGTACTTGCCCCACAGCTGCTTTAGGCCCCATTTTTCACCTGCTTCCGAGCGATAAAAGCGCTTTCCTCGCCACACATTAACTCAAAATTAGTGTGGGCTTGTAAGCGACTCATATCCCAGTTATCCACCAATCTAGAACTACGCGTTATCTGGGTCCCGGGTCATACGAGATGAACGAGGAAATAACCAGTGTCGAAGCAGTAGCCAAGGGGAATATCCAAAGCTTCTACTTGAAGAAAGCACAAACAAAGTGGAATAACATCACCACTTGTGCAATATCAAAATCCATTTGGCCAAATTATGATGGAAAGAGGACGAGAAGTCTTCTGAACAAATCCAGGGCTAACACACGCAAACTGATAGCAGTCTGCACCGGTCATTGGGTAGTAGGTACGCATGCGGAAAAGATGGGCAGTCCGTGTATCGACTACTGCAGAAGCTGCAAAGACCCAAATGCCAGGGAGACAGTAAACACTTGTGTAAATGCCCGGCTCTAGCTAGAGCCCGGCTAAGGTTCCTTGGAACCCCGTTTCTAGAAGACCTCAGAGGGTTATCTGTGATAGCAATCCCGAATATTCTTAATTTTATCAACAACTGGCTGGTTGTAATACATTGACCGTAATATTCCGTAGGTTTTTAGACGAGTTACATGGCATCAAAACGGCTTTAAATGGCTACTTGGGCGACGAGGGTCGCAGCCATTTCACCTACCTGCCTCCCTGCCTACCTTCCCAATAAAAAAAGATGAAATCGTTTGAGGAGTGAGTGTTTTAAATAAATTTCGATTGAGGTCATGCAAACCCTTTCGAATTCACGGTGTCAGAGGTTAGCGCTTTGATAGCCGTTTGACTACCTGAGTATATATTTAAACCGAGTACGAAGGGTCTCGGTTTTTGAACCAGCACCAATCGATACAATGTTTCAATCCTCTTGACCGTGAAATAAAGGGGACTTGGTTACAGCAATACATGGCAATCCAAGCTCTTCCAGCCATGCCCCTCAAACCGCATGGTCAAGGCAACAGGTATGAAGCGTCCTTCAATGTATTCAGAAATAGCCTCCGGAAATAAATTCCAGGTCACTACTTTACAGCCCCTATCGTCTATATCCCGAAGCAGATCATTCACAAACGCGATCAGAAGTAGGGAAGAGCCGTTTTCAGCTTTCTCTCATCCGCATTTCTATTCCGCTGTAATCGTTTTGCCATTCAGCAGATTGCTAATATATTTTATCAGAGTGGAGTCGTATGCCAGTAGGGTTCTTGTAATGGCCCCTGGCTGAACATTCTTAAAGTTTCTTTCGATGTAAAAAAAAGCGCCCATCGAAAACTCGCGCATTTACACTTTCGCGGTCTCCACCTCTCCCACCAATACTACTCCATATATAGAATCTATATATAGAATCATATATATATTATTTCTAATTGCTGTTTTTATATACGGATCCCTTTTTCGCTCTTATTTGGAATCAAAATCTATAAATAAAGTTTTGGTTGTAAAGATGGGGATTCGGGCTGTTGGCGAGCTTTGGGCATTTTTGGTCGTAGAGCTTTTGTTTAGCTATAGTTTTAATTAAAATAATTTGTTAAAATAAACGATTGTGAGCACACAAAGAAATCTTTTTGTACTATGGCACTATTGTGAATATTTGCACTGCATTACCGGCAGTTGTTCTCATACGCCAGATGGCAGCGTAAGCTGTAATTGATTGATAGAACAGATGATTTTTGTTGATATTTGATAACAGACGTTTATATTGGTTGCGCAAGATGCGCACGGGTCCGGCTGGCCTACATATATACCATATATTGTATACCCTTTCAAATAATTACGGAGTTATAGCGAATTTAAATATTTGTTTCACTCGCACTCTCATTCCCCTACAAAAATGGGGTTTCACTCCCAAGCCTCTACCTCTTCCAACTGAATAGTCTCAATTATAGAATTTAGAAATCTCATATTGTACACCCCCTTAAGATAATTACATAGAAATAGCGAATTTCAATTTTTGTTTCACTTCTACTCCGACTTTCATTCTCCTTTTCACATCCACCCTCACTCCCACCTTCATTCCCTCTACCTCTCCCACCTAAATAAATAATCATTAGCAGAAAATATAAATCTAAGTTATCTCACAATATGTTACTACGTTAACTCGCTTCATTTGGTTTTCACTTTATATTTCTCAGGTGGTTGTATTCCTACCTAAGTATCAAACGCTGCATGGTCTCGATTGAGGGTGTATCTTCCAATTTTTTACTGCCACCTCTAAGGTACCCAAAGGGAGCATTTTAGGTCCTCTTCATTTCATTTTGTTCATCAATGATATAGGATATTGTTTTGTGTCATCGGAGTTCTTACTTTACGCTGATGACCTAAAAATTTTCCCCATTATTAAAAATGGTGATGACGCACAGCGTCACCAAGCAGACATAGATACATAGATTAGCAATCTGGTGCCGTAATTCGCTTCTATCTCTCAATCTCAACAAGTGCTTTCATCTCACATTGTCTAAAATTCGCAATGTCTTACCAACGGCATATACTATCTCGGGTACGTCACTTCTTTGATGAGATTAAAGACTTAGCGGTTATCTTTTACTTCTCGTTCTCTTTCAGTAACCATATTACTACGTAATTTCATACGCGTATGCTTTCTTAGGTTTGTTAAGGCGTAATAGCATCAATTTCTCTGATCCCTATACCCTAAAATAGCTTTACTCATCGTTTGTTCGTTCCAAACTGGAATATGCTGCATAGGCCTTATCACAAGTTTGCAATAGATAGGATTGAGCGAGTACAAAAGATATCCTAAAATTTTGCCTAAAATGTTTACATTTATCAGACCCAATCCTTTTTTATCATTCCCGCTTGCTGCTAATTAATTTGGAACCATTAGAACTCAGAAGGACAAACCTTTCCTTGTCCTTTATTTTCAAAGTTGTTAATGGAGAAATTGATTGCTCCTTACTGCACGCGATTAATTTCCTTATTCCAACGAGGTCTCTTCGTTCTCATAACCCCTTTTTTTAAACATAAGTATACTAACTATGCCATAAATGCTCCATTGTCGGGCTCTCTACGTGAGCTTAATGAGATCTCTAATTCTATTATGCTCGATTTTTCTTACCCAAAGTCTATTTTTCTTAATTTACTTAACTCTGTTTTGTAGTTAGGCTTAGTTATTGGTTTTAGTCAGCAAAAACCATTGTTTTCTTGACTTTTCGAAAAATAAAATAAACTAAAATAAAATAAATTAAATAAAAAACAAGTAAGGAAGCCTAAGTTCGGGTGTAACCGAACATTACATACTCGGCTGAGAGCTATGGAGACAAAGTAAGGGAAAATCACCATTTAGCAAAATGAACCTAGGGTAACCCTGGAATGTGTTTGTATGACATGCGTATCAAATGGGAGGTATTAAATAGTATTTTAAGAGGTAGTGGGCCATAGTTCTATAGGTGGACGCCTTTTCGAGATATCGCCATAAAGGTGGACCAGGGGTGACTCTAGAATTTCTTTGTACGATATGAGTATCAAATGAAAGGTGTTAATGAGTATTTTAAAAGGGAGTGGGCCTTAGTTCTATAGGTGGACGCCTTTTTGAGATATCGCCATAAAGGTGGACCAGGGCTGACTCTAGAATTTCTTTGTACGATATGAGTATCAAATGAAAGGTGTTAATGAGTATTTTAAAAGGGAGTGGGCCTTAGTTCTATAGGTGGACGCCTTTTCGAGATATCGCCATAAAGGTGGACCAGGGGCGACTCTAGAATTTGTTTGTACGATATGGGTATCAAATGAAAGGAGTTAATGAGTATTTTAAAAGGGAGTGGGCCTTAGTTCTATGGTTGGACGCCTTTTCGAGATATCGCCATAAAGGTGGACCAGGGGTGACTCTGGAATTTGTTTGTACGATATGGGTATCAAATGAAAGGTGTTAATGAGTATTTTAAAAGGGAGTGGGCCTAGGTGGACGCCTTTTCGAGATATCGTTATAAAGGTGGACCAGGGTTGACTCTATAATGCGTTTGTACAATATGGGTATCAAACGAAAGGTGATAAGGAGTATTTTAAAAGGGAGTAGGCCTTAGTTCTATAGGTGGACGCCTTTTCGAGATATCGCCATAAAAGTGGACCAGGGGTGACTCTAGAATGTGTTTGTACGATATGGGTATCAAATAAAGGTATTAATGAGGGTTTTAAAAGGGAGTGGCCCTTAGTTGCATATGTGAAGGCGTTTTCGAGATATCGACCAAAATGTGGACCAGGGTGGCCCAGAACATCATCTGTCGGGTACCGCTAATTTATTTATATATGTAATATCACGAACAGTAATCCTGCTAACATTCCAAGGGCTTTTGATTTCGCCCTATAGACCTTTTTCATTTTCTTCTACTTAATATGGTAGGTGTCACACACATTTTACAAAGTTTTTTTCTAAAGTTATATTTTGCGTCAATAGACCAATACAACTACCATGTTTCATCCCTTTTTTCGTATTTGGTATGGAATTATGGCATTTTTCGTAATTTTCGATATCGAAAAAGTGGGCGTGGTCACTGTCGGATTTCGGCTATTTTTTATACCAATACAAAGTGAGTTCAGATAAGTACGTGAACTAAGTTTAGTAAAGATATATCGATTTTTGCTCAAGTTATGGTGTTAGCGGCCGAGCGGAAGGACAAACGGTCGACTGTGTGTAAAAACTGGGAGTGGCTTCAACCGATTTCGCCCTTTTTCACAGAAAACAGTTTTTGTCCTAGAATCTAAGCCCCTCCCAAATTTCACAAGGATTGGTAAATTTTTGTTCGACTTATGGCATTAAAAGTATCCTAGACAAATTAAATGAAAAAGGGCGGAGCCACGCCCATTTTGAAATTTTCTTTTATTTTTGTATTTTATTGCACCATATCATTACTGGAGTTGAATATTGACATAATTGACTTATATACTGTAAATATATTAAATTTTTTGTTAAAATTTGACTTAAACATTTTTTTGTTTAAAGTGGGCGTGGTCGTTCTCCGATTTTGCTAATTTTTATTAAGCATACATAAAGTAATAGGAGTAACGCTCCTGCCAAATTTCATCATGATATCTTCAACGACTGCCAAATTACAGCTTGCAAAACTTTTAAATTACCTTCTTTTAAAAGTGGGCGGTGCCACGCCCATTGTCCAAAATTTTACTAATTTTCTATTCTGCGTCATAAGTTCAACTCATCTACCAAGTTTCATCGCTTTATCCGTCTTTGGTAATGAATTATCGCACTTTTTCGGTTTTTTCGAAACTTTCGATATCGAAAAAATGGCCGTGGTTATAGTCCGATATCGTGCATTTTAAATAGCGATCTGAGATGAGTGCCCAAGAACCTAAATACCAAATTTCATCAAGATACCTCAAAATTTACTCAAGTTATCGTGTTAATGGACAGACGCACGGACATGGCTGAATCAAATTTTTTTTCGATACTGATGATTTTGATATATGGAAGTCTATATCTATCTCGATTCCTTTATACCTGTACAACCAACCGTTATCCAATCAAAGTTAATATACCCTGTGAGCTCTGCTCAACTGAGTATAATAAGCTAATATAGCGAGTTTAAAATTTGTGTTTCACTTTCACCAAAGAGGATAAATACAATAAGAGCCGTCACTCGTTATTTTTTTGGCATTTACTCGATGTATACTGAGAGGTAGTCGCTACTTTTTTTTTGGGCGAGATGTTTATAAATGTCTTCTATACATTTTCGTGGGATAATTGTGTTTATTTTTCGACTGTATTAAATTAATTTATTTAATTCTCTTTCCAAAAAACAAGTTTGCATAAAGTGACAACGCCGCATGAATAAATGCCAGACAATTAAAAATGTCCCTCTCAGAAAACATTCGGCATCAATTTTCAGTGAGATACTCGCCACAGAATAACGAGTGACGGCTCTTATTGTATTTATCCTCTTTGCTTTCACTCACTCCTACCTCCACTTTCACTCTTGTTCCTTCTACGAATTTCATTTCTGCTCCCTCCACTTCATTATTTTGATATTTGGAAATTCCATACAAAATACGGGGATAAGGCGAATTCAAATATGGGGATGACAACGCTCACTTGTTTAGTTTTTTAATCTATATTTATGTAATTAACCGTGTTTTTTACATGTATATACATTTGCGGGTAAGAAAACCCTTATCACCACGAGCCACGCCATAGTCTATAACCTATAGCTGAATCGGTTGCGGTGTATAGTGGACACACACCATTTGTAGAGGTAAAACATAGAGACACATTTCAGTTGCATCTGAGTATAATGCGTATTGAAATTTAGGTACTAATTTTCTGGGCAGCAATTTCAGAAGTGTAGATAGAGTTATGCACTTGGCAGTCCATACAAAGTTTAAGTGCATATGTGTATAGTAGGGTTGCCAAATTTTTATTTCGGGTTCCCGGGACAAACCTCATATTTGAAAATTTAAAAATTTCCCGGGACATTTGAAAAATAAGAAACACCTATATATTTTTATGGGTTGCTCATTTGGCGAAATAGTTTTTAGATAGAATTAAACTTTTTAAACTCATTTATTTATAACAAATATTTTTATGAAACAGGATAACAATTAATAGGTTGACTGTGTTTAATATTCTATGGATTCATTTTCCAAACGTTATTTCAAAACCAAGGTGAATCCATACCAGGTGGTGGCAAAGCGAATTCAACCAATTAGCGGGCAGAAGAATGTCAAGTCAAAAGGAAATTTTCATTGATTTCTATTAACTGACATATTGGAGTACAAGGCGTTGTATGGAAAATTATCAAGAAGAAGCAATCAGCTGTTGCGATAACAACACCTGGTATTGTATTCGCCTTGTTTTAAAACACAACACTTGCTTTGCAAAATTTATATTTAGGTGTGGGAAATGTCAAACATTGACAATATTCAGAACCGCAGTAGGGATGAATTTTTCTTCCTTACAGAGTTGGATGCAATATGCTAATGAGCTGAATACAATCGAGGCCGCAAATATGACCATGTTTCGTAGCAGATTATAATTTATTAATTTTGATATTGTGAAAATGCCGGGACATAGCATTTCCCGGCGGGACACTTTAAAATTTGTGAAAAATACGGGATGTCCCGGCCAATACGGGACATTTGGCAACGCTAGTGTATAGATGTAAAAAATACAGCTAATATTTATCAGATTATTTTCTTAATCTATATTTTCAGATTATTGGCACATTGTCAGTGGTCGCTTGCGTTTTTGAACTGGAAAAATTCACAGAAGGATCAGCAGAGCACATGGAAAAAATAATACAATTAGTCTCCGCAGCTGTGTTGGTGCTTTCGACATTTGTAGGTTGTTTGGGTGCTGTATACGGCTCAGTAAGAATACTTTTCTGTGTAAGTGCTGAAATGCATTTAAGTAATGTTGTTTTAAAATCTTTATAAAACGATTGCATTCCTTTTAAGATTAGTTCATTGTTATGCTGATTGCATTAATCATATCTCATATATGGAAATTGTGGCATTATAATGAAGCCAAACAAATGACAGCAACAGAAAATTTGGTCACTACAGCATGGATGAAGGAGTTGGTGACAACGGGTGCAATGCATAAAATACAAGAAAGGGTAAGCGAGCTTTTGAAGATTAAGTGTAAAGACCAGGCATGCTTAACCAACGAACCGATATCATTTCGTTACGATAATTAACGTTAATAAACGAAACGAAATGACTTTGTTTCGTTTATTAACGTTGATTGTCGTAACGAACTGATATCGGTTCGTTGGTTAAGCATGCCTGGTAAAGATATTTTAATAATTTCATCTTTTCGATCAAGCATGAATGCTGCGGTGTGAAAAGCGGTTTAGATTATGTTAATCTAAATATGAAAATTCCAATCAGCTGTTATCGGTATGAGAACAATTTGCGAAGCATTTATCCTTATGAGGAAGGATGTTTTTCAGCAGTGAAACGTTCTTATTTGACTGTGTATCGTTATGAGCGTTTGACGCATGCGCTACTCATTGGATTTGAGGTGAGTCTGGTTTCATTCTTTCAGTTATGCATTGTTTATTTTCAATTTATTTAAATAAATTTTTTACTTTTTTCCAGAGCTTTGGTTTAGTGTTGGTATTATTATTAATATGTAAGTTGCTGACGAAATCGCGCAGATATAGTTATTAGTGGTGTAAGGATTAAATTGTAATTAATTTAAATTTTGTTTGTAGTCAGATATTTACTAAAGATAAGAAAAACTATAATATTGGAATTTATATACAAAATATTAAAAAGAAATTAACTTGCTTTAATGAATTACTATCTGTACATGCAAAAGTACGAAAAATAAAAATAGGTGCACTTTGTTTAGAGCAGAGATGCCCTCAATAGTAGAGTGTCGGAAATTTAACCGGCTACATGTCGTGTGAGCGCAGCAGTGTATCAGTTTTCCCTTGTACTTAGAGCAATGGTCGGCTTAATTGAGCCAGACTTTCTCCATACATATTCACTCTTACGGGCCGATTCTGAGCGTTACCGGTAAAATAGTCCCCAGAACATTATGTAACCGAAAATCGTTACCAGTTCTTTTATTCGCGATTCTGGCCAAAGTGGAAACGCTGTCATCATCGAAAAACTCACCAGTGTCTGTGGTGAAATTTAAAAGTTGGTTTCCTTCGCTTTATCCATGGCGGAACGATACAAAGTGGCAGCATGCGACAGCTGAATATAAACTTTTTTATTTGATTTGATACATCAACTTCCGACGCAGTTCGATTTTGACATTCGTCCATCGAATTTACAAAAACAAAGTACATGGAATTTCTATTTATGTTTGTAGGTATGTCACCATGCTGCCACCTTGTATGGTTCCGCCATGGCTTTACCGAAAATGTGTCACTCGTAGATACGAGGTTAACAAATAAACGAGACGATGTGTATATATGTACATACATGCATAAGATTTTACATAGTTATATTGTAATTTATTCTGTGAAAGTACATAATGTAAACAAATATATAATATATAGCAAGAGGCAACACTTTTTTACTATTATCTTTACTTATTTGCGCTTACAATTCTTTATTTTTCAGTTTTGCCTTTTTCTAAACAACAGCTGTTGTTTGGTTATTTCGATGTAACCACCTACTTTTGTGGGTAAAAAATTATCCGGCTACTTTCGCGGATAGAATACCAAAAGGGTGTAAAAGTTTCCACATGATTTCGTTACCGTGGTGAAGAATGTTGTTACCACACTAGAATCGGGGCGTTATTGTCATTGTCGTCGTCGACATCGTCGTCGTTTTTCAGTCGACGTCACATCGTATCGACGTCGTCGTCACTTCGACACCCAATCGGTATTGGCTAAGCTTGTTGAGATGACGTCGACAGTTTATCGATAAAACGAAAGGAAAATATACCATCTCTGCCAATTCTGGATCAGCTGTTCGATTTTTCATACTATTTCTGAATATTTTTTCGCGATTTAAGCGTTGTTTAAATATTTTATTTCAAGATTTTACAAAAATATTTTTTTATGACAGTAGTGCGAGCTCTACTGACGAAAAGAATAAAGAGGAGCTTAGAATAAATAGAAAAAAAAAATAAGGAATAACTCCGATGTATTTCGTTTGCCAGACAACAAGTATGTATAACAACTTTCGGGTGTTTAGAATGGATTAATGTTTCAGCTGGAAATATTTTACTTTATTTCAGGTTTGAAGACTATTTTCGTCTCAATAAAGCTGTTTTCAGATATGTTCTGGAAACAATTCAGCCGCATATGAGAAACGAAATCAGGACAACAGCGATTTCAAAAACCATAAAATAGGCAGCAACGTTGCGGTTTTTGGGTCAAGGTTCCTATCAACTAAGTGTGGGAAATGATTTCCATCTTGGACTTTCCCAGCCATCCGTTAGTGCTGTACTTGCTGAAACACTCGACGTTTTGGAATCCGTTATATGTCCTCTTTGGATAAAATTTCACATGACGAGTCTGAATACACAGAATGCAAGGAGTATTTTTTCGAAAAAACTGGCTTTCCAGGAGTTATTTGCTGCGTCGATGGAACTCATATAAAAATTTTGGCTCCTAGAAAACAAGACCAGCATCTATACTACAATAGAAAGGGATTTTTTAGTTTAAATGCCATGATTGTAAGAACAAATAAACTTTTAATCGGCTAAATAATAATTTTTTAACAAGCAATTTAACAGATTTGTGATCATAAGTTGCGAATAAGGTATATGGATGCTAGGCATGCGGGTTCGGGCCATGATTCCCTCATATGGAACATTAGCCATGCTAGAAGAATTCTGCGAGAGCGATACGATGCTGGAGAGCGTAACTTCTGGCTTTTAGGGAAAAACCAATTACACACAATTTAAATCATGTAAAAGTTATATAAACTTTTTTTATATTTGTAGGCGATGCGGGCTATCCTCTAGAACAATTTATTATGACACCGTATCGAAGCACAACAGAAGGAAGTCCCGAGGCCATTTACAATACCAAGCATGCCAAAGCTAGAAATATAATTCAACTTACTATTGGCATACTAAAAAATCGTTTTCGCTGTTTGCTATCTGCACGTCAACTTCACTATACGCCATCTAAAGCCACGAAAATTGCTAATGTATAACATATGCATTGATTTTAGTTCTCGCTCTGCAAACGAGGATGTACACAGTCGAGAGCAGAACTTGGAGAATTGTGAAAATATTGATGATGTAGTAAATATTGCGAATATGGAAGCATCACAAATTAGAGAGCAAATAAAAACCAGCTTTGTATAGTTTCAGACTGAAAATTTCAGTTCATTTTTTATTGTGTACATATATGCATTAAATTCAATCGTCTTAGTAACTAATATCACAAAACAAAAATAATTCAGTTCTTTAGAAATAAAAAGTAATTCAGGTACGTAAAATAAAATAACTATGTACATCAAACAAACGGAAAAAAATCATTTTCTTAAAAATAAAATATGTATGTACATAAAAATCAGTCTTCTTTTTTTCTAAATTCTTTAGTTTAGTTTTCGCTATTTTAATTTTTATGGCTTTTAAAACCATATTCATTTTATGAAATTCTACTTCCCTACATTCTTTTTTCTTCAGCATCTTTAGCTTTTCTTCCTCAATCGCGAGCATTTTTTTTGGTACCGTGCCGTATCTCGTAAAGGGTGTTTAATTGAATTTAGCCTGTTCGTGGCATCGGTAAGGACCCTCTCTTGCATGCTACTGTGTTTCTCTAAAATATCGTCTCTGCCCTTTTTTTGGATTTGTGTACTCTAGTAGCAGCGGGAGTTTGGGATCTGCTTCTTCCGACCGCTGAAGTACTCGGGCCATCTTCGGAAGGAAAATCCGGTGGATGCAGTTGAACATCTGAAATTATTTGCGGATCATCCTCGACAACAAAATTTACGTAAGCTTCTATAGTTTGCTCAACCGGCAGCTGCACACCTTGTACAATCCCTTCCGGGCTCAGCTGCTTGTCGAATTGCAGCAAGTTGGCCACTGCCTCTTCCAACGGACTTAGCGTAAATTTTTTATTCATGCCACCACCTGTTGCATTGCTTTCTTCCCTATTTTTCACCAGTTTTTTCTTCACTTTAATGTTAAATCTCGCCATACCTGCTGAGTATATTTTGATTAAACACTATGCTCTATTAATTTAATTACTTTAATTACTTTTTGCCAACCGTCACTGTCTCTTAAAGGTGGTCCCAAAGAATTTAATTTTATGCTGATCGCTTCCCACTGTTGTTTAAAATTTGCTGGTGCCATACCTCTTTGGAAGCCTTTTGCTAGGCAAGGATTTTTTTCTAGCTCAGCTATAAGAAACTCGAATTGTTGCGCACTCGTTATTTTCATTTTGAATATCTAAAAAAACAATGCATATTACATGCTTGTATATTTAATTAATTAAAAAAGATATGTTTTACTTACAAATTTTCCTTCTGACGTCAGTAAAAACAGCGTCGACGAAAATGGCGACGACGATAGCAAATTTGCTTAGCCAATACCAAAAATGTGTCGATAGTCGTCAATAGTTATCGAAAACGGCAATGGCAATACCGAATTTAACACGTCGTCGTTTAGTGACGACGACGACAATGACAATAAGGGTGATTCTTAATCTCCATCGTTCATAGGTCCGACACATAAACAATTTTTCTTATAGATGAGTTTAACACATGCTTATGCATTACGAGTATATTGCAAGTATTTTTATGGAGAAGGGTAGAATGAGCGACACTGGCGACATCTGATATTGAAAAGTGGCCAACTCCCCAATTTTGTTCCAAGCAAATCATAAGAAGAAGAATTTGACATTTGCTTTGTCTAAGGGTGTTGGCACACTTTGCAAGTGAATTATTTTTCCCACTGGTTGGTAAATTTTCTAACTTTTTTCGCAATTAAAAATTGCAATATAACAATCGAATACGACACCAAATATGTTAGCAAGTATTTTTGTTGTATAGGGAGAATGTTTACAACAGTGCTTCGCGAAATTTTGTATGTGAATGGGCAAGGCGTAATAAACTTCAATTGCCAAGTCTGAAGTTCCTTCATATTTACAAACGCAACATCTTGGCTGATTGTGGCGATGTTATTGGAATGCATAAGCTTGTGTTAAACGCATCTATATGAAAAATGTCCTTCCTTATGCCACCGCCTTCAGTTGTTGGTGGGACAGCAACGAATAAACACTGCGCACGGCTGTCACACAAATGTTAAGATTCCCTGTGAGAAATATTATGATGGGCAAACGCAACTGGTAAGATGGCCTCTCGATAATTAACTCATCTTCCAACCATGTTTAGGTTTTAAATTAATGTTAGTTTTTTTGTTACTTCTTTTTGCACGTACTTTTTTCTGAGAAAAAAATAAACGAGAAAGTTAAACCCCTTCTCCGTAAAAAATTACGATAGAATATTAAAAGTAACTTAGAGAAGTATTCAATAAATTATCTGAATGTATCTCTATGTTTTCTTTTTTAAACAGCCACATATTTTTTAAATATTGTATACTTCTCTGGTGACGGCGCCAATATTTGCCGCGTTAAGCCGCTTTGATAAACCAAGTTTCACGTGCATTTTCATTTTTAAAAAATCGGCTACCCTTCGAATCGAGTACAACTTGATGAGTAAAGGGAATATTTCTAAATCAAAAATCAAAGTTTTCAAAATGTTTGATGTAATTGTTTTTAACAAACTCACCAACTGCATGTTGCAGTTTTTACTTTTATTTCCTGCTGGGATGCTAGTGCTCTCGCTCTCACTAGTACATTTGTATTTTAATTTTTGCCGAACACTGACTTAGAGACACGATATCGAATGCAAAGTATCGGTACGGTGCTGATAACAGGTGTCGCTCTTCAAGTAACGGATATCTGCTGGTATTGAATCAAAAAGAATCCATACTTAAACTATCGGTACTAAATCTATAAATATAAAAATGAATTGCTGTGCGTTAATCTCGCTGAAACCTCAAATCGGTTGAACCAATTTCAATCATTTTTTAAAGTTTCGTTCATTATGTGGTAAAAAAAATGTTAAATAAAAAATAAGTAATTTTGATGGCAAATGACCTTTGCCGCCGGTAGACGTGTTGTGTGCGTGTGAGTGTATGTCACTGTAGTCCTTACAAATGACTGGACCGATTTTGATGACATTTTTTTGTGCGCTCAAAGGGATTTGAAAATTTGTAATTCATAAAAATGTTTGAAAAAGTGAGTTGGGCCATGCCCAAAATAAATAAATAAATATCATCCTCCCAAAAATCCGAGTATGTTTGGCTCAAACTATCAATATTTGAGTATGTGTCTCGTGCAGAACAAAGTATGTAGGGTACGCTAGTTTATGATACAAATGAGCGGCTCAATAATGCTATATAATAGTTATAGCGTATAGTTACAATGTTAAGTTTCAATAAAAAATTGGGGATTACTCCCAAATTCTAAAGTGAATATACCTTCTAAGATTTTTAACCCCAGTGAGATAACGTACGTCTGTGAGACACCCGTCATTTTAATTTTGCTCTCAGTCTCCCACAATCGTAAAGAGAGAACATTCTCAGTTTTCTCAGCTACCATTACCAGCTTGTCAGTGGGGGGTGTTTTTCAGTAGTAACTGTTTTGTTTGCTGAAATACAGTAGTTTCTTGATATTACGAACATTCGATTCTACGAAATTTCGATTTTACGAACAATCAAAATTAATTTCTTGTATTCCGGCCTTTTAGTTAATATATTCAAAGTATGTTTGAGCTCTAGGCCAATATATACATATGTTTATTAAAATACAGCAAATGTGTTTAAACAATGTATATTTATTTGTCGAATGGTTTGTCTTGCCAATATTTCGACTTCAATCTGAAGTCATCTTCAGGAACTTATGACTGCACCTGGTCGACTGGTGCAGTCATAAGTTCCTGAAGATGACTTCAGATTGAAGTCGAAATATTGGCAAGACAAACCATTCGACAAATAAATATACATTGTTTAAACACATTTGCTGTATTTTAATAAACATATGTATATATTGGCCTAGAGCTCAAACATACTTTGAATACAATCAAAATTTTTACATTGAGTACTTTATAGTACGAACAAACGTGCATCGATAGTACTTGGTTGTACGAACAACTAACACATTTTGTGTTTTGTATCATAAAAAATTTTAGTTGAAGAGCCAAAAGTTGAGCATACAGACGCTATTGAAAGTTTTGGCACGTGCATTCGGTGGGCCAAGCAAAACAATGTTGAGGCTTCAAATTTGGTTGTTTTGACGGAGCTTTAAAAAGCTGCAGTAAACAGTTACCTCAATATTCCTGTCAAACAAACAATGATTAATCAATTTTTTACATAAACAATTTAAACATTAAATACTCTCTTACTGATTTAAGCACATGGTAGGTATTGTTCGAACTTTTCTGAGCATACACCTAAGCTAAAATATGCAATATGCATGTATGCTATACGGTGATAACAATTGAAATTATTTTTTACTTTTTGTTCTTTTTTTGCATTTGTTATTTGAGTAGAACCAATTTTAAAGAACACGTGTACTTTCTCTGGTTATTTTAGTTATTTTAATCAAGAATATATGAGAAATGTTATGGTGCTCGATTTTACGAACAAACCCTGCAACGATGGCGTTCGTAAAATCAAGAAACTGCTGTATATACGATTGTTTTTTAAAAATACGTCTAAGAGACGTATCGTTATTTTTTACGTGACTACAAATTTTATATGTAATTTTTCCCAAAAATGGCAATTTAAGCTAATATTTTTTAAGTATAGTTTAAAACAGTTAATTCATTCAATTGAAGTACAAAAAACTGTATTTTATTTAAATTTTTTTGCTATAAACTGAGATCCTTCGAAAAAGACTGATTTTTGTAAGAACAAGTCCAAGACAAGTCAAACTTAGTTTTTAATATATTAGAAAAACAATATTTTTCTTTAAAAAACATTTAAAACAAATGAATATATATCAAATCCTTTTCAAAAACGCCCAATTTCAGAATTTGTTTCAAATAGTTTCGCTTTTTTACAGGGTGGCACAAACTTTTCCTTTCTTTTTAGGGAACATTATAACCATTGTGAATTCACATAAGTGTCGAATGTTTGTAAAAAACGTTTACAATAGTAAACAGCCTCGGTCACGTGTTCAACTATATTGCATTTACATTGGTCTCAAATTAGCCATTTGAAAGCGTTACCATTAGCCGCCATCCAGTGAGTTTTACAGCTCCGGATCACGCTCAATTCTCACGGGAATGCTCTGAATCATTGAGAGACTTGAGAAGCAGATCCTGATATTTTTGCACACGTGAAATATGATAGGCAGATGTCGGCGCGCTTTTTCGTTTAACTCATACGGCGAAAGGCTAAGCAGCGACAGCTATTTTTAAAAAAGTAGGTTTATTAAAGGCAGCGTTGCCAAACTAAAGACAAGTAATTAACAAATTATCTGGCTCACAAATTGAACCAGACTTCTATCTGGATTTATCTGGCTCAAATCGTCGTTGTTGCATTTACATGCAAAATTATTTATCTGGCCCAGGATCTTTGCCACCGGATGATGGCTATTAGCTCCATTCGCATTTCAGATAAACTTCCCTGCAAGACTCGTCTACCAGTACACCACTCTATCGCAATACATGACACTGACATCATTGATAGCAGACTAAAAAAAAAAAAGAAAAGATATAAAAAATACAGAGCTGTTTCTGGTAGACTTGCCGGTTTGGCTTTGAAAAATTTGTGGGAACTCCTATTTATAAGTTGGCACAGTAAACTATATAGCACATCGGTTAACTATTATGTTCTTGTGGGGTTTCTTTTGGCAAAGAAATGTCAAAAGCGTGTGTGGATCGCATTTACATATGCGATTAAAGCTGCAGACAATGGTGCTTTATCGGTAACCGTATCGGTTACCTTATAACAGCTGATTCGACCAACCTTATGGGAATCAACGCAATCGATTATTGCTGCCGCTAAGGTTGTAACAGTATCGTAGCCAACCAATTGGTTTTTCGTTTACCGTCGTAACGATAAACAGCTGATTATGTTAGGGATACGACTACAGCGATACGACATACGGCACCAATGACTCCCGCTTAAGGTAGTCATTTCAGAAATGCGTCGTATTTAAAATGTTTCATTAAAAATTACGCATTTGGTGCAGTGGAAATGTAGCAGGGTGCCCTGGTTTCGTCAAGAATTAAATTTTCATTATTTCTTGATCAAAGACCCTGTAAGAACACAGTCAGTCAAATACCAGAGGTTTTAGAATAAATGTTTGCAATTCTTTTTGAGCTTAAGTGTTCTTCTTTTCTTGTTCAGCTTATTCTCTTTTACTCGAGGGCGATTACAATTTGTATGTGTCAATTTTGACAAATTTGCTTCTGATGCAATACTCAGTCTGTTGTTTGCGTCTTGCAGGTAAGTGACACCGCTTCATAGAAAACACAGATATAAAGGAAATGTAAAATTTTCTTGGACACTACTATTTCACCTAAAAAAAATAAATCACTTAATTTTATCTTACACATTTTCCTAAGATGGGAACTCATTTCTTTACGGTGAAATCATTTTCTTTTAATAATTTTGTACTACTTCCATATCAGGCACATTCATTACTTGCTCTAGATTTTTCTACAGGGATTTATTTGTTTGCCTTTCTCTTTATGCTCACAAATTCACTATGCACATATTTGCCTCAAAGTTTCCACACTTGTGTTATTTAAGCTGTAGTCATTGGTGCCGTTTGTCGAATCGCTGTAGTCGTATTCTTAACATAACCAGCTGTTTATCGTTACGACGGTAAATCTGCAGACATTGGTGCTTTATCGGTAACCGTATCGGTAACCTTATAACAGCTGATTCGACCAACCTTATGGGAATCAAATCAATCGATTATTGGTGCCGCTAAGGTCGTAACCGTAACGCAGCCAACCAATTGGTTTTTGGTTTACCGTCGTAACGATAAACAGCTGATTACGTTAGGGATACGACTACAGCGATGCGACATACGGCACCAATGACTCCCCCTTAAACCAATAACCAATTGGTTGGCTACGATACGGTAACGACCTTAGCGGCACCAATAATAGATTGCATTGATTCTCATAAGGTTGGTCGAATCAGCTGTTATAAGGTTAACGATACGGTTACCGATAAAGCACCAATGTCTGCAGCTTTATGTACGTCGTCAAAGGGAGCAACTGTTAAAACAATTATAGTGAAATACTTTACTGAAGCATGATTTTCTTCACTTGGTTTTAAAAACTTGTGTTCGGAGTAAGAGATAGTAATACTTCAGTCTTTTACGTAATAAGCTTTAAGGTTACATCCTTAACATCTTCACTTGTAATATTCGGCTTTCTATTGACTTGCTTCCTGCTGTGGCCAAACAAACATTAACCATCATCAGGCGAGTTTCTTAGCTCCGTATAGTGCTCATTGCTCACGGAAACGTTCTGGTTCAATGATAGGCTTTAGAAACAGAATTCCATATTTTTTAGCTCATTTTGAGAAAACGAGTCTCTTCCAAACATTTTTCTTATTGAAAAAAAAAAAAAATTCAAATTTTTTTTATTTTGGATCTTCGAGGGCTACACTACGGAGGATGTCGATGTATAACGAGGCTAATTATCCAACGTTACTTTAAAGTTATACAGGAAAAATAAATTGTCATATATTTTTTCATCAATATCTCGAGAACTATATTGAATTTGTGATGAAATTCCATTTATTTTTTACCCTCATTATATTTTTATTGAATAAAGTCATAAATAAATATTACGGTGCAAAGATAAAATAAACAACTGAAACGTGTTAGTCTTCCACGCGAACAACGAATCATGTTAATCTTCCATGGTAATTGAAACGTGCTAGTCTTTCTTGTGGCCGGCGATATACTCTAGAGCAGAGCCGGCCACACAAATACTAAAACAATTGCATAAGTGTGTGTAAAAATTGAGTGACAACTCCCCACAGTGTGCTAAAAGAAAATGTGGACTGTGAAGTTCGAAATTAAAAACGACTCTGGTTATTTGATTTCAAGCTAATCCTAACAATATTTACTTATATTCATATAACTAAGAATGTGGAGGTCGAGCTAGCCAGATAAAAATTTTTATAAAAGAAGGTATGGTGTTGCTTCAATGCAAAATTTACTTAAAAAAATCACTTTTTCATTAAGTAAGAACTACAAAACAAAGTAAATGTAAAGATAGAAATATATATTTTCAAAACATAAAGTTATTCAATAAAAAAAAATGTATAAAAATTTATAAAACTAAGTAGAACGTATAAAAAGTTAAAAAATAAAAAAATAAAATTATTTATTAAGTATTAATATTTAAATTGTCAATGTTAATATGTATGTTCAACGGAACTTAATAATTCTAACTAAAACGTTTTAAAAGTCACTTTAACATTGCAGCATATTGTTTTTATTATGTGCCCAAAAAGTACCATGGACTTTTCCTTTTGCATTCACTGTTGATTTTAGTGAGTGACAAGCGAAAGCAAATGATCGTGATCACACATCGTTAGTATCTGTGTGAAAATACGAACTCAAATTGCACAATGTGCAACTTTTGGCCGGCTCTGCTCTAGAGCTTAAAAAGCTAAATTGTCAATGATATTCGTTATCGTGCGGTGTTTCTGATATTTATTTATATTTCAGTTGTGACAGGTAGAGGTCCAATTTGTCTTTAATTTCACAAGTGATTACTTAAACCATTTGCTAAACAGTGTTTTTCAAACATTTTCGCATTTTTTACATATTTTAAAATGTTTGCAAAACTGGCTGCTCATATTTTATCTATTAACTAGATTTTAGAATTGAAATAGTCTGATTTTTTGTATACATATTTACAAGAAAAATTGATTTGAAACACAAATGGGCAATTCATGACACTTCAATTTAATAAAGGCAAGCAAAAAACAAACCTTTCTTCTATTCTCTGGCCATTTGCGACAGCCATTCTACCTGTCGGTTATTATTTGACAGGTAGGGGATCTTCGTGATCTCCGTGCATCGCGGTACGATCTAATGTACGTATGTGTACTACGTATTAAAAATCCAAACAATCGCGTATTTTTTTAATTGAAATAACGAACTCACCAGCTGGTCGTATAAATAGTGAAGCCAGAGAAAAAGAAACTGATAACAATATAAATATACACAATGCAACTCAAAGTACAAGAAAAAAATATGTTGTATCGAAGAATGAGTCACAGAATATGTTAGGTCTGCTCTAATCCATATACAGAACGTATTTTTGACGAAGCTATGCAGACTTTTGAGGGCGGTATAAAATCACTTTAAATTTTTGCTTATTTATAACAATAAACGCTGCACAAGACGACTAAAGTAAATAAAACATATGAGAATGACCGTTACAGTACGTGGCTTGTGATTTGGGACCAATGGCACGGTTCTATGAGTATTTGCAATATCTCCGTTATTCAATAATATTTAAGTTCCGGTATTTCTCGAAATGTTATTTTTTTGGTTATTAAACGGCACCACGCCAGGGACAAAATCAATAGTAATTTGGTTTTTATATGGCACCACGCCAGTTTTTAAACTTCAATATGAATTCACTGATTCCTGTTAGGAGTGCAAAACCACCACCCTGACTTTAGGTCAGGGAAGCATTGCATCTCTCAACTCCGCCATAACGGTAGAAGGAAGCACAAAGCCAACCTTGAGGCCTATTTAAACTTTCAGTTCAACCAAAAAGCCCGACAAATTACTGACTTTAACGGAATGTGATTAGAATACTATATAATAATTAATAATAGTTAGAGCAAATGAAATTAGAGCCTATGATTTCTTCTCGAATACAAGCGAGTATTTCGAGATACGAGAAATCGAGAACTTGGCTTCTCGCGAGATTCTCATATCTGGAAGCACTCGTAAATCTCGCGAGCTTCTCTACATTAACAGTATTTATATACTCTGTTTTTTTACTTGTGTTTTTTTTTTTATTGTGGAAATTTTCGCTTGTGCTCTAGAAGAAATCGTAAGCTCTATATAAAGCAGTCAAAGCATCGATTAAATTGAATTTCAAAAAGCTCGCAAGCTCTACGAGTATTTCGAGAATCTCGCTAGAAGCAGATAGTTACGAGAAATCTCTCCTCAAACAAGTACGAGAAATCGTATGCTCAAAATGGAATTGGGCATCTTTTTTATATAGCTCATTTAGTTACAGAGATAATGCTTTTCAACTACAGCATGGCTTCTAAGATAATGTGGAAGGATCTACTGAAAAAGTATATTAAATCTGTTCGCATAACGGAAGCTTGTAACAGCATTAACCAATGCAGATAGATGTAGACTTCCGTATACCAAAATGATAAGGTAGAAAATTTCATTAAGCCATTTCCGTTCGTCCGGCTGTAAACATGATAACTTCAAACTTAATTTACCATATATCGAAAACCGTTAAAGTTGTCAATACAAAACGCTGTAAACTAATTACTCTTGTTATAAGAAATAAGCCCGAGAAATTTGACGAAAGCGGTTGAGGGATCGGCCCACTTTCACATAAAAGATTTTTAAGGGCCAATTAATTCGGACTTATAACCACAAAACCATAACCAGATAAAACAGCTGATCGAACCTACCTTATGGAAATCAATGTAATCGATTAATGGTGCCATACCATAACGCTAACGCCATAACCATACCATAGCCAACCAATTGGTTTTCGGTTTCTCGCCATATCCATAACCTAAAAATATTTGAGTTGGTGAATTTAATAAAATTTTGTAGATTTTATTCATTGTTTTGGATACGTTATGACTAAGAGACTTATTTTTTGTGGAATATGTTTGTAATTTGGATGTAATGATGTAAAATGGAGATTGTTATGGATATAAGTATGGTTACGACTATGACGTTGGTTAAGGAAGTTTAATTGGCCCATTAAAGTCCCAAGCTAATGTAAAAGGCATAGTATTTCTCTTATAACGCCTTAAAAAATGGACGAAACTGCTTGAGGACCACGCCCACTTTTCTGAGATAATCGTAAACGAATAAAAAATTCATTATCTTTTCGAAAAATAACTTAAAATCGGTGGAAAAAATAAAATATGAAAATGGGCGTGGAACCGCCCCTTTTTTATCAATCGTGCTTCCACGTTTCTGTAGACATAACCAGAAAGAAATTCATCAATCGTGAAAAAACTCGGTACACTTATTTTTTCTATCAAGTGGTATATTTCTAATAAGACTGGGAGAAATCGTTTAATAAGCGCACCCAAGTTCGATACTACTTAGTATGTAAACTGCAATTAAATAAAATGTACGATAAAAGATCTTGGCTGAGTATATAAAAGCTGTCTTTTTTTACATGTATATGCATCTACATTTGCGACTAACGAATCTTTCATTGCAATTGCGCATAGCCTAATAAAATATTTGGCAACATTGGCTCGCAATATCAAAACAATTGAACTACATTAGTTACATTTCCTCTTGTTGGCATCTCGTTTTTTAATTAGGGATGGTAAAACAATAAACAAGTCGATAAAAACTACATAATGAAACTTGATAGTACTGGTTTAAAAACATTATTTCATAAGTGTGGATAAAGTTGTGCACTTAGCAGTCCACACAAAGTTTAAATGCAGATGTAAATGAAAGTAATAAAAATCACAGCTAATGTTTGGTTAATTAAAATTCACCACTAACCGATTGTGTACACATACAGCTGGTTATAAAAAGAAACAGGGAAAAAGGCAAAATTGAGAAATTACCCATTAGCTTAAACCAAAAGTAAGATATACTATGCGCTGTTTGTACCAGCTACGGCTAAACTGAAGGGTATCGTTAACATGAGATGAACAACTGGCTCTTACAGAGAAGTATCACTGCTTTTAAAGCTGCAGACATTGGTGCTTTATCGGTAACCGTATCGGTAACCTTATAACAGCTGATTCGACCAACGTTATGGGAATCAATGCAATCGATTATAGGTGCCGCTAAGGTCGTAACCGTATCGTAGCCAACCAATTGGTTTTTGGTTTACCATCGTAACGATAAACAGCTGATTACGTTAGGGATACGACTACAGCGATACGACATACGGCACCAATGACTCCCGCTTAAAACTATTACGTTTGTACAGTAAGTCAGCTATGCAGAATGTAGGCAACTTGATTAAAAAAGAACCTACACAATACGCTCTGCAGTGGTGGTAAATAAGAATAAACACGATGTTCTAAAAAAATCACACGTATTTTAAGGAGATTTTGCAAAATGTGCTACTTACTTGTATTCTAAGTGAGTAAGCTTAATGGTGTTTAGTGGGAGACAGAATCAGTTTAATTATAACACGCGGTTGAAGAGTACACTTCATTGAGAAGTACGCCCACAATATAAAAGACATTTTTAATTAATTCATGAATGAGTTTAATTTATTTCGTAACACAACTTCCTTGAACTTTCATTAATATCACATAAATTTTACTGCAAACAAAATTCAAAACCGTTAAAAAAAGAAAAACAATTATAATAACAATTATATAGCATTTGATGTGCAGCGCTACGGAAAATAATAAATTCATTGTAAATTAAAAAAAAAAAAAAATTATTAAAACTCTACAACTCATACTGCAATATGATTTGCACGCACAATTTAGTTCGACGTATATTTTGGTGTTCCAACGCATTTTGCTTGGTATGTATATTTGTATGCATAGAAATATGTATTGTATGTATGTATGTGAGTCAGCGTGAACGCATGCGTGTTGCGGGTATTCACAAACAATTGATACAACTTTCAGCTAGAGCTTTGCCGAGCTTTGGCTCCGATTTAAAAAGGTCGGAGATACCCCTTGATTTAGACTTCTGGGCTATAGTGTGTATAGTGAGTATAGTGTGTAACAATCCGTGATGTTGTTGTTGTAGCAATGTTTCGCCCCACCTAATAGCTGCGACCGATCACAAATTGTCATCAATATTGTAACGAATTTACTTGCAAATCCTCTTATTTGCAATCCTCTGCTAAGTTCGAATCACTAAACTGTTGAATAAATAACTCCAATATTGAATAATGGAAAAATGGCCTTTATTAAAGTACTTCACAATAACACTCAAACTGTGCAACGAATAGCTTGCTTAATAACCACACTGATTGATAGCTCAATGAAACTCTACTATTCAAAATAATACTGCTATTGCTCGCTAGATATCGTCTTAATTGCAACTGCTTGACAACTCAAATCAAACTGAATTACTTCTTACTCGCCTGCCCCGCTTTTATAGTTTACGCTGCATACTTCTAGGCTCTTCGATTTCCAGAAGTTACTAGTTAGTTTCGGCTACAAAATCGCCAGCCACAACTACGTGCACAAATTATTGCTCTCTCTTGTGACAACTCAGATAAGATATATGCATGTGTTTGTGCATTACCGCTCCGCTGCTCGTATACGTACATATGTGTAGACGCAATTATTTATTCGTTTATGTAGATACATAATGATTGAATTATTGATGTGAATGTTTGTAGTTTACAGTCTCTCGCGCATACATAGGCGTATGAGTAAATGCATCTGTGTGTGACATCTTTCGGCTGCCTTATATATGTGTATACATGATTTGATTATTGACGTAAATACTGCTTATCGTGGCCTTGGCATCGCCTTAGTGATGGTATAACTTAGTGATGTTAATATCCGTGACAATATCCTCTAACGGGAGTCCAAGGAAACTTGCTGTTTCGACAGGGGTGGACCATAATGAAAGGGGTGTTAGAGGCGTTGGTTCCACATTACAATTAAAGAGATGGTTGGTGTCATGTGGGGACACATTGCAAGCGGGGCATACATTTTGTATGTCGGGGTTGATTCTGGATATGTAAGAGTTTAACCTGTTACAGTATCCAGAACGAAGTTGAGCCAGAGTGACTCGCGTTTCCCTGGGGAGTATGCGTTCCTCTTCCTCAAGTTTTGGGTACTGTTCCCCGAGTACCGGATTCACCGAGCAATTCCCGGCATAAAGGTCCGACGCCTGTTTGTGGATTCCACCAAGGACTTGCTTGTGTTTTTTTTGCTTCATACGGCTGAGTTCTCAGGTGCTGTATTTCCTCAAAATGCTTACAGAGATGACTCCTTAAGTCCCTAGCCGGTGCTGGCCAATTGCTTTGTATGTGGTAATGAGCGTTTCTTTGTCTTTTCCCCAAGTACTGCCAGCAAGGGATTTGAGGATTTTATTACGGCTCTGGATTTTTGGAACAATTGCGGCTGCGTGCTCACCAAAATGTAGATCATGATCAAACGTCACACCCAAGATTTTGGGGTGTAGGACAGTCGGTAGCGTAGTGCCATCGTCGTGGATGTTCAAAATGGTCGACATTTGGGACGTCAAGTTCAAAATAGGGTCGCGGATGATTTAGTCGGTGATAATGCCAGGCGAGGCGAAGAAAAAAAAACTGGAGAGAAGGGAGGTAGCCGTTTATTCTGTTGCAAAGCTCATCGATCTTTCGGCCCGGGCCTGTGGCCATTATTGTGCATTATTACACACAATAACAATCCGTGATAGAAAAGTTTTGTTTAAATCACAGTAACTCGGGAATGGTGAATCGGATTAATGTCATGTGTGTACTAGTGATGTAACGTATTCACTAAATCCATAATTGGTGATTACTTTTATAAAGAGATATACATTTTCACATTTATCGATTGAGGGCAAAGGTTTTCGATTCGTGATGGAATAACACTATATCGGTGCGATACCGGAAGTCGATCAGAAGAAAATGCATGTAAAACGATAGCAAAGTTCCTCGAACCTTCCAAACAAAACTGAGTTGTAAACACTTGAATTTGAAAATGAACCCAATTGCAATGAAAATGGTATCACGTAGATTAATAGATAATGTAGAATATATATAACAACTTCGCCTAAGTATTAGGGGTATTCTCTATATGTAAAACATATTTCACTGTCAAAAGTTTCGTACATGCAATAAAAAATGTCTATTTGAATAGTAAATTCATAAAATTGAAATTAATGTTGAAAACTAAAATAAAAAATTTTTGTTCGCGGCAGTTTCTTGTAGTGCTTACGATTTCTTCTCGAACACAAACGAGAGTTTCGAGACTCCACAAACTGAGAACTCGGAAAGATACTTTTTTCAATATCTCCATTGTACTCGGGCCAAGTTATTTTTTCAAATTTCAATGATTAACTCAGACCACTTATCTTTCAGAAAGAGAAGCCGACGAGGAATCTCTCTCAGGTTGGTTGAACATTGCTAGGAAAGATTGTGCGATTATAAAAATAACGCAAGAGCTGGATGATATACATCTTCAAGCAATACGAATGGATTACATCGATTAATCG
Organism: Eurosta solidaginis; assembly: GCF_040869045.1. Lineage (NCBI taxonomy): Eukaryota > Metazoa > Arthropoda > Insecta > Diptera > Tephritidae > Eurosta > Eurosta solidaginis. The sequence goes on from NC_090321.1 coordinate 256,653,294, forward strand.
AACTATTCTATGTGTCGTCTGTAAATATTAAGTCCAGACATTTTCCAAAATTATAAGGTATACTATTTAGTTGGCGAAGTCCAACATCAACAAGGCCATTTAGGAAGTCATAGAAGGTAGCACTAGAAGAGGAAGGGGCAACAAGCCGTCTATGATTCTCCAAGACGCACGGGTAGAATGAAGTCGCCAAGCACTATCACGGAATCGGAAGACCTGGCCATAGAAAAAGCTGATTTCACTAAGGGCGAATGTTTTAAATAAAAAAATATATCGGATTGGGACGGAACATAACTTGCTATAAAAAATTTGAACGTAGTTCAACTATATGGTTGGCTCATATCTACTGCAACAACGTACCTTTGTCCAGATTGTCAAAATTAGCGTGTTGGTGTTAGGCGAATGGAATGGAGAGAAAAAATAAAACTTTGCTATTCTTGCATATTGCGGGAAAATAATGCGCTAAATAAGATGCATTTACTAAAAAATAACTTAAAGTGATGTGAAACTACTTTTTTATAAAAAACTTACCACTACGGCAGCAAATAATTATCAATATTGTCACGGATATTAGCATCACTAAGCTATACCATCACTAAGGCCATGCTAAGCGATATTTACGTCAATAATCAAATCATGTATACACATATATAAGGCAGCCAAGAGATGTCACACACAGATGCATTTACTTATACGCCTATGTGCGCGCGAGAGACTGTAAACTACAAACATTCACATCAATAATTCAATCTTTATGTATCTACATAAACGAATAAATAATTGCGTCTACACATATGTACCATGTACGAATACGAGCAACGGAGAGTCAATGCGCAAACACATGCATATATCTGCGAAGTTTGAGAGCTACTGGACTAGTAGATTCTGGAAGCGCCTAAAAGATGTATAAAGTTGTGCAATTTTAGTTATAGCTGAGAACTTTTGAGAGCTCATGGACAATGCTAGTAGATTCTGGAAAAATGCGAACGAGGAAACCAAAGGGTATAAAAGGCAACATATGTAGAGGCGCTGCAATTCAGTTTGAGTTGAGCAATCAATCAGTTATTGATTAAGCACGCGATCTGGCGGCCAATAGTAGAGTTCAATTTGAGTTATCAATCAGTTTGGTTATTAAGCCAGCGAGTAGCAAAGTATAAGTGTCATTGTGTAGTACTTTAATAAAGGCCATTTTTCCATTATTCAATATTGGAGTTATTTATTCAACAGTTTAGTGATTCGAACTTAGCAGAGGATTGCAAATAAGAGGATTTGCAGCAAATTCGTTACAATTTGTGTCAGAAGGGGAAATGTTGAATAAATTCCAGAGGACAACAAGGACATGGCAAAGTTCAGTGAATTGAAGATCCAGCAACTGAAGAGGGAGTTGGAGAGCCGTGGATTGAATACAAGCGGCGTTAAACTTGAACTTCAGGCACGGCTACGAGAGGCAATGGAAGTAGAAGGAATTGACGTGGAAGAGTATGACTTTCATCTTGATGGCGAGGAAACAACATAAATGGAAGAGACAGTTACGCAGACAGTTACGAGCACAGACTTGAACATGATTTTGGCTGCAATATCTGCTCAAACATCGACAATGGCATCTCAACTGGAATCACAGGAGGCACGTATAACATCCAAGATGGAAACTCAACTGGAAGAACAGAAGACACATATTGCAGAAATGTCGTCAGAAATAACATCAAAGATTGAAGCACAAGAAACGCGTATTTCAGAAATGTCGGCACAGATATCATCTCAGATCTCCACACAACTAGAAGAGCAGGAAGTCCGTATATCATCTAAACTGGAAGCGCATATGGAAGAAAAACTAACCCAGTTTCATGAAGGCTTCAGTGGTCGACAGGATAAAATCGAGGCCGAGGTGGATGCTTTGAGAGGACGTATCGAGCAGTTACAACTAAATCGTCCAGCAGTTTCAGCGAGTAATCCAAAGGTAAAAACACCATCCTTTGACGGTTCTGTTCCTTTCCAGGTGTTCAAGCTACAGTTTGAGAAGACCGCAGCAGTGAACAACTGGAATGCGGAAGATAAAGTTGCTGCACTGTTCGTGGCATTGAAGGGGCCAGCAGCGGAAATCCTACAGACGATTCCCGAAGGAGAGCGGAACAATTATGAAGCATTGATGGCTGCTGTAGAACGACGTTATGGAAGCGAGCATAGAAAACAGATATTCCAAATTGAGTTGCAAAACCGCTACCAAAAAGCAAATGAGACATTGCAGGAGTTTGCTTCAGATATTGAAAGATTGGCTCATCTTGCAAATGCGGACGCACCCGTGGAATACACTGAAAGGGTAAAAATCCAGAGCTTCATAAATGGCATACGAGATGTGGAAACGAAGCGGGCTACATATGCGAATCCAAAACTAACGTTTGCTGAAACGGTATCGCATGCACTGACTCAGGAAACAGCCTCACTTTTGAGTAAGCCAGGGTACAAAGCTCATCGAGTGGAAGTGGAAAAGCCTGACTGGGTAGACGCAATTTTGGAAGCATTGAAGGGTACGCAGCAGAAGAATAATGATACAGTCAAATGCTTTAAGTGTGGAAAGCCAGGGCATATTGCGCGTTATTGCAACACCAAACCTAACAGTTCCAACAATGTGGGTGGTCGTAAACGCAGAGCAGAAGGAGATGAGCAAATATCCAAGACAAATCAATCGTTAAACTAAAGCGAGTCAGCAGCAAGGGGCGACAGCTGACTCCCTCAATTGAATGCCCCATAATCTCTATCTCACAAATTGGAAGAAGGTCGAGCAATCTTACTGTCGGAGGACATGTGGATGGAAAGGAACATTTACTGACTGTAGATACGGGTGCATCTCATTCCATCATTCGAGCGGATTTAGTCAACAAGAAGATAAGACCATTACATGGAGCAATATTGCGTACAGCCACTGGGGAAGACACCCAGGTAATTGGAGAAGTAGAATGTGAAGTAGCAATTGGGAACGTCACGGTACTACACAATTTTATAGTGGCAGGTATTGTTGATGAAATCATAATTGGAGTGGACTTCTTAATCAACCAAGGCATCAAAATCGATATGCAAAGCAAGACGATGCGGTATAAGAACATGGATGTGCCACTTAATTTCGGCTACGAGAGAGGCTACAGCAGTAAACGAGTGCTGGTGGAAGAGAGTTAGCAAATACCACCAAAATCAGAAGCAGTCATCTGGGCAAAGATTGATGGAGATTGTGGGACAAACAAATTGTGGGTAGTCGAAGCAGCAAATAAATCAGCACTGAACATACTTGTAGGAAAACCCTGGCTATGACAAAACAAGATGGACGTATTCCGGTAAGAGTACTCAATGAGTTCAAGTCATCATTCAATTTGACCAAAGGAGCTATTTTGGGAAGATGCCAAGAGGCCGAAGTAGTTATTAACTGTGAACAGCTCCAGGAACACGTTTCATCTGGAAATACTGATCTTTCAAATGATATCACGGCATGGACGCATGGGCTAGAGGAAGCCTGTCAGAGTAAGGCAAAACAACTGCTCATAAAATACGCGAACATATTTGACCAGGATGGTTCCAAACCAGGCCGCACCAATGTTGTGAAACATCAAATTGACAATGGAGATGCGAGGCCGATCCGTCAAGCTCCACGTAGTGTTCCACTGGCGAAGCGGGAAGTTGTGAGTCAAATCATACAAGAAATGAGTGACAGCGGCGTCATCGAACCATCAGCTAGTCCATGGAGCTCACCGGTAGTACTTGTAAAGAAGAAGGATGGAAAAATGAGGTTTTGCGTGGACTACCGGAAGTTGAATGACGTTACGAAAAAGGATAGCTACCCGTTACCAAGAATTGACGACACTCTGGACTCGCTATCTGGTACGAAATGGTTTTCCACACTGGACTTGAAAAGCGGCTACTGGCAAGTTGAGGTGAAGGAGGAAGATAAAGAGAAAACAGCCTTCAGTGTCGGTGATGGTCTTTGGCAATTTACAGTGATGCCTTTTGGACTTTGTAATGCACCAGCTACTTTTGAGAGACTCATGGACCAGGTACTGAAAGGACTACATTGGAAAACATGCTTGGTGTACCTGGACGACATCATCGTATTGGGCAAGAGTTTTGATGAATATCTTAAGAACTTGGAGGAAGTTTTCCAGAGAATAGCTGGCGCTGGTCTGAAGTTAAGTCCCAAAAAGTGTACGCTGTTTAAAAAGGAAGTAAATTATTTGGGCCACAAGGTTACGACAGAAGGTGTCTGTACAGCGAATGAAAAGATAGAGGCAGTAAAGGATTGGCCAAGACAGAATCACAGAATCTGCATGAATTGAGAAGTTTCCTTTGGCTGTGCACATATTACCGCCGATTTGTACCAAATTTTGCCAGCGTAGCCCATAGTCTCCATGAGCTAACAAAAAAAAATAAAGCTTTTGAATGGAAGAAGGAGCAAGAAGTAGCTTTCCAAACATTGAAAGAGCGGTTGTGCACTGCCCCAATGATATGCTATAGGAGGCGTTTTATCACAACTGGTCGATGGACAAGAGAAGGTAGTTGCATATTACAGCCGTTCAATTGGAAAACCAGAGAGGAACTATTGCGTTACACGGAGAGAGCTGTTGGCATTGGTAGAGTGCATTAAACATTTTCACAAATACCTCTACGGCCAGTGATTCCGTGTCAGGACAGATCACGCAGCGTTGAAATGGCTTGTGCAGTTCCGTAATCCGGAAGGACAATTGGCACGGTGGATCGAGCGACTACAAATCTATGACTTTTCCATTGAGCATCGAAAAGGTAGTACCCATGGAAATGCTGATGCAATGTCACGAAGGGAGAGTGAGGATGGTCAATGCAAGAAGAAACTGATAGTTGTTCCCAGAAAGAGGATTCCTGACGTGCTCAGCGAGCTGCAAAATGGTCCAAGTGGAGGTCATCTTGGAATGACGAAGACACTCGAGAAAATTAAGCAGAGATTCTATTGGGTTGGTTGCCGTCAGTCGGTCACCGAGTGGATTGCCAATTGCGAGGTATGCAACAGAGCGAAAGGGCCCAAAACCCGAAGTCATGGCCAGATGAAGCAGTATATTTCAGGTGCACCATTTGAAAGGATCGCCATGGATGTCGCAGGTCCATTTCCTACTAGCAACCGCGGAAACAAATACGTACTGGTGGTTATGGATTATTTCAGTAAATGGCCAGAGGTATACCCAATCCCAAACCAAGAAGCAGAAACAGTAGCAGAAGTGGTTAAAAACGAATGGGTTGCAAGGTATGGTGTACCAATGGAGTTACATTCTGACCAAGGCAGGAATTTTGAATCAGCTGTGTTCCAGGAAATATGCAAGAAGTTGGGCATTCGGAAAACACGGACAACTGCATTGCATCCTCAGTCCGATGGTATGGTGGAACGTTTCAATAGAACATTGGAGGAGCATTTAAGGAAAGTAGTAGACAAGTACCATAAGGACTGGGATACACACATATCATTATTCTTGATGGCCTACCGATCGGCATTACATGACACAACGGGCCAAACTCCCGCAAAGGTAATTTTTGGCAATGACCTTCGACTGCCAGCTGATTTGAAGTATGGGATAGATGCCGATGCGGAGAGGAATGTCAAGAAATCCACTGGTGTCTTGGAAGAAGAGCTGAGAGAGATACACAATCTGGTAAGGCAACGAGCAAAGATTATGAGTGACAAGATGAAAGCGAGGTACGATAAAGCAATTAATTCGGAAGGGTTTCAGGAAGGAGATTTGGTGCTGCTATACAATCCACAACGAAAAAAAGGTTTGTCCCCAAAATTGCAGTGTAACTGGGAAGGTCCATACAAAGTTGTAAAACGGATCAACGATGTAGTGTACCGCATACAAACCACTACCAAACCACGAACCAAAATGAAAGTGGTTCATTTGGGGAGATTAGCAGCGTTTAGATTGAGAGATTTGTCTGATCGCGACGATCAGACTTAGGTGGAGGGCAGTGTCACGGATATTAGCATCACTAAGCTATACCATCACTAAGGCCATGCTAAGCGATATTTACGTCAATAATCAAATCATGTATACACATATATAAGGCAGCCAAGAGATGTCACACACAGATGCATTTACTTATACGCCTATGTGCGCGCGAGAGACTGTAAACTACAAACATTCACATCAATAATTCAATCTTTATGTATCTACATAAACGAATAAATAATTGCGTCTACACATATGTACCATGTACGAATACGAGCAGCGGAGAGTCAATGCGCAAACACATGCATATATCTGCGAAGTTTGAGAGCTACTGGACGTTTTGCATTTTCCATCTCCTTTTGGCAGTCCCTATACCAGTGAAATGAAAAACAGCTGATGAGATGAGCCAACCATATAAATGAGCCATGAAGTTTGAAAAATGAAGAAAGAAAAGAACACATTTTAAATAGAAAATTAATCATTATTTCAATCCATATTTTATTTGTTTACGTACATTTGCTATGGGATACATTTTCTTACTAAATGCAGACAACCCTGAACTCCTTTAATAACATCTTATATATATTGTCACGGATATTACCATCACTAAGTTATCCCATCACTAAGACGATTCTAAGGCCATACCAAGCAGTATTTATGTTAATAATCAAATCAAGTATACACATATATAAAGCAGCCCAGAGAGATGTCATACACAGATGCATTTACTTATATGCCTATGTGCGCGCGAGAGACTGTAAACTACAAACATTCACATCAATAATTCAATCTTTATGTATCTACATAAACGAAGAAATAATTGCGTCTACACATATGTACCATGTACGAATACAAGCAGCGGAGAGTCAATGCGCAAACACATGCATATATCTGAGAAGTTTGAGAGCTACTGGACTAGTAGATTCTGGAAGCGCCTAAAAGATGTATAAAATTGTGCAATTTTAGTTATAGCTGAGAAGTTTGAAAGCTCATGGACAATGCTAGTACATTCTGGAAAAATGCGAACGAGGAAACCAAAGGGTATAAAAGGCAACAGATGTAGAGGCGCTGCAATTCAGTTTGAGTTGAGCAATCAATCAGTTATTGATTAAGCACGCGATCTGGCGGCCAATAGTAGAGTTTCATTTGAGTTATCAATCAGTTTGGTTATTAAGCCAGCGAGTAGCAAAGTATAAGTGTATTGTGAAGTATGTACTTTAATACAGGCCATTTTTCCATTATTCAATATTGGAGTTATTTATTCAACAGTTTAGTGATTCGAACTTAGCAGAGGATTGCAAATAAGAGTATTTGCAAGCAATTTCGTTACAATTGGTGTCAGAAGAGGAATTGTTGAATAAATTCCAGAGGACAACAAGGACATGGCAAAGTTCAGTGAATTGAAGATCCAGCAACTAAAGAAGGAGTTGGAAGCCCGTGGATTGAATACAAGCGGCGTTAAACTCGAACTTCAGGCACGGCTACGAGAGGCAATGGAAGCAGAAGGAATTGATGTGGACGAGTATGTTTTTTATCCTGATGAGGACGAGACAACAACAAAAATTGAAGAGAAAAATGAAACACCGCAGACAATGGCGAACACAGACCTGAACATGATATTGGTTGCAATATCGGCACAAATGTCATCACAATTAGAAGAACAGAAAACGTATATGTCATCACAAATGGAAGCACAAGAAACGCGTATTTCAGAAATGTCGTCGCAAATGTCATCTCAACTGGAAGAACAGAAGACATATATGGCATCGCAACTGGAAGAACAGAAGACATATATGATATCTCAGTTGGCTCAGCAGTTGAAAGCGCAAGAGGATCGCATATCATCGCAGTTGGAGGGTTTTAGTGAACGACAAGATAAAATGGAAGCGGAGATGGATGCCTTGAAAGATCGGATTCAGCAGTTACAATTAAATCGTCCAGCAGTTTCAGCGAGTAATCCAAAGGTAAAAACTTCATCCTTTGACGGTTCTGTTCCTTTCCAGGTCTTTAAGCTACAGCTTGAGAAGACCGCAGCAGTGAACAACTGGAATGTGGAAGATAAAGTCGCCGCACTCTTCGTAGCATTGAAAGGACCAGCTGCCGAAATCTTACAGACTATTCCATAGTACGAACGGAACAGTTATGACGCATTGATAGAACGGCGATACGGAAGCGAACACAGGAAACAGATATTTCAAATAGAATTGCAAAACCGCTACCAAAAAGCTAACGAGACTTTGCAGGAGTTTGCTTCGGACATTGAAAGATTGGCTCATCTTGCAAATGCGGATGCACCCGTGGAATACACGGAAAGAGTAAAGGTTCAGAGCTTTATAAATGGCATACGGGACGTCGAAACGAAGCGAGCCACATACGCGAACCCAAAGCAAACATTGACTCAGGAAACGGCGTCGTTATTGAGTAAACCAGCATACAAAGCTCATCGTGTGGAAGTAGAAAGGCCGGAGTGGGTAGATACAATTTTGGAAGCTCTGAAGGGATCACAATAGAAAAATGCCGGAGTTATGAAATGTTTCAAGTGCGGTAACCCAGGTCACATTGCACGTCATTGCAGTAGCAATTCCAATAGTTCCAACAATGTGGGTGGCCGTAAACGCAGAGCTGAAGGAGACGAGCAAATCTCCAAATCCACTCAATCGTTAAACTAAAGCGAGTCAGCCGCAAGGGGCGACGGCTGGCTCCCTCAATTTAATGCCCCATAATCTCTATCTCGCAAATTGGAAGAAGGTCAAGCAATCTTACTGTCGGAGGACATGTGGATGGAAAGGAACATTTACTAACTGTAGATACGGTTTTCATCCCATTCCATCATTCGATCAGATTTAGTCAACAAGAAGATAAGACCATTGCTTGGAGCAAGATTACGTACAGCCACGGGAGAGGACACCCAGGTAATTGGAGAAGTAGAATGGAAGTAGCAATTGGGAACGTCACGGTACTTCACAATTTTATAGTGGCAGGTATTGTTGATGAAATCATAATTGGAGTGGACTTCTTAATCAACCAAGGCATCAAGATCGATATGCAAAGCAAGACGATGCGATATAAGAACATGGATGTGCCACTTAATTTCGGCTACGAGAGAGGCTACAGCAGTAAACGAGTGCTGGTGGAAGAGAGTCAGCAAATACCACCAAAATCAGAAGCAGTCATCTGGGCAAAGATTGATGGAGATTGTGGGACAAACAAATTGTGGGTAGTCGAAGCAGCAAATAAATCAGCACTGAACATACTTGTAGGAAAAACCCTGGCTATGACAAAACAAGATGGACGTATTCCTCTAAGAGTACTCAATGAGTTCAAGTCACCATTCAATTTGACCAAAGGAGCTATTTTGGGAAGATGCCAAGAGGCCGAAGTAGTTATTAACTGTGAACAGCTCCAGGAACACGTTTCATCTGGAAATACTGATCTTTCAAATATATCACGGCATGGACGTATGGGCTAGAGGAAGCCTATCAGAGTAAGGCAAAACAACTGCTCATAAAATACGCGAACATATTTGACCAGGATGGTTCCAAACCAGGCCGCACCAATGTTGTGAAACATCAAATTGACACTGGAGATGCGAGGCCGATCCGTCAAGCTCCACGTAGTGTTCCACTGGCGAAGCGGGAAGTTGTGAGTCAAATCATACAAGAAATGAGTGACAGCGGCGTCATCGAACCATCAGCTAGTCCATGGAGCTCACCGGTAGTACTTGTAAAGAAGAAGGATGGAAAAATGAGGTTTTGCGTGGACTACCGGAAGTTGAATGACGTTACGAAAAAGGATAGCTACCCGTCACCAAGAATTGACGACACTCTGGACTCGCTATCTGGTACGAAATGGTTTTCCACACTGGACTTGAAAAGCGGCTACTGGCAAATTGAGGTGAAGGAGGAAGATAAAGAGAAAACAGCCTTCAGTGTCGGTGATGGTCTTTGGCAATTTACAGTGATGCCTTTTGGACTTTGTAATGCACCAGCTACTTTTGAGAGACTCATGGACCAGGTACTGAAAGGACTACATTGGAAAACATGCTTGGTGTACCTGGACGACATCATCGTATTGGGCAAGAGCTTTGATGAACATCTTAAGAACTTGGAGGAAGTTTTCCAGAGAATAGCTGGCGCTGGTCTGAAGTTAAGTCCCAAAAAGTGTACGCTGTTTAAAAAGGAAGTAAATTATTTGGGCCACAAGGTAACGACAGAAGGTGTCTGTACAGCGAATGAAAAGATAGAGGCAGTAAAGGATTGGCCAAGACCACAGAATCTGCATGAATTGAGAAGTTTCTTTGGGCTGTGCACATATTACCGCCGATTTGTACCAAATTTTGCCAGCGTAGCCCATAGTCTCCATGAGCTAACAAGAAAAAAATAAAGCTTTTGAATGGAAGAAGGAGCAAGAAGTAGCTTTCCAAACATTGAAAGAGCGGTTGTGCACTGCCCCAATAATATGCTATAGGAGGCGTTTTATCACAACTGGTCGATGGACAAGAGAAGGTAGTTGCATATTACAGCCGTTCAATTGGAAAACCAGAGAGGAACTATTGCGTTACACGGAGAGAGCTGTTGGCATTGGTAGAGTGCATTAAACATTTTCACAAATACCTCTACGGCCAGCGATTCCGTGTCAGGACAGATCACGCAGCGTTGAAATGGCTTCTGCAGTTCCGTAATCCGGAAGGACAATTGGCACGGTGGATCGATCGACTACAAATCTATGACCTTTCCATTGAGCATCGAAAAGGTAGTACCCATGGAAATGCTGATGCAATGTCACGAAGACCATGTAGTCTGGAATGCAAGCACTGCTCAAAGGCCGAGGCTAAAGAAGACATTATAGATGTCCGGCTAATGACTATAACGTGTACGGATGAATGGGACAAGGAACAACTAAGAAATTGTCAGCTAGAAGATATAGATCTGTCACATAATGGTCCAAGCGGAAGTCATCTTGGAATTACGAAGACGCTCGAGAAGATTAAACAGAGATTCTATTGGGTTGGTTGCCGTCAGTCGGTCACTGAGTGGATTGCGAGCTGCGAGGTTTGCAGCAGAGCGAAAGGGCCCAGAACACGAAGTCATGGCCAGATGAGGCAATATAACTCAGGTGCGCCATTTGAAAGGATCGCCATGGATGTCGCAGGTTCATTTCCTACTAGCAACCGCGGAAACAAATACGTACTGGTGGTTATGGATTATTTCAGTAAATGGCCAGAGGTATACCCAATCCCAAACCAAGAAGCAGAAACAGTAGCAGAAGTGGTTAAAAACGAATGGGTTGCAAGGTATGGTGTACCAATGGAGTTACATTCTGACCAAGGCAGGAATTTTGAATCAGCTGTGTTCCAGGAAATATGCAAGAAGTTGGGCATTCGGAAAACACGGACAACTGCATTGCATCCTCAGTCCGATGGTATGGTGGAACGTTTCAATAGAACATTGGAGGAGCACTTAAGGAAAGTAGTAGACAAGTACCATAAGGAATGGGATACCCGCATACCATTATTCTTGATGGCTTACCGATCAGCAGTGTATGAGACAACGGGCCAAACCCCTGAAAAAGTAATTTTTGGCAATGACCTTAGACTGCCAGCTGATTTGAAGTTTGGGATAGATGCCAGTGCGGAGAGAAATGTTAGGAAATCCACTAGTGATTTGGGAGAAGAGCTAAGAGAAATACATGATCTGATAAGGCAACGAACAAAGATTATGAGTGACAAGATGAAAGCCAGATATGATAAAGCAATTAATTCAGAAGGTTTTCAGGAAGGAGATTTGGTGCTGTTATACAACCCACAACGTAAAAAAGGTTTGTCCCCGAAATTGCAGTGTAATTGGGAAGGCCCATACAAAGTTGTAAAACGGATCAACGATGTAGTGTACCGCATACAAACCATCGGTAAACCACGAACCAAAATGAAAGTGGTCCATTTGGAAAGGCTGCCAACGTTTAGATCGAGAAATTTGTCTGATCGGGACGATCAGACTTAGGTGGAGGGCAGTGTCACGGATATTACCATCACTAAGTTATCCCATCACTAAGGCGATGCTAAGGCCATGCCAAGCAGTATTTACGTTAATAATCAAATCAAGTATACACATATATAAGGCAGCCCAGAGAGATGTCACACACAGATGCATTTACTTATACGCCTATGTGCGCGCGAGAGACTGTAAACTACAAACATTCACATCAATAATTCAATCTTTATGTATCTACATAAACGAAGAAATAATTGCGTCTACACATATGTACCATGTACGAATACGAGCAGCGGAGAGTCAATGCGCAAACACATGCATATATCTGCGAAGTTTGAGAGCTACTGGACTAGTAGATTCTGAAAGCGCCTAAAAGATGTATAAAATTGTGCAATTTTAGTTATAGCTGAGAAGTTTGAGAGCTCATGGACAATGCTAGTAGATTCTGGAAAAATGCGAACGAGGAAACCAAAGGGTATAAAAGGCAACAGATGTAGAGGCGCTGCAATTCAGTTTGTGTTGAGCAATCAATCAGTTATTGATTAAGCACGCGATCTGGCGGCCAATAGTTGAGTTTCATTTGAGTTATCAATCAGTTTGGTTATTAAGCCAGCGAGTAGCAAAGTATAAGTGTATTGTGAAGTATGTACTTTAATACAGGCCATTTTTCCATTATTCAATATTGGAGTTATTTATTCAACAGTTTAGTGATTCGAACTTAGCAGAGGATTGCAAATAAGAGGATTTGCAAGCAATTTCGTTACAATATAAAAAAGAATGCCATTTTTCGTTGTGATTTTATAACTCAAGAACGGGCTCACCTATCCAAACCAAATTTTTAGGCTTTGTTCTGACTATTCAGTAGATGGTTTGTGTTTTGACTAGGGTCTCGAGATATAGACCAAAATGTGGACCCGGATAACTTTAGGATGTGTTTGTACAATACGGGTAGCAAATGGGAGCTGTTGATGATTGCCCCTCCGTGACTAGGGTATCGAGATTTAGACCAAAACGTGGACCCGGATAACCCTAGGATGTGTTTGAACCACATGAGTATCCATTGTAAGTTGTTGGTAAATGCTAATGAAAAGAGGGATTTTCTTTTCGCTGGGTAACTAAGAACTCAAGATATAGACCAATTGGGAACTCGCCTTCAGGTTAAGAGATTGCATTCTTATGTACTACAACCAGTTAAAATGGTATATTCAATCACATAACAATATAATCTTTTTACCTGAAGGAGCTGAAAAGCGCTCAATTTATGGTGAAATTATTTTGAAAAACACACCAAAAACCAATTTTTTGGTTAGATTCATCCCACTTAGCCAGCGGATTATACGTTTTCATATTAACATAAACAAATCAATAATATTATGATTTTTCCGGTCAATTTATTTTTGTAGATTTTTGTTGGTAATAGGCTTTTTTGACCAATCGTTTCTTAATTGCAAATAAAGATATTTATTTCAATTTTTCCACCTAACGTTTCGCTAGACTTCCTAGCATCATCAGAGGTGATGTAAAAGCATTAGTACCATTTAGTTTTAATATTTAAATAACAAATATATTACATCACCTCTGATTATGCTAGGAAGTCTAGCGAAACGTTAGGTGGAAAAATTGAAATAAATATCTTTATTTGCAATTAAGAAACGATTGGTCAAAAAAACCTATTACCAACACAAATCAATAATAGTTTAGTCATTTACTAAACGGTTTGTTACCTACTTAGCTACGCTCCTTCGCTCTCAAAATTTATGTACTTTCGTCTTAATAAGCTTACTTATTATTCCCACCTACAAACTTACTTGCATTATATTTATATCAACATGTATGTATGTAGCAGGCAGATCGACAAACAAAGTAGGCTTTGAAAAGACATCTAACAATATTACGGTGCATTTTTTTTTTGCATAGAGAAATACATGAATATTTTGTATAGATAGGTATATAGAGCTTTGGCTCTTAGCATTAAGAAAATTCGAATTAGGAGAATAAATGGCATTGGAGTGTAAACATCGCTGGAGCGTTTTCTGTGGCCTCAACACCATTCGATAGCAGAATAAACGAAGCAGCCCAATACGTTCAGTAGTGTCCGAAATTACGCGGGGCAAATTATTACATAAAAATGCAAATAGTGTTTTTGTTTAATAATTATTGAAGTTTGTGTGAATTTGTGAAAAGAAGAAATATAGCGCAAAGCGAATTTCCGAGCAAAAAACAGTAAGTTTTGAACTATTGAAGTGAATTACACGAACGCATGTGTGTTTCCTTATTTGAAAAAACATATGGTGTACCACTATTAATGTAGACATTTTTTTAAATTTAATTTATTCTTTTTTAATTGAAAGAAAAATGCGACGACCTACACGAGGAAATAGAGGTCACCGAACGCGTCATGTAAATGCTGCGGCATTAGAAAGGCGATCACAGACTCCAGATGAACGAGCACAAGCTAATGCATCGCAGCGTGAACGTAATGCACGAAATAGATCTGTTGTATTATGCGTGCTGCTTTTAATAACAACAGTCAGATTGATTACAGTATGTACGGATATATTGGAATAATGGACGCAATATCTTCACATTGTTATGCGGCTAAATTTTGCAGATGAAACGCCCGGCATGTGTGGTGCTAATGGCAAAGTGAGATTGCTAGCAATAGAAACTTCACCCGAACCATTGTCTTCATTAATTTTTGGGACTTCTGAAAATTCGAAGCACTTTTTGAGTCATATTCAACAATACAATTCGGCATTTCAAATGACTTCTTTTGGTGCTACTAACATTGTTAGATATAATTTTATGCCGACGTTTAAGGTAAATACTTAAACAAGATTGTCCCAATCAATCTGAATCATAAATTTATTCTATATTTTTAAAAATTATTATGCAAAATATACCTAAAATTGCATACATTTTGCAGATTCAGGGCCAAATTTATCATCAATCTGGTTAGTTATTGCCATACCCCGACGCTGATTATAAATTTTTGCAAATTTATTTTATTGGTGATGAATATCGTGAATTGGATCAACGTTGTGCAATTGCTTTGAATACAAGACGAGAAATTATTTGTTAGCTACAAAGGTTTCTCCATCAGCATAACGTATTAGTTCAATTGTTCAAAATTGCTCTCCATCGTATGCCATCTGATAATCACAAAATCGTAATAAGGGCTGATAGAACACCTTTTGGAGAGCATGAAAGGCGATTCAATGCACCGACAATTGATGAGGTTGCAATTGTAATTGTTGGTGATCAGTTTCAATCCCGTGATATTATACTTCATTGCAGAAATGAGCAATTGCAACGTGTTTCGGATCTTCATCGTAGTTACGACGCATTACAATACCCAATATTGCAAAGGTGACGA
The DNA here is from genome assembly GCF_040869045.1 of Eurosta solidaginis. Classification (NCBI taxonomy): domain Eukaryota; kingdom Metazoa; phylum Arthropoda; class Insecta; order Diptera; family Tephritidae; genus Eurosta; species Eurosta solidaginis. Next base: position 256,668,611 of record NC_090321.1, read on the forward strand.
TGGCTAGGATATGGTATACCAATGATTGATCCACGAACAGGTAAATAATATTTTCAGTGTGTTGACATTTCATCATTTGCATAAATTTCTTAAGTCACATTTTGCACTTATTTTCAGGTCTACATGTACAGAAAAAACTTAGTGCCATGAATTTTTATTCGTATCAATTGATGGTTCGTCCACAAAAACAAAATTATATCTTGAGATGTGGTAAACCATATCATCAGTACATCGTTGATATTGTTACGATTATTAGCAAAACTGAGGAGTGCTGCCATCTCCAGGCCGATGCTAAGCAGTGACGTGAATTCACATCAATAATTCAATCATTATGTATCTACATAAACGAATCAATACTTGCGTCTACACATATGTACACATTCCGACGAGCAACATTTACATACAAGGCAGCGAGAGATGAGATGTCACACACCGATGAATTTACTTATACGCTTATGTGTGTGCGGGAGACTGTAAACTACAAACACATGCATATATCTTATTTGAGTTGTCACAAGAGAGAGCAATAATTTGTGCACGTAGTTGTGGCTGGCAATTTTGTAGCCGAACTAACTAGTAACTTCTGGAAATCGAAGAGCCTAGAAGTATGCAGCGTAAACTATAAAAGCGGTGCAGGCGAGTAAGAAGAATTCAGTTTGATTTGAGTTGTCAAGCAGTTGCGATTAAGACGATATCTAGCGAGCAATAGCAGTATTATTTTGAATAGTAGAGTTTCATTGAGCTATCAATCAGTGTGGTTATTAAGCAAGCTATTCGTTGCACAGTTTGAGTGTTATTGTGAAGTACTTTAATAAAGGCCATTTTGCATTATTACAAATTGGAGTTATTTATTCAACAGTTTAGTGATTCGAACTTAGCAGAGGATTGCAAATAAGAGGATTTGCAAGCAAATTCGTTACAATTGGTGTCAGAAGAGGAATTGTTGAATAAATTCCAGAGGACAACAAGGACATGGCAAAGTTCAGTGAATTGAAGATCCAGCAACTAAAGAAGGAGTTGGAGAGCCGTGGATTGAATACAAGCGGCGTTAAACTTGAACTTCAGGCACGGCTACGAGAGGCAATGGAAGGGGAAGGAATTGATGTGGAAAAGTATGACTTTCATCTTGATGGCGAGGAAGTAACAAAAGTTGAAGAGAAAAACGAAACATCGCAGACAGTTACGAGCACAGACTTGAACATGATTTTGGCTGCAATATCTGCTCAAACATCGACAATGTCATCACAGATGGAATCCCAAGAGACACGAATAACATCGAAAATTGAAGCATAAGAAACGCGTATGGCAGAAATGTCGACACAGATTACATCAAAGATGGAGACACAATTGGAAGAACAGAAGACATATTTGGCATCTCAACTGGAAGCGCAAGAGGCACGTATATCTGAAATGTCGGCACAAATTTCGGAACAGGTATCAGCGCAGCTCTTTGTGAAACTGGAAGAGCAGGATGCAAAAATTTTACAACTCGAGGACAAAATTGATGCCGAAATAGAAGCGTTAAAAGGTCGTATGGAGCAGTTACAACTAAACCGCCCAGCTGTTTCAGCGAGTAATCCAAAGGTAAAGACACCATCCTTTGACGGTTCTGTTCCTTTTCAGGTCTTTAAGCTACAGTTTGAGAAGGCCGCAGCAGTGAGCCAATGGAATGCTGAAGATAAAGTTGCAGCTCTGTTCGTGGCACTGAAAGGGCCTGCCGCGGAAATCTTACAGACCATCCCAGAGTACGGGCGGAACCACTACGAAACATTGATGAGCGCTTTAGAGAGACGTTACGGAAGCGAGCATAGGAAACAGATATTCCAAATTGAGTTGCAAAACCGCTACCAAAAAGCAAATGAGACATTACAGGAGTTTGCTTCAGATATTGAAAGATTGGCTCATCTTGCAAATGCGGATGCACCCGTGGAATACACAGAAAGAGTGAAGATTCAGAGCTTTATAAATGGCATAAGGGACGTCGAAACGAAGCGAGCCACATACGCGAACCCAAAGCTAACATTCGCAGAAACGGTGTCACAAGCTCTGATTCAGGAAACGGCGTCTCTTCTGTGTAGGCCAGTTTTCAAAGCACGCCGTGTGGAAGTAGAAAGGCCAGAGTGGGTAGACGCAATATTGGAGGCACTGAAAGGATCGCAAAAGCGAAGTGAAAAAGTTATCAAATGCTTCAAATGCGGGAAGTCCGGTCACATAGCACGTCATTGCGATCTTGGTCTTAATAGTTCCAACAATGTGGGTGGCCGTAAACGCAAAGCTGGAGGAGATGAGCAAGAGCGAGTAAGAGGTAGAGAGCTAGATCCAGCTATTGAATGCCCTGTGATATCTGTGTCGCAAATTGGAAGGAAATCAAGCAGTCTTACCGTCAGAGGGAATGTGGATGGCAAAGAACGAGTACTGACTGTAGATACGGGCGCATCTCATTCCTTGATCCGATCTGACTTGGTCAACAGGAGAGTAAAACCGTTACCTGGAGCAAGGTTGCGTACGGTCACTGGCGAGTATAATCAAGTCCAGGGAGAAGTAATATGTGAAGTCTTAATTGGGAAGGTCATGGTTTTACACAAATTCGTTGTGGCGGAGATTGTCGATGAAGTTATATTGGGAGTGGATTTCTTGGTTGACCATGACATCAAGATCGATATGCGGAGAAGGGCGATGCATTATAAGAACCAGGATGTGCCAATTAACTTCAGTTTGGAAAAAGGTTTCAGCAGTAATAGAGTACTGGTGGAGAAAAGTCGACAAAGGCCACGAAAGTCAAAGGTAAAGGTTGATGAAACGAATGGGCCAAATAAATCAAAATCAAAAGTACCTGCGAGAGAAACACTGGCATTGACAAAACCTAAAAGACGCAGGAAAACGAAGCAACGAATTTCCGAGAAAGAATGCGAGGGCAGTTTCAAGCCGGAGCGCACTACTGTTGTAAAATGTGGGAACGATACCGATTATGCAAAGAAAATTCGTACAGCGCAAGCTCTACGAAGTGGTTCATTGGCCAAACAACAGAGTGTGAAGGAACGAACCAGGGTATTGAGTGGTACGATGAAACACAGGTACCATGAGAACAATAATTCGAAAGGTTTCTTGGCGGGAGATTTGGTACTGTTATACAAACCTCACCGGCGGAAAGGTGTTCCATCCAAATTTCGGTGCAGTTGGGAAGGCCCGTACAAGGTTGTGAAGAAGATCAGTGATACCATCTACCGCATACAAAGCATTGAGAAACCACGGAGTAGAAGAGTGGTGCATTTGGAGATGCTAGCGGCGTTTAGATTGGGAGATTTGTCTGATCGGGACGATCAGACTTAGGTGGAGGGCAGTGTTACGATTATTAGCAAAACTGAGGAGTGCTGCCATCTCCAGGCCGATGCTAAGCAGTGACGTGAATTCACATCAATAATTCAATCATTATGTATCTACATAAACGAATCAATACTTGCGTCTACACATATGTACACATTCCGACGAGCAACATTTACATACAAGGCAGCGAGAGATGAGATGTCACACACCAATGAATTTACTTATACGCTTATGTGTGTGCGGGAGACTGTAAACTACAAACACATGCATATATCTTATTTGAGTTGTCACAAGAGAGAGCAATAATTTGTGCACGTAGTTGTGGCTGGCAATTTTGTAGCCGAACTAACTAGTAACTTCTGGAAATCGAAGAGCCTAGAAGTATGCAGCGTAAACTATAAAAGCGGTGCAGGCGAGTAAGAAGAATTCAGTTTGATTTGAGTTGTCAAGCAGTTGCGATTAAGACGATATCTAGCGAGCAATAGCAGTATTATTTTGAATAGTAGAGTTTCATTGAGCTATCAATCAGTGTGGTTATTAAGCAAGCTATTCGTTGCACAGTTGAGTGTATTGTGAAGTACTTTAATAAAGGCCATTTTGCATTATTACAAATTGGAGTTATTTATTCAACAGTTTAGTGATTCGAACTTAGCAGAGGATTGCAAATAAGAGGATTTGCAAGCAAATTCGTTACAATATGTATGCCAAAATAGAAACAGTACGTCTTAATTTTATTCGTTTAAACCAAGCAAAATAAAGATCTGAACAATATATTCATTTGCGAGATGCGATAGCGAGTGATGCTAATATTAATGATATCGGACGTTTAACTATACTGCCATCTTCGTATATTGGCAGCCCACGGAATATGAACGACCGGATCTGTTCATTATATTTACATGTAATCCGCAGTGGGATGACATCAAAAACAATTTATTTGCAAGACAGTCGACAACCGATCGTCATGACATTACTGCGCGTGTTTGCGCGTGTTTTTCGGCAAAAATGTAAAGCACTTATGGATTTAATTGTGAAATTATATGTATTTGGGGAGGTGCGTTGCCATATGTACTCCATCGAATGGCAGAAAAGGGGATTGCTGCACGCACATATACTAATTTGGCTGGTACATCGATAACCTTAACCGGATAACCGGATCAAATCGATAACCTTATATCAGCTGAAATTCCTAATCACACTGCTGATCCTGAGTTATTTCAAGTTGTCGTTAAAAACATGATACATGGACCGTGTGGTGAACTAAATGTGAATTCACTATGTATGATTGATGAAAAGTGTTCGAAACGATACCCAAGGCAATTTACTTCAGACACAATAACGGGTAATGACGGAAATCCGTTGTATCGACGTAGATCACCTAATGATAATGGCAAAACGGCAACCATTAGAATGCATAACCAGGAAGTTGAAGTTGATAATCGTTGGGTGGTTCCGTATTGTCCATTATTATCGAAAATATTCAATGCTCATATAAATGTGGAATATTGTAATTCTGTCAAATCCATCAAATATGTTTGCAAGTATGTAAATAAAGGGAGCGATATGGCAATGTTCCGTGTTGCTGGTGATAATACAAATGATGAAATTACTCAGTATCAAATGGGGCGCTATATTAGTAGCAATGAAGCTGTCTGGAGGATTATGTCGTTTCCAATGCACGAAAGACATCATGCGGTTGTTCACTTGTCTGTACATCTTGAGAATGGCCAACGTGTTTATTTTAATGTAGCAAATGTATTGGAAAGAGCAGCACAACCACCAGCAACTACGTTAACAGATTTTTTGAAATTATGCGAAACTGATACATTGCCTGATATATTCTGAAGTGCCTCAGTATTACACATGGAATGTGTCTTCGAAAAAATTTAACAGCAGTTCATGGTCATCCTGGCATTTTCCAAACAGATGCAATTGGGAGAATATATACAGTACATCCAAACAATGTTGAGTGTTTTTATTTGAGATTGTTATTACTTAACGCGAATGGCCCAAAATCATTTCAAGAATTGAGAACAGTCAACGGTCATTTGTGTCAAACATATCGTTAAGCATGCAAACTTTTGCATTTGTTAGAGGATGATGCACATTGGGATTCAACACTTCATGATGCATCTATTTCGGCTCATCCTCAACAAATAAGAATGCTATTTGCCATTATATTATCCACATGTATGCTATCAAATCCACTTGAATTATGGAAAACATATAAACATTATATTGCAGAAGATATTTTAATTCGTATGCGTCATCATGCAAGAAATCCTGATTTGTTGATAACTTTGGAAATATAAAACGAAGCTTTGATAATAATTGAAGATATGTGTCTAACGATTGCAAATAAAATATTAGTACAATTGGGTATGATCGCACCAAATCGTGAGATGTATGATCTGTTTGATCGTGAATTGCAACGTGAGCAGGAATTCAATTCTAATGATTTTCGTTTATTTGTACAATCGAATATAACCAAAATGAATATTCAGCAAAAACATGTATATGACAAAATCATGCAAGCCATTTCCCATAATGCAGGCGGATTATATTTCTTGGATGCGCCTGGTGGTACAGGCAAAATGTTCATTATATCACTGATTTTAGCGACTATTCGATCGGAACAGAAAATTGCATTGGCACTTGCATCTTCGGGAATTGCTGCTACATTATTAGAAGGTGGTCGGACAGCACACTCTGCGTTAAAATTGCCATTGAATGTACAGGTGATTGAAACTCCAACTTGCAACATTTCGAGAAATTCTGCTTGGCAAAAGTTCTGCGATTAACGTCACTTATTTTATGGGATGAGTGTACAATGGCAAATGAAAAATTACTAGAAGCATTTAATCGAACAATGCAAGATTTACGTGGTAATCAACAGCTTTTTGGTGGTGCTTTGATATTACTGTCAGGGGATTTTCGACAAACATTGCCTGTCATTCCTCGATCAACTCCTGCTGATGAAATAAATGCCTGTTTGAAGTCATCAGTTCTTTGGAGATATGTACAAAAATTTACACTGAACATTAATATGCGTATTCACCTACAAAATGATCCAGCTGCCCATGAGTTTTCAAAACAATTGTTAGAAATTGGTGATGGCGAAATAAAAATCGACAGAAACAACTGATTGATCACTGTACCGAACAATTTTTGTAAAATTACGAAATCGATATATGAATTGATTGAATGTGTTTTTCCAAATATTCTTCAGAATTACAGAAATCATGATTGGTTGAGAGAACGCGCCATTTTAGCGCCGAAGAACATTCATATCAATGCCATTAATTTTCAAATTCAAGCAAAACTCCCAGGTGTAGTCACGACATAAAAATCAATTGACAGTGCTATGAATCAAGATGAGGCAATGAATTATCCAATTGAATTTTTAAATTCATTAGAACCGGCTGGTATGCCACCGCATTGTTTGAATCTGAAAGTGGGTTCTTTGATTATATTATTGCGAAATATTAATCCACCAAAACTGTGCAGTGGCACCAGATCGGCAGTGAACAATTTATTGCCAAATTTGATTGAAGCTACGATCTTAACTGGTAAATCAAAAGGAGAAGTTTGTTTAATACCGCGTATCCCTATGATTTCAACTGATATGCCACTTGAATTCAAACGATTAAAATATCCTGTGCGTTTATCATTTGCGATGTCCATCAACAAAGCCTAAGGGAAAACACTTAACGTTTGTGGTGTGAATTTGGAGGAATCATGTTTTTCACATGGCAACTTTATGTTGCCTGTTCCAGAGTCGGCACCCCCAGCCGTTTGTTTATTCATGTTCAAAATGGAAAGACAAAAAATATTGTTTATCCAAATGTTTTGGATTAAGTTTTAAAATAGCTAGCAAATAATAAAATATCTTTTTTTTTTTGTAATAAATGAGTTTGATTTAATATTTCACTTTATACGTAGAGAAGCACGTACCGGGCCGCTAGTAAAATATAATAATTTATTAACAATAAATACACTGTACAACATCATGTTTACAACAGAGTAACCAAAAATAAAAAAGCTTTTTCCAAAAAACCCTAAACCATTGGACTCTTACAATTTCTTTTAAATTTGCATTTCAAGGCTTATATGGTCACAAAATGTTTTTGAGCTATATGTGTAGAGTTCTGAATAGCTTCAACTTTGGTGAGCCAGGCTATAATAATTCTTATAAAATTTAAAACATCTCACACTAGCACTTTGAATCGCCCCTTTTCTGTAACCGCCATTTTTTACAGTTCTTTCCTAAGACATCATAAAATTGCTATTCTTTAGCGCAACTTTTTGCTAAAGATTTCCTTTAAAATTATTAACTTGGAAAAAAACCGGAGGACTAATGAGGGAGAAATGAAGTGTGTATGAAATGTTAAACATTTTCCATTTTATTCAACTTCACCAAAGACCCTTTGTGATTTATTTTAAGAACAAAGAACTCAGACGTGCTGGACCGTAACTATATTCTATACGATGTCGTGTTTCTGATTTCGTTGCACTGCGTTTTTAACCAACTCTAGCTCATTAAATCTTATTATTTTACAGATTGTTGGTCTTATAATGATATTACTTTGCATGATATTCATGAATTCCGTACTTGATTTCCACTTAGCTTACTGTTTATTTGGTTTAATAACCGGCTCACTAACAGTACTATCTGCTATAATTGGCTATGGAGTTATGAAGCAATCGGAGGCAATGATGCTGTGGTTGGTAAGAATTATATACAATAATTATATATAATAAGGTATAAAATATCATAATCCTAGAAAAAGATTTAATGATTTTTTGGTCAATAAGCCTGCGGGTTACGGGGGGCTTACAATATACCGGCGGTAAGGCAGAATGTCAAAACATTCGTACCCGCGACAATCGGGCTAGTATCTGAAAATGGTAGTAGCAGAACATATTGGATTTATATCCGAAAAAGGAATTTCTATATCCGTTTTGTTTTGGCGGTCAAAACAACAATTATGAAAATGGCAAATGAGGTACATACCTAGTTAGAAAAAAGAAACATGAAGCCGAAACGCATGAGTGCGAGGGACTTAAAATGCTGGCTCATTTGAATATATAACTGCCAAAAAGTTTCAATAGAGACTTGGGCGAATGACTAAATGTTTCAAGACCGTTTCGAGCAGATGAATTGATAACTGACGCTTAAAGTATACTCAAGCATATGGGGGGGGGGGGGGGGGGGGGGGGGGGAGCACTTATCATCATTGCTGAATAGCAAGGAAGATAATGAGCCGTAAACAGTCTGATTAATATTGACACTTATAAGTGATGCTTCATATTTGGTAGATTTATCAAAGATCAATCCTAAGATAAACGGCAAGCACTACTCCTTCGTGGTTTCTAAAACAAGCTTTTGACATTGCGAGCAGAAGCTGCCTGTCTGAATTTGAGTTGCGCATATGTATGTTATTTTTGTTGTACCAGTGCTTCGCCTCATCCAATAACAATAATATCTAACGGGATTCCGAGGAAACTTTGCAGTTTCAACAGGGCAGGACCAGAAGGAAAGGGGTGTTAAGAGGGTCGGTTCCACATTGCAATTGAAAAGATGGTTGGTGTCATGTGGAGACACGTTGTAAGCAGGACATTTATTACTTATGTCGGGGTTAATTCTGGATATGTAAGTGTTTAACCTATTACAGTTCCCAGAAAAAAATGAGCTACAGGAGTTTACTTTCCTGTACAGCGAGTGCAGGTTAGTTTACTTTGAGAACGAGGTTTGCCGAGCAATTCTGGCATAGAGGTCAAACGCCTTTTTGTGCATATAACTCACTTCTTTATGCTTTTATTCTACATATGGCTGAGCTCTCAAGTGGCGTATTTCCTCAAAATGCTTGCGGAGATGACTAATTAAGCCGCTGATAGGCTGGGCGTCTTTAATCAGATGTTTGTTGAGATCGCCAGGTTTCTGGATATTCAACAGAAACTGTTTGTTCAGCCTTTAATTTTTCTCCCATATGGCGAGTACTCTCGCCTCACTCTGTAGATGGCGTTCTGGGGACATACGAATACAACCCCCTCATCTGAGAGCCGTGTTTTCAAAGGCCTGTAGCTTCGTCCAGTGTGTATCACTTAGGATTGGCGACCATATTGGGGACGCGTAGTATGCAAACGGCCGGCTAATTGTTTTGTAAGTAGTAATGAGCGTTTCCTTTATCTTTACCCCAAGTGCTGCAGGCAAGATATTTGAGGATTTTGTTACGGCTCTGGATTTAAAGTACAATTGTGGATGCATGCTAGCCAAAATGTAGATCCTGATCGAACGTCACACCCAGTATTTTTGGAAGTAAGACAGTTGGTATCGTAATGCCATCGACGGATATGCCAATTGATGTTTTATAACACCAATCCAATAGCTCCGTGAGGAATACAAGCTTTACGCAGATGTGTAATGATTTGATATCTATAGGTACATACGTGTCGGGCAAAACCACATGGGCCGTTCAGCACATTTTTTTAAATATATCAAAATGTTAATTAAGTACCTCAAATATGTACTCATTGAATTATTTTCCTCTTTTCAGCATTGTGCTTTAGTTACAATTTTATTCCTCACTCAATTGTATATTGTAATACATTTTCAAGCCAGCAATGTAATTACGTCGACAGTGGAAAACTTACATTTGCTTTGGGAAAGAGAAATGAGAAGTGAAGGTTCAATGGCTAGCATTGAAAGCAGGGTAAGTAGTAGATAATACAATAAGAATGTGAACAATTAGGTAATAAAAACACTGTATGCCACTTAAATTGTATGGATCCTTAAGCTCGAAATACTGTACGATTACGGGAGGCCTGAAAACAACCACGACGGCTGCACTGTATGCTATTCCGCACATTCCACCTATTGACCTGGTGGCAAAGAACATAGCGTTAACAACTGCAACGAGGTTCAGTGCCTCGGGACAACCTAAGCGGAGACCATACGGCCATAGTAGTGAAGCGTCATCAAAAGTGCATTTAGAGCCATAATAGGGGTTGTCGTCAGAGTTGGGCAAAATTTATTCGAATATCATATAAAGTATAGTAAATTTTCATGTCGGTGCCCAAATGGCGGCCTAGGCGATATATGTGTACATTAGGCCGGGTCGATTTGTGGGGAGGCAAAAAATCGCCCATTGCTCTGTGAAAATCATATTCTAGGGATCAAAATAAGAAACTTTGCCGAAGGAACCATACCTCTAAAACGAATTCTGATGTCCCTCCCTTTGGGTCGTAGGGGCAAATTTTGAAAAATCCCACTTTGAAATGCCTATGTTTTTTCTTTTTGGAGTTTATTTTTCTCTTTAGAAATTTATTTAGTCAGAACATATGTAAACGAAAAATTGAATTTAACTTAGTAATAGAAAAGAAATTAAGAAAAAATTATTAGAAATTAGCGTTTTTACAACCCCCTTTTAAAACCAAGGCATCACTGTGATGCATTTGCATGTCGTAAACATAGTTGTGTGGGTTTTTTATTCAACCGTTTTAAAAAATGAAGGTATCACTGTGACACAATTGCAGATCGCCACCACAAGACACAGCAGGTAGAATTGAAATTGCCCCTACCCAAAAGTTCGACCCAAAGGGGGGGGGGGGGGGGGGGGGGGATCAGAATTCGTTTTAAAGGTATGGTTCCTTCGGTAAAGTTTCTTATTTTGATCCCTAGAATACGATTTTCACAGAGCAATAAGCGATTTTTAAATCGACCGGCCTAGTGTACATAGATGGCTCCAAAGTAGAGGTAGAAGTAGTGTGTGGGGTATACTATGCTGATCCCGAAACAAAACAGATCTTAAGAGTTGGCAGATCACTGTATCGTTTTTCACGCGCAAGTATTAGCCGTAACCAAGGCAGTAGAAACACCAGTAGGAAATAGCTTAAACTTAAAGTGTGTTAGAGTGCAAACAGTCCCTGCAAATAATCGGGATATAGAGAAGCATACATCTAAATTGCGTCCCAGGGCATATGGGAATAGATGGGAATGAAAAAGCGGATCAGAGTTGCACATGATGCGGGAAAGCCATATACCCAAGCGCGGAGCTGTGAAGTGTCAAAGATCATGTGTAGGTCTTACAACCTTAGACTCACAAAGGTACTTATCACTCATGACGAGTATTCTCACTGGATACTGCCTTCTGGTGTCATATGCCTTTAAATTAGTCTTGGTTAGTGAAAGCAGATTTAAAAAGTGCCGGTTGGAGGAGGAAAAGATGGAGCAGGTTTTGGACCAGAGCCCTGCGCTTGATACGACTCCAGCTATTAGCAGTGATACAGCTGTCAAATCTAGAAGCAGCAAGCGGCGTCGGTCTAGTATTTGCCAAGAGGACGGATTTATTTTAAAACATAGGTCCTGCTTTTTGATATAGTTTTTCAGTTTTGTTGTTAAACCAAAATCTGGTAGGTACCACTACGGACTCATTCAGTCTATGTGAGGTTCTTACATATAGACCAGTTCAGCCTAACCTTACATAAGCTCAAAATAGTAAAATTTTGCTGTGATATAAAGTGGTAAGCGATAAAAAGGGTAATAGAATTACAAAGTGAATGAAGTGTCGTAAGAGGCGTCTAAAATACCAAATTGATTCAAGGGGTTGTGTAGCGCAACCCTTTCAAGGGATTGTCAGCGCAATGTATAGATTCTCCAATCCAATTGTCAACCTTACCTATCCGTGGCGAATCCTTTTTTTAACAGCCGAGGCTCTGGCTACCCCAAGTTCGTTATGGATCTAGAGGGTGGGAGGGCATTATGGCCTAGAAGGTTTCACATGGTCATACCAAATCATTCCCAATTCGGCAAAGGACCTTCAACATCGATAACACTCCCCAGGGAAGTATTTCCTTTACTGCCAATGCTTTAAATGATGGTTACACTATTTCTATATTCAGGGACAGTTTAAGATTTATTTCTTATTGAAGTTTTTAATAAAGTTCAGTAAAACTTCAAATAACTAATTTTAATTACAACAATATTTGATTAAAATGTTTTCTAAAATTTCAGTTTCATTGTTGTGGTTTACATAATTACAGTGATTACACAATTGCCAATATGCCCTTGCCTGTGAGTTGCTTTTATGTAGAAAATGATGCCTGGGTACATTATAATAATGGCTGCTTGGAGAAGGTGACATTTGCTGCATGTCGCGCTAGCAAGGCATTGTCCGTCGCTGGGTTCACACTAAATGCCACGCAGGTGAGTATTGTGGATGAGTTTGTTTATCGTATAAAGTAAAAATATAATAGTCTGTTTGGACTGATTGTAAGACCGCTGCCATATTTGGAACTCGTTCGCACAAGACGAAAATTATGTGCTGATAAAATCATTAGGCGTGCCTCGTTCTCACTTACAACGAAATATATCATACGTGGGCGCCGATCCACATAGTGTCCATAGTGTTCTCTCAATGCCTGCCTTTGTTTGGAAATAGAAAAGATGAAGGGAACCAATTTACAGATCAGTTGAACAGGAAAGGTTTCAAAATGTTCAATTAGAACAACAAACTTTCTGTGGACGGGAATGAATGCGAAGTGTCAAGATCCTTATGGTCATGTTTGGAAGGGGGGAGGGGGGGGGGTGAGCTTATTTCTCAAACAAAAACCTGAAACGAGAGTACTTTAGTTCGTCTGAAGTTGAAGAAGGAAGAGAGATAGATTCATCACTTGCGCAGCCGACGCACTATGGAAAATAAAGGCCTGCTTCTGATTAAAAATCAAAAACTTTTTTTATTTCTGAATATTCACCCTTATCGCGAAGTTCACGCGGAAAAGTGTTCGCCTTCACTTCTTTTGTATGGGTGAACTTTTTCCGCCTATTGGCAATTTCGGGCGAACAAAAGTTCACTTCGAAACAGCTGATGCTCTATTGCGAATTGGCAGTGAACAAATAATTTACTTACAATTGTGTAAATTTTGTAACCAAGCATATATTTCCTTAAAATACAACAAAAATGGAAATAAAAAATGTATAAAATAATGTTTAGTATTGCACTTAGGTTGGTATTGATTGAGCGTGAGGAGAATATACATAAATGTGAAAGCGGTTCGGAGGCAATTAAGGGAAAGTTCTAACCCTTTGGAGCTAAATGATTCACTGTAAGCTAAAAATTGATATTTTTGAATAACAAGTTAATTTTTTTCAATTAGTTTTCGCCAATATTACAGGCTAAACAAGTCGGCATTCTAATATTTGCTAGTTATTCTTACCACTCCTTGCCACCATTGAAGCAAAAATTTGGAGTTCCACTAATTGTAAAATTGTGTACATGCCTTCGTTTTTTCGCATAGGGAAAAGGCGTCGGAAAGGACCATGAAGTGGGTCTTATCCAATCTTGTTTCAGTGAGGTGCTCAACATTTTGGAACCGTTGCTTTGTCCACAATGGATAACTTGGCCAACTGATACGTTGTCATAAAAAATAGAATTTACAGCAATACAGGAATTTCACTTCTTCCACTCAGCTTCCGATTGTGCATTATTTATTGATTTATTTCTAATAATAAAAGAACATATAATTATAAGAGTATCAAATTTCAAAACAAAAAATTACTTAAATTTTGTTTTCCTCTCGTTCGCCTGTAAAATATAAGTGAACAAATTTGGGTGTTCATTTCGCCCGAACAAAGAGTTGCCGATAAGGTGAAATCTTTTTCGAACACGAAATATTTTTTCGCCACCCTCTGCGATAGGGTGAACAAAAACTGTGAATATTTTCGGGTGAAAATAAAACTCGCGATAAGGGTGATTATGTTCTAAAATTTTGCACAGATATAGAATAGGGTTTATGGCTTAAAATGCAATATATTCTATTATGATTTAATTTAAAACCATACCTTAAAAAATAAAAGAAATTCAAAGTTATCAAAAATATGCAATACTTATTTTTTAACAATGAATACTATTATTATAATGCCCACAAAAATCAAATAGTACATAAAAATTCAAATCAATTTAAATAATTAAAACATAAAAAAATGGCGATTGAAATTGAGCACAGATTAATTAATTTATTGTAATGTTTACTATTGTTATTGTACATATATGTTTATTATGTTATTTATACTTGATGAACTTCGGGATCTAAAATAAATCCGTTCACTTTCAAAAGATCTAAGGTATCTTCATCAAGTTTCTTCACAGTTTTCTAATGCTGGTTATGTAAGGATCTGACGTATAAAGAAGAGTATGAAATATGTCGTTTGTAGCGGATCTTAAGCATTTTCTAGCATGATGCAGACGAAAATTTTTATAATCCTTATTACGGGATTCTTGTGCATCTTCCGAAAGTTGACCAATAGGAAGTACTGCAAAATACTTTATGACATTTTCTCCATGAATCAAAATTTTGTGAACTGAAGATGGCATGTAGTACCATTCAATTGCTCACATAGATCATGACAGTCTCCATAGCATAACTGCCAAATTTTTAGCATTTATCATTACACCCGATGAAAGAGCTTACGGAATTATGTAAAGTCGTTTAATAAAATTTATATTCACTCCTGTAATTTCAGCAGAGCTTGTTCATTAAGTAGCATTGTATTTTTTCTTCTTTTACTGGATTCTGACAAATCTGGATAAGATACGCACGGTCTCTCACGTTTTCCGGAAGAATTAGATGGTGTGGAGTCGGTTGTAACGTCTTCAGAGTTCGGTAAATTTACTGAATATTCTGTTTCTAGTCAATTACTGTTTTTCATTAAAAATGTATCATTTTTCCGTGAAGCTTCTATCGTTTATTAAAAGTAGGAATAATATGTCTTTGAAAATCACTGAAGATGAAACATAAGTTGTCTTCAGATACATGATAATTTTCTTTTAAAACTGTTGATAATGCCTCCAATGATTTTCCTTCTTCAATATACGAAAGTATTATTTCACGTTTAAAACACTTGAAAGTAGACATTTTGCAAGGACTACAAAACACGTAGTTATTTGTATTCGTAACAATTACACTTCTGTTAATTCGCCAATATTTTGTTCTGTTTATATACTAATATGAAATATGAGGGTAGTGCGTTAAAACAAAGGGTATTTTGGAAATTCCGTTATAATCGCTTTTAACCTCGTTAGTTTCCTACCTAAGGTCTACATTCATAAGTACTCGTAAACATATGCCTAAGTTCCTTGCGCAAGAAGGTAGAAACCAAATGTGCCCATGCACATGCTTCGCACTCATTCAGTCTACCTAATAAAATATAAAAAACTAAAAATTCTTAGTTTAATGTATTATCCGCCCACAAAGTTTCGAATTGAGAACTGGAATTTTTATTGATAAAAAAATAGGAATAATACATAGTAATAATATATATCCGTCCACTGAAATTCAAAAACTTAGGCAAAACTGCAATTAGTGTTTTTGTTATGACATTTGAAAAGATAATACATTACTTTTTTTATTATTGTTTAAACCTGTATTCAACCCTCACGGTCACTCGAGAAAACTGTGATTTTTATTAAGAAAAAGCGCTGTTCTCTGGTGTGGAACTTGTTTATTAATGTCACAATGTCAATGAAAAATTACAAAACTTACTGCAAACTATTGATGTAAACAGTAACATTTAAAACCCCAATAGATAGCGAGCGGTTTTCAGTTTTCTAACTTTTATCACATTTTTACTAGTTACTCCGGAAATCGCAAATTTCCGCAGCTTTTTTTATTTGATTATATGTATGGATAGCTAGGCTACAAATCAACATAAAATGTAAAGCGTGGGTAAACATGGGCAACTGTCAAAAGTCTCGATGAACTTTAAAACACTTTTTCACGATATTTTATTTTGCAATTATTTTAAGGTAAACATTAACATAATATTAAAAACATATTAGTTGTTTCATATTATTCAAAAAACGAAGTTTCCAGAAATATATAATACATCATACCTTTTCCTGTAACGTATAACATTAAAATCAATTTGAAAGTTATGAAGGGAACGGGCTTAACATGGACGTCCGTTAAAACTATAAAGTTTGTGATGGTGTAAAAAAATAATTTCATATAATATATATAATTTTTTGATATTATAGTCTAGTTTGTTCCTTAAACTATTGATTAAAATAAAAAAGCATGACGCAAGCGATATTGAAAAAACCATTTTTAATCAGCAGTTGTTCAACGATTTTCCATAGTGCGACGGCGAGGACTGCACACAAATGGACTCGGGTTTTTGTTCACACGGTTTTTCACGAAGAGAGAATTTAGTGCATACTTCACTGCTTTCCACACTTACGGGTTAAATATATCTTGCGTTAGCTTACAATAATCTAATCTAATATATATTATAAATGGGAAAGTTTGGATGTTAAGATGGTTGGATGTTTGGATGTTTAGATGTTTGGATGTTTGGATGTTTGGATGTTTGGATGTTTGGATGTTTGTCCAGACGTTTGTCTTTGTGACTCAATAACGCAAGAACGGCTGGACCGATTTGGATGAAATTTTGCACACATATAGCCAATAGTCTAGAAGGATCTACTAGCTATATATTTTTCAAAAGGGGCGTGGTCCCCGCCCCCTAGGAACAGTTATAATTTAATTATTATATTTTTTCGTCTTTGCGTCTGAATCACGCCAGGATGGCTACACGGATTTTGATGAAATTTGAGACACAGACAGTAGTCTACTAGCGAAATTTTTTTCGAACATGGAAAGAGGGGTGGGGGTCCCACGACCCTTCGAGAAATTATTTTTCATAATTTTTACACATTATAACTTTACGTATACTGGCCTTCACCAATATCACAGACTCAAGGGGTCAAATAGGTCGAGGGCTTACAAAGTAAGCAGTGGCACCCTCCTCCCGCCCCCCTTTATCTCCCCCTCTGGTGTAAAATCCATAAATTGTTATAACTCAATCTAAATTTTCTCCTAAATCAATAGTTTTTGGTATCTGGTACATACAGAACGAGATCTAGACAATTTTGGAGGAACGATCAGTGGTCCTCTCCTCTACTCCCGCCATCCGCCCTCCATCAACTGTTTTTATTAGCACGCTTTTATTAGCTTTACCTGTATGTTTCTATCTAACTTTTTATTCGCTCCAATGCGCCTGCTGCCTTATTAACATGGTTTTATAATTAGCTTCACCTTATTTGTAATCCCGTAAGGGTCATATCGAGACCCTTCCGGGATCATTTCTGGATGGTTTTCGGGATCGGTCCGGGATTGCGCCGGGGTAATTTCGGGACTTTTTCGGGACTATTTCGGGATCATTTTGGGACCCTTCCGGGATCATTTCTGTATAGTTTACGGGATCCGTCCGGGATCCCGTCGGGGTTATTTTGGAACATTTTCGGGACTATTCCGGAATCATTTCGGGACTATTTCGCGATCATTTGGGGACCCTTCCGGCATCATTTCTGGATGGTTTTCGGGATCCGTGCGGGATCTCGTCGGGGTCATATGGGGACTTTTTCGGGATCATTTGAGGGCTCTTCCGGCATCATTTCTGGATGGTTTTCGGGATCCGTCCGGGATATCGTCGGGGTCATTTGGGGACTTTTTCGGGATCATTTGGGGGCTCTTCCGACATCATTTCTGGATGGTTTTCGGGATCCGTCCGGGATCTCGTCGGGGTCATTTGGGGACTTTTTCGGGATCATTTTGGGGCTCATCCGGCATCATTTCTGGATGGTTTTCGGGATCCATCCGGGATCCCGTCGGGGTCATTTCGGGACTTTTTCGCGACTAATACGGGATCATTTGGGAACCCTTTCGGCATCATTTCTGGATAGTTTTCGGGATCCTTTCGGGGTCCAGTCAGGGTCATTTCGGGACTTTATCGGGATCATTTAGAGATGGCTTTCAGGATTCGTCCGGGAACCCGTCAGGGTAATTTCTGAACTTTTCCGAGACTATTTCGGGATAATTTTGGGACCTTCCCAAGATCATTTCTGGATGGATTTTGGGATCAGTCCGGGATGCCGTCAGGGTCATTTTGGTATTAGGTGATCATTTGAGGACCTTTCCGGCATCACTTCTGGATGGTTATCGGTATCCGATCAGGATCCCCTCGGAATCATTGCGGGACTTTTTCGGGATCATTTGGGGTCCCTCCCAAGATCATTTCTGGATGGATTTCGGGATCTGTCCGGGATCCCGTCAGGGTCATTTAGGGGTGCGTTCGAGATCCCGTCAGGGTCATTTCGGGACTTCTTCGGGAATATATCGGGATCATTTCTGGATGGTTTATGGGATCCGTCCATGACCCCTTAAGGGTCATTTCGGGACTATTAGGTGATCATTTGAGGACCTTTCCGGCGTCACTTCTGGATGATTTTCGGTATTCGTTCGGGATCCCGTCGGAATCAATGCGGGACTTTTACGGAATCATTTGGGATTCCTTCCGGCATCATTTCTGGATGGTTTTCGGGATTTGTCCGGGATCCCGTCGGGGTTATTTCGGGACCTTTTCGGGGCTAATACGGGATCATTTGGGGATCCTCTAGGGGTCGTTTCGTGACTTTTTCTGTATTATTTCGGGATGGTTTGCCGGATCCATCAGGGTCATTTCGGGACTATTTTGGGATCATTTGGTGACCCTTCCGAGATCATTTCTGGATCCGTCCGGGATGCCGTAGGAGCCATTTCGGGATTTTTTGTTACTTTTCCGGGATAGTTTTTGCACCCCTCCGGGATCATTTCTGGATCTGTGCGGGATCCCATCTGGGTCAATTCCGGACTATTTCGGGATCATTTTGGAATCCTTCCGGAATCATTTCTGTATGGTTTTCGCGATCCATCGTGGATCCCCTCGGAGCCATTTCGGAACTTTTTCTGGAGTTAGTCGGGATAATTTAGGGACCCTTCCTGGATATTTTCTGGATGGTTTCTGAGATCCGTCCGGGAGCCCGTCAGGGTAATTTCGGAACTTTTTCGGGACTATTTCGGGATCAATTTGGCGTCATTTCTGTGTGGTTATCTGGATAAGTCTAGAATCGTGTCGTTGTCATTTCGGGCTTTTTTGGGACTACTTCGGGAACTTTTGGAAACACTTCCGGGGCGTTTCTGGATGGTTTTCGGGATCCGTCCGCGATAGCGTCGGGGTCATTTCGTGGCTTTTTCTGGATAATTTCGTTATCATTTTGGGATCCTATCAGGTTATCAGCTCATAAAGTTCTTTTTTTTACTCAATTACAAAAATAAAATGCATTAGACAGAAAAAAAATTTTAAACAGATAACTTTATAAGCAGGCTAACGTGAATAGCCCACATATTTCATTTTCTCCTTGCGGACGGGGCCGCGGGTAAAGGCTAGTAATATTATATTTCCACTTTAAAGATGATCATACTCAAGGCCAGTACATTTGGTGGGGTGTAGTAACATTAGTTCTAACAGAAAATTTTTTCTTGTGCTATTGATGTTAACCGATATTTTTATAGCGATATGTACTTGACATTAGTATCGCATCGATACTTTGAATTCGATATCGTGTTACTACTTAATTGCAATATTAGCATCAACGAAAATTATATGATCTCATGCTTTTCGTTCCAGTTGCTGGCTGCAATATTTTCCACTGCCTTAGCTTTCATACATCAAAGAACGGGTGCCTATCAAGAGTTATAGTAAGGTGATTAGCTAACACTAATATAAGATATCTTAACTTTTAAAATAAAATTTTCTATCAGCGAAATTCGTTTAATCGCTGGTTTTAAAACACTACATGATTTGTTGAAGTGAATGATGAAATGTTTGATAAAATATGAATTTATATCTCGAATTTTTTAAACTTTCTATTTATAAAGATACATACATACATATAAATAAATTTATATATAGTCACTTATAATTTATTTGTTTACACTACTCATGATATTAAGAACAAAAAAAAAACAAAAATAGCATACAATTACGATACATACTGCCCAAAAATGTTGTTCATTTTAAGTTTTGATTTCTTTGTTTGCTTTCTTGCATTTGATTTATGTGCTGTTTTGTCTTTTAATTTATTTTTCTATAATAAAGTTTGTATTCAAAGTCATTAATTGGATAGTAGATGACTACGCGAGTTGACATGATTCATGCGTGCCAGCACTGGTTGATTGGGCACATAATTATTCTCAAAATCTGATGTGCGATCCGTTGAGCGATAACGCTTGTAAAGTAATATACTGAAAATGCATGAGTACAGAAAGACAGCGCACTCGAATTGAAGATTAAGAAAAATTTATGAGATTTTAAAATGAACTAAATTTTTGTTTCGGAAATCGCTCTACTTACTTCACATATCAGCAGCGACCAATTGAAAATATTTCCACGCTCCATTGTTTTGCGGTATGATGTTTCGAGTGCTTCGACACAGCCGCGCGAAAATATATTCGATTCAACCGTGGCATTTTGATAGCGATAACAACTGATTGGCGTCTCCATGCGACGATATTTGTAGTCATTGGCATTGTAAAGACCGCAACAGTAAAACTGAAGAGATAATTATATGTAATATAATTACAGTTAATTAAAACAAATATGACATGAAACCATAAGGAAATTAATAATAATAAATGAAGATAAGTAAAAAAAAAAAAACAAAACAACTAAAAAGCCAATATAATTAAAATAAATGCATTTTAAATTTAATTTTTATCATATCGAGATTTGATCACATTATTTCATCTTACAACATCGTGTGGTATAAGGTTAGCTATCACAGCACTAAATGTAACACCGTATGACAGGCCATGATATCATGGCATAACGACTACCATCGTCGTCAGTATTATCATCATAGTGACCCTTCTTTCTTTTCTACTCTTACATCTTTTTTACCACAATCACATTATGCAAAAAAAAAAGTTTAAGCAAAACAATTAAATCGAATAAAATCACATTAAAAAAATACACATTACATCACCTCACATGGCAACCAATCAGATCAAATCCAAATGAATCACATCACATAGCTTGCAATTGAAGAAAATGTCATTACATTCAATTCTGTAAAATTACATCACATTTCGGGCAGTTGACAGAATTAATCTTTAAACTGATAATTGTGGTGACGTGAAAAGACCAAACGAAATGACTTCAAACCAATCACATAGTACAATAACAATTCAGATCACATCATATTAAAAAAATCACGTCACATCCAATAAAAAAGGTGGGCCCCAATCATATCACAGTCAACTCAAATCACGCGTAAACAAGTCAAATAAACCAAAATAATAATTGTACTTACATTTATCTCCACTGAACGCATTCTCTTAGGATTCCCGTCCACATCATTCCATGTCTCCTCCAGCAAATCCAACGCATTCGTATAGAAATTCTGATGCTGATATGTTTGCATTTGCAGCAGCTGAGTCGCTAACAACATTAGCATGAAGAATGAATACTGTAAAGAGGAGTTGCGAATATGACACCAACAAAAATTAAAAAAGTAGAAATAAGGAATATGAATTTGCACTACACATACCATCACAATGACACCCAACGACTCGCTAACAACGCCATAAAATCCAAAGAGCGTGGCCATGCATACAAAAGTGCCCAAAATAATACCAACTATGCAATAAGTGTGCTGATCCGTATTCGGTACGGCAAATTCCAGACCGTAAATGTTTAAACAAATAATGCAAACGCCAAGTAGCTGGAGAGGTGCCGGACCAAAGGTGGAGAAAGCCAAATTAGCGGCGGAAAAAAAAAAAGAATACAAACAGTAAATTATAAATAAATAAATATGTAGGTCAAACAAATTTTGCTAGCACAACAACAAGTGCTAATATTAATTAATAAGTCGATTCTGTTGAAGATGGTTTGAGAGATTAAACATTTGCTTATGGATTTTTTGTTGCTTATCGGCTTCTCTGTATACTCACCAAACTAAAGAAATTAAAGACAAATACGAAACCTTTGACCGTCGAAAATATTACACTCATTTTTATTTTTATTAAATTTCACTGCTAAACCGCGTTAAAATTAAAAATAAGAGAAAAAATAGTCGTTCAGTGCACGCGATTTGTTTCCTTTTACACCTCGAAGCGGTTACTGAAGTTGATGCGAGAAAATTGTATGTAATGAAATAAATATTAAACATTGATTGTCAATGAAATTTTTTTACATTCGTTTTGCTGTCTGAGCCCAATGAACACATTAATAGTATGAGCGGTGAGGTAAGGGTTTACATAAGTGATTCGGTACAGTTTTTTAATTAAAATGAATACCGGCTTAATCGTACCTACAAACTTTGCATGGAAAGATAGCTGCTGTATGCTTTTAATTTGAGTTCTTGTGGATTCTTACTTTCGTAAGACGTTGAGCTCTTCCAGAGTTTGCCATATCATCCGGCCCATACCGTTCATCGTTACCGTTGTTTTTTTGCACAAGGTAGGTGGTTTGAACACTAATCCTAACCCATTTGATGGGGTTACAATTAGGGCTATAGTTTACAATCGATTATTCGGCAAACCGATTAGGCGAGTAGAAACTTTTGCATTGATTGAAAATCGACTACATCATTTCCAGATAGATTTTAGAAAGGATTAATTGGAATTTATAATAGTCAGTTGCATTTTGGAAAGCGTCAATTGGATTTCGGAACTATCAATTAGATTTTCGAATGCATATGTTGGAATTTAGAACTAACAATTGGAATTTTAAAAGCGTCATTTGTATATTAGAACTGTCCATTGGATTTCAGAAGACGTCATTTGGATTTTGTAAAGTATCAATTGGATTTAAGAAAACGTTTAAAAGGATTATATTTTCACTTTCTGAAATCCAATTGACCCTTTCTAAAATCCAATTTGTGTTTTCTTAGAAGATAGAAGAACAGGCAATTGGATTTTAAAAATTTTAAATTGGATAGTGTGAATCATTTTTTTTTTAATTTTCTAAATTCCAATAGAAGTTTTCTAAAATCCACTTCGGTTCTTCAAAAATCCAATTTACATTTCTAAAATCCAAATGACAATTCTGAAATCCAAATGAGACATTCACAATCCCAATTGGCAATTCTGAATTCCAACTGATGCTTTCGAAAATCCAGCTGACTATAAACTGGACTAAAACTCAAAATGCTCTTTCTAAAATCCAATTTGAATTCAACACATAAAGCAATCGATTAACTGTCAATATTCGAGTACTGACGGTTCCATAAAGGTTCCAAAGGAGCAAATCACAAAATATATATGAACTATAAATGGCTTACAATAACTCCTCAACGTCTTTTAGAACCGCAGAACTGAATAAAACCAACAAAAAAATTAACTACTTGAACAGTCGAATCCGTTACAATTCGAATCTAAATAACCAGTCGATAGGCGATAATCGCCATAGTCGATTTTCAAGAGATTTACAAGACTACCGTACCAGGTTCTTGACTGTTGACCTACAAACGGTAGTCAATCTTGCCCAACATGCGTTTACTACATACAATCACACCATACTTCCAGTTCAAGCTACGAGTCGCCGTAAGTCCCACTGATACTTAAATCAGAAAGAACGTTTTAAAATCACCTTGTTTCCGAACCGTGACTTCACTTTTTTACCTTCGCCTATTATGCTCAGCTTGACAGAAAAGCGCAAGTTCCACAGCTAGACTTACGTCCGTTTGTACTTACTACATCTTTTCCAGTTTAAGTTCAGAAAATTACAATTAAAGTTCAGAATTTCCAATTTAAATTCAGAATTTCCAATTTAAATTCAGCTATTTACAATTCAGAATTTTCATTTCAAGTTCAGAAAATTACAATTCAAGTTCAGAAAATTACAAATCAAGTTCAGAAAATTACGATTTAAGTTCAGATAATTACAGTTCAAGAAAGTTTGTCAGGAATTTTTTCTTTCATGCAATGGAAATTGAAGTATGTAAGATGGTAAATTTTAGCGCTAATAATTTGATACAAGGATATGAAGGCCTACTATCTGTTAAAGAAGCATTGGACTTCTTAACTCCCTTAACTCAATTTTGCTAACATTAAGGAGATAGCTAAGAAAAAACCCTTTCCTCTCTTCTCTCTCCTCCTCTCATAAGAGGTGAGTTACAAGGACATCCAGCTATATTATAAAGGTCACAAGCATAGATCTGCATTGAGTATTACAGCAGTGATGGCGAAATCCACTGAGCGTCCACAATCCCACAAGTAACATATACGTACTGTGTGCACAGATCAAGTCTTCCTCCACCTGCCTCTCGCAACTCTATGGAGGTCTCCCCCTTCCAGTTACTTTCCAAGTTCTTTCATGGCCGGAGCATCTTCATGCACTTGTTGCAAAGAGTTATCCTCCGTTTGATTTCTTAGCTCGGGATGTACACGCCTTGGAGAAAACTTGGGGTACAGTATATCCAAGCCACCATTGTCAACGAAGCATCAACACTTCCGCAAATAACATATAAGTATTACATTATGTAGTATGAATTGGAATAACTTAAAAAAAATAACACCCTACTTGCAATTTTCTGAGTTTGAATTGTAATTTTCTGAACTTGAAATGCACTTTTCTAAACTTGAATTGTAATTTTCTGAAATTGAAATGAAAATTCTGAACTTGAATTGTAATTTTATGAATTTAAATTGGAATTTCTGCACTTAAATTGTAATTTTCTGAACTTAAACTGGAAAAGGTGTAGCCCATTGGAAAGCCTAAGTGCCCAAACTGACGTTTTTATATGGAGCACGCTTCTCACAAGGTTGGAGGTTTCCAATCCACAACTTGTTAGGCTTCAAGTTGACGTAAAACCACCAGTATGATGGGGAAAAAATATATATCGCTCTATGAAGCTCAGTATAGGTCTTATCAAAATATCGGGAACCATTTTGTTTGTCCCCTAGAACCTTTGGCCTACAACAACAGACATGCTATAGTACCTGATAAGTTTCGGAGAAGAACTGCCAACATATGCATACATACGTTTACCGCGGCAAGTCAGTGGTTGACTATAGGACCGATATATGTGCTCTGATTTTTTTTAAATCTTTAGTAAGCCTTCTGAAGACATATATGCTGCCATCTCCGTCTTTTTTAAACAATTCATCCATATTGTGAGCTTCTACAGTTTGACCCGGAGGAGTGGTTTCGGCAAGGCTGTTGAAAATAATTGAACTGCGCGGAAGTTTAATTGTGCATTGGTAAACTAATCTTCGAAGACATAGGGAAAGTTCGCTGCCGTTAGCGTCAACGCGCTACCATTAGTAATTTGCTTATCTAACGATAGTTATAGAAACTATATCGTTTCTATAGGTGAGGTCACTGGTGGGCGACGTTATCAAAGTACCATAAACTTCGGCAACACTCCCCAAAACCTTCGGAAAGCGTTTTTATCGCTACAACAACAACTGGTAGGCAGCCAATGACTTTGAGTGACATACATATATACATTGCGTATGTCGGTCGATCTTTCAAATTGTTTAATATCATTGAAACTTTACAATAGCTCGTAATCGCGGCTTCTTAATATTGATGTATGGAGTTAAAAGTTCGGAAAGCTTACTAGTGGGTCCATACATAGAAAACACTTTTCTGGGCTGTGGTGTATACCTCGGCATGCTTTTTTCGATTTTTCCATAGTTTCACATGGTGTATAATTTTTGTATATTGGAACGATTTTCCGTCATATTTGTTTTGGAGACAGTCCAGTTTCGGCGTTGTACTATATTCTGGGCCATTTTTAGTTCACGGACGCATAGTGGATTTGACTGTTTCTTTCTTCAGTCCCAAGCACTAAAAGAGTGATGCATGGATAAGAATGGTCTGGGGACCGAATCGGGATTCGATAATTTGCTTGTGGTCGGTAATTAAAATATGTTTACATTTCCTTATTTATAAAATGCCAAGCTTTAAGTAAAATGTTGCTGAAGTGCCTTTAAAGCTCAAGCACATTCTCTTATCTGACATTCTGGTTGATTGGGTATTTCATTATACTGGATGATGGGTAGGTATTATTGTGCTTCCCTCCCATCACGCAGGGCATGCTAATGAACCACATTGTTGATAATTTGATAATGAGTTATTTTAAAACATATTGACTACGCGCATACACAAATACGAACGCAGACAAATTTTCGGTTAATGCTAGATTGGGTACCTTAACTTTTTTCTTAAGCACGTTAAACGTTCATTGCCCATTTAGATTTGGATTGCGCGCTAAGCGATCAAATAATTATTAATGTACTTGGGTACATATTTGAAATATAGTTAATGCATACATAATTAATTAAACTCATAAAAATTATAAATTGTTTTGGGTAGTTCGAGTTATTGCTTATCAGATATTCAACAAGAAATTTGTATACAAAACACAACAAAAACAAGTAAGGAAGGCTAAATTCGGGTATAACTGAACATTACATACTCAGCTGAGAGCTTTGGAGACAAAATAGGGGAAAATCACCA
Organism: Eurosta solidaginis; assembly: GCF_040869045.1. Lineage (NCBI taxonomy): Eukaryota > Metazoa > Arthropoda > Insecta > Diptera > Tephritidae > Eurosta > Eurosta solidaginis. Next base: position 256,695,279 of record NC_090321.1, read on the forward strand.
TGTAGGAAAATGAACCTAGGGTAACCCTGGAATGTGTTTGTATGACATGGGTATCAAATGGAAGGTATTAAAGAGTATTTTAAAAGGGAGTGGGCAATAGTTCTATAGGTGGACGCCTTTTCGAGATATCGCCATAAAAGTGGACCAGGGGTTACTCTAGAATGTGTTTGTACGATATTGGTATCGAATTAAAGGTATTAATAAGGGCTTCAAAAGGAAGTGGCCCTTAGTTGTATATGTGAAGGCGTTTTCGAGATATCGACCAAAATGTGGACCAGGGTGACCCAGAACATCATCTGTCGGGTACCGCTAATATATTTATATATGTAATACCACGAACAGTATTCCTGCCATGATTCCAAGGGCTTGGTAAAAAGGAATATAAGTAGCAAATTTTCCAGTCAAACAAACCACCGCTGTATAGCTAAATGGTTAGCGCAGCATGCCTAAAGCGTACTGATGATGAACGCTTAGCCGGTTGTCTGGAAAATTTTCCACTTACTATTCCAAAAACAAAATACAATTTTTCAAATTTAGAAAAATTAAAAAAACAATAATTATCATTAAAAAAAAAAAATATTTTTCTGGCCTTGAGCTCGAATCGAACCTTGAATCAGTAATATTTTGCGCCAATTACTAATCAAATTACCATGTTTCATCCCTTTTTTTGTATTTGGTATAGAATTATGGCATTTTTTTAATTTTTCGTAATTTTCGAAATCGAAAAAGTGGACGTGGTCATAGTCGGATTTCGGCCATTTTTTATACCAATACAAAGTGAGTTCAGATAAGTACGTGAACTGAGTTTAGTAAAGATATATCGATTTTTGCTCAAGTTATCGTGTTAACGGCCGAGCAGAAGGACAGACGGTCGATTGTGTATAAAAACTGGGCGTGGCTTCAGCCGACTCCGCCCATTTTCACAGAAAATAGTTATCGTCCTAGAATCTAAGCCCCTACCAAATTTCACAAGGATTGGTAAATTTTTGTTCGACTTATGGCATTAAAAGTATCCTAGATAAATGAAATGAAAAAGGGCGGAGCCACGCCCATTTTGAGATTATCTTTTTGGTATTTTGTTGCACCATATCATTACTGGAGTTGAATGTTGACATAATTTACTTATATACTATAGATTTTTTTTAAGTGGGCGTGGTCGTTCTCCGATTTTGCAAATTTTTATTTAGAACACATATAGTAATAGGAGAAACGTTCCTGCCAAATTTCATCATAATATCGTCAAGGACTGCCCAATTACAGCTTGCAAAACTTTTAAATTACCTTCTTTTGAAAGTGGGCGGTGCCACGCCCATTGTCCAAAATTTTACTAATTTTCTATTCTGCGTCATAAGTTCAACTCACCTACCAAGTTTCATCGCCTTATCCGTCTTTGGTAATGAATTATCGCACTTTTTGTTTTTCGAAATTTTCGATATCGAAAAAGTGGGCGTGGTTATAGCCCGATTTCGTTCATTTTAAATAGCGAGATGAGTGCCCAGGAACCTACATACAAAATTTCATCAAGATACCTCAAAACTTACTCAAGTTATCGTGTTAACGGACGGACGGACGGACGGAGATGGCTTAATCAAATTTTTTTTCGATACTGATGATTTTGATATACGGAACCCTATATCTATCTCGATTCCTTTATACCTGTACAACCAACCGTTATCCAATCAAAGTTATTGTACTCTGTGAGCTCTGCTCAGCTGAGTATAATGAAGTAGTTAATTTGCGAGTTTTCAGTTTTTTAGGTTTTATAAAAAACAAATTTATTTAAATTCACTAGAAGCAGTAGCAGTTCATAAATAGTAATAAAGCGATAAAAGCTCATGACATATGCTTGCGATTGAGCTTGATTTAGTAGCCTGTATGGTATATAATTGACTAAAGCCCACTTGCCGAACGACAAGTTTTGTCTTTTTAACTCAGAGTTAGCTGCTCTTGAGGTTCTACCCCTTACACAATATGACAAATTTTAAAAATTAACTCTGAGTTAAGAAGTTCTGCAGGTGAGCCCAACAATCTAGGTGAGAGTATTTAATTTTTTGTTCTTAATTTTAAGTATAAATCTTATTCAGTATATAAATATGTACCAGTTAAATATTTTTTGTATACAAAAAACTTATGTGTGTTTTTTCCTTGTTTACAATACATGTTTTAAAATTACATGTTAAAATAAATAATATCTATATATTAATGTTGCACAAAACTTAGTAAAAACCTATTAAACAAATATAAAAGCATTTAAAGTAATAAATATATATAAATAAATGTAGATATTTGTATGTAGGTAGATATATAGTAGGTTAGAATATTGATAATGTTACTTGGTGGTTTTTGTTCTTCTTTTGTTGATATTAACTCCGTTATATTTGTGCTGTGTTTCCTTCTGTGACTGTTGGTGGTTTTGATTTCCATATATGAAAGTATGTAAATACATATGTACGGTGGACGAACATAAAACTCGTTTTTTGACTATCCAAAATTTTTAAGTAAAAAAATATCACAAATACACTATGCAGGCGTTAATTCTTCATTTTGTGTTGCGTTCCGTTGTTCTTTTTGTTTTATGTTTTAGCGCATTTTCGCGCGCCTTCTTTACTAGTTTTTTATTACCTAATTATTGTTGTGTAAAATTGTTTAAGTTAATTGGCATTTAATAATTGTTTATTACGTATGCGCATCTTTATGTTATATTTTTGTTTGTTTTTATTCCCTAAATACTGTTTTTCTATATTGTTTTAAACTCTCCATGGCAGTGGTATGAGACCCCACTTTTGTGTAATGTCTTTAGAATCACAATTAATGGCAACAACGATTTTTTCCTTTTTTTGGGTACGTGGCATTTTAGCTGCCTTCAATGTAAGGCAAAGTTTTGATTCTCGATGCGAAAGGTGTTGAGTCTACAAAAAAATAAAAAAATTAGAGGAAATACTATTTTACAATCTCCACCACTTACATCCATGTCGTAAATCCACAATTGTCGTGGATCATCTAAACATTGTGTCAACTGCACATTTGTTGTTATATTACGACTTTTTAACTGCTGTATGATGCCCAGGCGTGGCTCACTATAAGTCAGACACACATTGTCGTTAGTCATTATCTGACCTTTTGGCGTTATAACAAACATATCCATCGATTTTGTATGCACATTACAATCACCCACCGTAACTGATTGTAAAGAATTACGCGGCACATCCTTTTCCATTGGACGCAAACACTTGTCGCGATCCAAATCGATTGTTGCCATAAACTTTTCAGCATTACTATCAATTTCATTAATGACGCGTGACCAATCACGCGTTAAACGATTTCCTGGTAAATTTCGCATATGTGCTGTATATGTTTGTGCACTCTCTGTCTGACCATCGAGCCAAGTGATTTTTCCAAAGAATCGATCGGGTGCTGGGAAGAAGTGTTCTGGCCAAATATTTTCCAAATACCATGAAAATGGTTTGCATTTCAATTTCTCACGCAACGACAAACGTTCGCTAACATCAATGCGTGAACGTGTTTCCAATGATAGACCAGATGTATAGAGTAATATAAAATATTGCCAATCATCCATCCATGTCATAGCAGCGCGCGCTAAATTGTTGCCCAATACCTCGCTCATGCCGCCGGGAAAGGTGTAAGGTGTAGTACTACGAAATACGTGTCCAACATGTGAGCAAGGACAAATTTCGACGTGTCCACCACATTGCCATATGCGGAAAGACATCTCAACGTTTTCGCCACCCCAAATCTGTTCGGAAGTAAAATAAAATAGTTTTAGTAAACACTCAAATTTCGTTTTCTCATATAATAGCTACATACTCTCATCTCTTTATCATATGCACCAACTTCAAAGAAGTAATGCTTATCTATAGCAAATAGACCACCAGCCATTGCTGGTGAAGCAATTGGTTGTGTGGGATCTGCACTTCTTAGCGCTGTGCGTCGTTTTGTGCCGAACCAGCGAAAACTCAATTGCCAATTAAATGCACCCCAATGGTTTTCAAATGTTTTCGTATAACTAAAATTGTCGTCCGATATAATATCTATAACTGGTGCGACTACACTGGTACGCGACTCTTTGACACGATGTAGCAGTGGCTCTAGCCAACCTCGCGTACATTCGCAGTGCGCGTCCAAAAAAGTGAGCACATCGCCTTTAGCATGTTCTGCGCCCAGTAAACGTGCTGGCACTAATCCACCACGTTTTTGTATACGCAACAAGAGTGTTGGCACTGTGAGCACTTTGATATAGGCTTCTAATTGTTTCTTTAGATAAGCTAAAAAACACGAGTAAAGAAAATTAGATCAGCTTATTATTTATATGGGTCATTGCATGTCAAATCGATCAAGTGTTGGAGTCGACTACTTTTAAAGTGAATGATTTGTTAGCGCAACGAAACGTGTCGTGATTTTATACAAAGAACTGGACTGTAAAAAGAGCTGCTTTCAAAGTTATGCAAAATTAAAATTTTCTTTTGTCGCGAAGTATTACAATTTTTAATATTTTAGATTTAACTATTACTTAAAAAATGCGCTGAACATATTTATCAGCCCCTAACTGACTTATTCAATATGTCCCTAAAACATGGATTTTTTCCTGCTGCTTGGAAGGAATATTTTCTTATACCCCTTCATAAAAACGGCAGTAGGTCATGTGTAGAAAATTATTGGGGAATTGCAAAATTATCTGCCATCCCAAAGGTATTTGAAGCCATTGTTACTAATCAGCTAACATTTTCCATTTCTACGTTGATTACAGATCACAGCACGGGTTCTGTAAAGGCAAATCTACCATTACCAACCTACTGGAATTCACAACTCATGTTTCTAATGGATTTAGAGAAAATCTTCACACCGATGTTATATACACTGATTTCAGTAAAGCATTTGATAAAGTTTCCCACTCCTTACTTATCCACAAGCTTGATCCACTTGGCTTCCAACCTGGTCTCACCCAGGGGATCTCTTCGTATCTCAGCGGTAGAACGCAAAAATTAATTTTAAAAAATACTCTTTCAAATGTTATTAATGTTCCCTCTGGCATCCCACAGGGCAGTCATCTCGGTCCAATTCTGTTCTTGCTGTTTATTTATGACATCTGTACCACAATAAAATATTCCAAAATTTTAATGTATGCTGATGATGTAAAACTTTTTAGGTCCTATGCGTCTATTTACGAACGTCCCTTGCTTCAAGCGGATTTAAACTGCTTAGTTGATTGGTGCAACGCAAACTCAATGCCGCTGAACCTCAATAAATGTAAATTCATCTGCCTCTCTCGGAGATCTTTGCCAGCAGCCCCTTACGCAATTAATATTTTTTGTCTCGCATCAGTAAATTAATTTGTTGACTTGGGAGTTACGATGGATGCTAAAATTAGTTTCAACCTTCATATTATGGCTACTATGGCTATTATGGCTAGAGGTGTTCTATCATTCGTGAAACGATGGTCTAAAGAATTTAGTGACCCTTATGTAACTAAAGCCCTTTTTACCACATTAGTTAGACCGATACGGATCAATAGTCTGGAATTCGCGATATCAAGTTCATGCAGATAGACTAGATTCAATACAGAAGCAATTTTTACTTTTATCTTTAAGGAATTTTCATTGGGACTCTGGGTATAATCTTCCATCTTATACTAGTCAGTTAAAGCTTATCAATCTTCCAACTCTCGCAAGTCGTAGAGAAATGCTAGGCGTATTATTCATGGCTAAACTACTGAATGGACTGATTTCTAGCCACTTTCTATTGAACGAAGTAAACTTTAATGTCCCATCACGAGCGTCAAGACCTTACAAACTACTTCTTTTGAGGCAGTGAAGAACTAATTTCGAATTAAATGAACCTTTTCGGTGTTTGTGTCACGATTTAAACTCTCATTCGAACTCGTTTGATATAACAGATTCACTTTTTACTATAAAGAAAACTGTCCTATCCTATCTTAACTCGTAACAAAAAAAAAAAAAAAAAAAAAAAAAAAAAAAAATAAAATAAATAAATAAAAAATAAAAATAAAATCTTTATATAAAATGTTCACTTATTCAACAATGTAGTATATTTATTATTTCCAACTGTTATGTATAATACTCAGCTGTGGATATTTATTGTGTAGCTGATCAGTTTTAGATCTCAACGCTTAACAAACCTCGGCCTGTAAAAACTCGGGACAAACAAAATCCGGCCGTTGTGGTATGGTGGTTTCGAAAACTCTCACGTTCCATGGAAATCTTCTAAAAAAAAATCATATGGGGTTCGGAGTATACAAGACCTGTAAAAATATTTAAAAAACGTGAATAAATCTCGATTAAACCTTCTTTTTAATTTGCAATGACTTTCCTTTAGTCGATCTGGGATAAGCCATCAAAATCATTCAAGTCGAAATAGTTCAATGCTCAACATTAGCCAATTTGACATGGAATGGCTCATCAATATTTTTCAAAGTTTAATTTTTCTTGTATAATAACTCACTGCGATCGCTGGCATCATCAACCAATATGATTTCTTTAAGTAGTTTCCGCGGCGACCGATTGATAACGCTGGTTATTGTGCGCAACAATACCGACCAAGCCTCATTATGGAAAACTATAATTACCGTTGTTGTGGGCATTTCAGTGATGACATATTTTTTGTCGCGACATCTTTAAAACAAGATAAAACAAAAGCTATAAATACCTATAAGTAAGTGCTATATAAATAAAGGCAAAACAGCAAATGAGATTTAAATTTTTTTTTTGTTTCGGGTTATTTTTTAGTTTTGCTTTGTCAGCGTCCCACGGTCATTGCAATATGCCAGTAAAATGCTTAAATTACTATAATTTTTGTTGTTAGGCATGGCTTCTAAGTTTTGTTGTTATTTCTGATTTTACATATATACTACTGTTTATACAAATAGTTGTTGATGATGTTTGTTTGTTTGTTTCACGCTTTGTTTTTTAAAAAATGTTTAATTCATAATTGTTCATGCTCAATGAATTGATTGTATTATTAATGCACTTACTCTCCTATTCTGTAATCTTTCAACGTGCGATTCAAGGGTATGCGGTCACTGGCCAATATATTAAAGCTATTTAGTCTAAAAAATCTTTGCATGCGGAAGCTTTCGCGAGCAGGTACCACAACTGGACGTCCCTCAGCACCTTCGCCATCAATGGGCTTGAACAGATTTATGTTGTAATCATCTGTACGATAAGAAGGTAGAAATGTATAGTTTTGGGAATATCGATTATATGAGATATACAAATATTTATGTGCATATTTACTGATATACATATCTATGTACACCTACGTAATAAATGTGCATAATAAATGACATTAAACTCAAAAAATATAGAGCAAAGCATTCAGATGATATTTTATTTATATATTTACTTAGGCCTATCTTCTTACATCGTTTTGCTTCTGAAAGTTTAAAATGACGTGACAGGTGGTTTTGAGATGAGTCGAGCAAAAAGTTTGCGTGGTCAAAGAAATCACTTCTACGGTAGACGGCATAGTCTCTGCTGACCGTGCCAGAGCGTTTCATGTATATATACACCCCCAGCGGGTTAGGGGGGTTAGAATATACCCGAGAAGGTATGCCTGTCGAGAGGGGCGACTTAAATACCTAAATTATTCTAGGGGTTGCCAGAGCAATTTACAGCTTCTCCAACCCAATTTTCAATACCTGTAGCGAATGCTGTTTCTTTAGCAGCCGAGGTCTGGCGACCGCAAGTTACTTATGGCTCTAGAGGGTGGGAGGCGGGGTGGCCTACTGGATATATATCCTACAAAGGACCATCAACATCGATAAGACTCCACAAAACCTGTCTTTATAATTACAACAACAACAAGAACAACTTGTTTATATGTCGCAAATGACGGTAATCCTCCTTCAACTTACGGGAAGGGGTGTGAGTGTATAGTAGCAACAACAATAATTTGATTGTAACCCTTTCCCGGATTAGGAACCCCGATTTAAATACACCAACGGGAGTTGTTATCTCTAAAGGGATGCTGATATGGAACACACTTTGGAAAATTGAAACATAGTGCGCATCCACAGAATCTAAGCAGTTAGTTATTCCGATCGTTCTTTGTATGGCACGTTGTTGCAGACAATGATAGGGCACGCACTTTGCGTTTCCTACTTCAACTCTTTCTTAAGATCGCATTTTCAGGATTTAGTTCATATTAATTTGGTTGAGTTGATTAACGTTACGCTGTCATTTGGTTGAGTGTTTATTTTAGTTTTTCTGGTGTGGCCGAACTGTGAGTGACAAGATCGATCAAAACGGACGCTATTAATAATGTAACTCAGAAGGCAGGTATGTACATGCAGAGGACGATAGGTACATAAAAAAGTTAAATTACATCTGAATCCCCGCCGAAGGAATTTAAATTGTGATAGTTAGCCAGTCACAGTCGGCCACACAAAAATAAACGAAAGTTGCTGTTGATGAAGACGTAACTTTTCTGGGTTAATTCCCTCTCCATTAACATATTCGTTAGTTATTATTGATCAAAAACGGAAATAGAAGTAATGGTTTCTAAGACAAAAGGACTCCAAGCGCAGTGTAATTGTTATTTGAGGTAGTGTACTTCGTCCTATTCATTTATTGTGAAACCATCTCTTCACGGCATCACAGCAAATGCTTTTTTCTTTGCCGAAGGCTTCGGGGATTCAATGCATTGTCAACCTCACCCACGCGAGGCGAATCCTGTTACAAATATGAATTTATCAAACACATACTTAGCAGGCGACGCTAAGTTCCTCATGGAACCAGTAAATGGGGGGTTGGGATGGCCTAGAAGGCTCAATGTGGTCATATTAAATCGTTCCCGAGATGGTCGGGCCAGTAACATTATGATGATTGATACCGGAGCGTATCGGATCTATATGCAGCAATTGGACATTACTCCCCGAAACTTTTCAGGAGTGGCTTTATCTCAACAACAACAAAAACAACCGAAGACTTAGAGTGGTACGGGTGTAGGCAGTCTTTTGACGGGTTGAGTCCTGTGCGTATCGGTACTAGCACCTCGTAATACTAGCCCGTCTGTCTCGGCAGACTTTTTTGACACACTGAACTTTCGGGTTTTTGAATTTTCAGCATTGCTTTTGATTTTGGTCTGTTACCTGTGCTAGCCTTGTTTGCCCTAGAGACTTTTTTAATGGTATGCGACGCCATAGCTAAAATTATAGGTGTTATACTTATCAGCTTTAGACTTTGTGGGTGGTCTCCTCTTTTCTCATCGCCCATAAAAACATATCTTTGAGAGTGGCTTACTTAGTAGCTTACTGATTGGAACATCCACATTGCAGGTTAATTTCTGCCTACAGCCTTATATCGATTACTTCCACTTGAAACATACTCCTGAACTGCCCTAGGGCAAGGACGTAATAAATAAGAAACCCAATATACCCTGCCCCTTTTGTTTTGGAGTTTCGAGCCTACACGGAAGGTTAGTGAATGGTTCTCGGAAAAGCCTTGAACTCTAGCGACATCCCAAATCGTTTCATTCCTCAGTTCTAAGTATAATCGGTTAAGATTTTCTAAATTATTTTCAAATCGATATTTGTTATAAAAAAAGTTACGCGATCAACTACCTTCAACTTGAGTGCAATTTTTTTTAGTTAACCCTGTATGCAAGTGTGTATCAAGTAAATAACACATAAATAATTAAAACATTTTTTTTTACCTGCAGTCATATTGCCAAATATATCGCCTTTACCAATATAATGCGCCACAATATTCCTCGGATGCCAGAGCGAGCGGCGGTGGGGTTGCGGTTTCGGATGGCTAATTATTGCGTATGCAATGTTGATAAGCAAAACGAAAAGACAAACAGAACAATAAAAAATGTGTATTAAAATGCTAGGAAAAGGTATTTCAAAAAAAAAAAAAAAAAAAAAATAAAAAAAAAAATAAAGCGTTCAACTATGATGGTCGGTTACCACAGAGCAGAAGCGTGATTGGCCAAACCACTATTATAACGGTGCACACGCTTGCTGCTTGGTATGCCATGTTTGTAAGTATTTGGGTACATTTGTATAACTTAAAATTATGCACATGCATCTACTTACACTGCTTCCGGATCATATCCTTGTATACTGGACACATATAAATTAATGCTTAGAGCAAACATGAAAAACGCAAAAAACAATAGAAACAGGTAAAGTAGCCATAGCTTCTTCAATTGTTGAAATCTCAAACCCATCACTATTTATGTTCTTCTATTAAGCGCTCTTCTTACTAATAGCGAAACTATTCCGTATTCTAATCGTTTTGTTGTTGTTATTGCAATTTATATGACCATAACTAGCAGCACCACTATCACTACTTAAGTAGATATGTATATATGCAATCAAGCCAAATGTTGTCTTAGCGGTTTTCTTTCGTTTAAGCGCGTTCTTGTGAGCCGATTACCCTTACCACTTGGCTGCTTGGTCAGTACGTGAATGAGTTCAGCAAATGTTTGTTGACTTGTTTTTGTTTACAATGTATGACGGGCGAAGAGACTCCGGCACTGAAAAATTGAATGGTCGTTTTGCTTTGTTATTCCAATTGGAGTTAAAGGTGATTGTTGCTAAAGCTGGAACTGATATTTCTAATTTGCTGCACTTGCAATTGGACACTGCAACAAATAATAATATTTCATGCTAACAGGTTTTGTTTTTGTTTATAACCGCTAAAGCGGAGCAATTAAACGAATAAACCACTAAAAATTATTGACGACCGAATTTTATTTGCATAACTTGTGTAAACAGTAGAAAAGCTGCCAGCTGTCACAAACAGGGTTGCATTGCAGGTGCCTTAATATTTTGTAGACACAAAACACCTTATACTTTCAAACACTTCAATTCCGTGACCTACCACTTTCACCATGGTCGCAAACCTCAATGCAATGAAATAAATGTAGCATTCAATTAGGCGGACATGAAATATGCTGAACTTTGCCGTTCATTACCTTAAAGGGGCAATTAATAGTGACTTATAACCTTAAAACCATAACCAGATAAAACAGCTGATCGAACCTACCTTATGGAAATCAATGTAATCGATTAATGGTGCCATACCATAACGCTAACGCCATAACCATACCATAGCCAACCAATTAGTTTTTGGGGTCTCGCCATATTAAAAATATTTGAGTTGGTGAATTTAATAACTTTTTGTAGATTTTAATTTTTGTTTTGGATATATGACTAAGAGACTTATTTTTTGTGGAATATGTTTGTAATTTTTTGGGGTTTCTTCATTTTTATGAAAACTTTCACGCCTTTTAGGTTAATGCACCATTAATCGATCACATTGGATATGGTTATGGATATGGGTATGGTTAAGACTATGGCGTTAGGGTTAAGAAAGTTTAATTGTCCCTTAAGTCCCGGGTTTTCAGTAGTTGGTTAAGCTAAGCTTATACTCTAGTAAAATTTAAACTCCCGTTAAACTACTGAAAAGTTTTTCAGTCACAGTTTAAGGCCGCCTTTGGGGTAGCCTTTTTTGTACGGCAACATTGGTTTTTTATTATCTAGATAATTTGTAGATACGACAACAGCTGGATTTTGCTTACCCAACAAGAAAGATATTTCTAGTTCCGGAGGTGATATCCACCATCATTATCTAGTTATTCTTAAACCCGATAGTTCTCAAGCTGATATCCAACTTCATTCTCCAACCACTGTCCAATCTTTGAAAAATTTTGTAAAATGTATAGTTCTGTTGTTGTTGCTGTAGCGATAAGGACACTCCCCGAAAGCCTTGGGGAGTGTTATCGATGTTGATGCTCCTTTGCCGGATGTAGATCCGGTACGTTCCCGTACCAAGCCCGACCATCTCGGGAACGATTTGTTATGACCACATGCGATCTTGAAGGCCACAGGTCCATGAGGAGTGCGGGGTCGCCAGGGCCTCGGCTGTTAATGAAACAGGATTCGCCGCTGATAGGTGAAATCTGAAAGGGTTGCGCACCCCTTGAATCTGGTATTTTATTCGCGTCTTACGACAGGCATACCTACCGCGGATATATTCTAACCCCCTAACCTGGTGGGGGTAAATTTATAGTTCTCGAGTTGATCTCCAACGTCATTAGCATTTTCAAATTATTATACAACCTTTGGGATATTTTGAGAAATATAAAGTTTTCAAATGAATATTCACCACGTTTCTCCAGTTGATATCCTACATTGGATATCGAGTTAAGGTGAAGTTAAAAAAATCTCTACGGTGGTACCACCAAAGCAAACAGCTTTTTTTGTGAGAAATAAACATCTGATTGATAGCCGTAAAGAAGCGTAATTTCTGAAAAATAAATTATATATATTTTATTTTATGTTTCGTGACAATACTGTAGTATTGGAATCTTACACTTGACTCCAGTCAAAGAACCACAAGTTGGAAACTATCATTTTTAACACGCTTTTATTAGCTTAGCTTGTACCTATGTAACGGAATTTTTGAGCTTAATTTTCACCGGTTTCTAGAAGTCTGATTAATTTTAAACTTTGCATACGTATCAAGGACCGATGACAATGCATTAATGTGATGGTGTGGTGACATTTGGTCAACGGCCATACTGTCAATTGGCCTTATTACCACTTTGAATGACCATAAGTATGATTGAAACTTTCAACACGTATCAGGGCTCGATGACAATGCATTAATGTGATGGTGGGGTGACACAAGGTCAACGGCCATAAGGTCAATTGGCCTTATTACCACTTTGAATGGCCATAAGTTTGATTGAAACTTTGCACACGTATCAAGGCTCGATGACAATACATTAATGTGATGGTGTGGTGACATAAGGTCAACGGCCATAAAGTCAATTGGCCTTATTACCACTTTGAATGGCCATAAGTTTTATTGAAACTTTGCACACGTATAAAGGCTCGATAACATAAGATGACATAAGGTTAACGGACATAAGGTCAATTGAACTTATGACCACCCCAAATGGCCATAGATTTGAAACCTTGCACATAATGCGAAAAACGCATTCCTTTATTAATGATAAAAGTGGATGCATGGCACATCTACAAAAGAGCATACTGGAGCCCTTTTTAATACGCTTTTATTAGCTTGGCCTGTATCTATCTATGCATCTATGTATCCATATATGTATGTAACGAAATCTGGAGTGGAGCCGAGAGCTCCGGTAATGCAGAGCTCCGAACTCCGTTGCACCTTTTGAAGCATTTTAAGATAGGTACTTTTAGCTAGTGCAGGCCACCAGACCAAGGCACTATAAAGAAGAATCGGGGGCACAATGGCTGTGTAAATCCAGTAGGTCACCTTAGGGGAGAATCCCCAGGAGGTGCCAATTGCCCTCTTGCAGGTGAACAGCTCTGCTGCTGCCTTCTTGAATTGCTCCACTATATGGTCACTCCATAATAGCTTCCTATCCAGAATGACTCCCAAATACTTGACTTGATCACTAAAAACTAAGAACGTACTCCCAATTCTTGGCGGTGTAAGATTTGGTACTTTGTACCTCCTCGTGAAAAGGACAAGCTCGGTTTTATCCAGGTTGACTTCCAAAACTGTGGATGTGGCCCAGTGCGAAATTTTGGACAGTGCCCCTTCCATTAGGTTGCAAAGAGTTTGCGGAAATTTCCCCCGCATGGTGACGCAGATGTCATCTGCATACGCGATCACTTGGTGACCTTCTGCCTCCATGAGACGTAGTAGTTGGTCTACGGTAACCACCCAAAGTAGCGGAGAGAGAACGCCGCCCTGCGGAGTGCCTCTGCAGACCGGTCTGCGGATCACGCATCCAACTAGCTTAGTTTTAATCTGCCTACGCGTAAGCAGATTGTATATAAACCCCACCAAGCACGCGTCAACCCCCAGATCGGCCAGCGCCGAGATGATAGCCTCAGGGAGAACGTTGTTGAAGGCACCCGCTATATCTAGAAATGCCACCAGTGTGTATTCCTTGAGGTCAAGTGACCTTTCGATAACGGATACGGCCGTGTCAGTTGACCTACTCTTAGTATAGACATGTTGAGCTTGCGAAAGAAGCGATGGCTCAATCCTCCTCCTGATGTAGTCCTCTAGGGGTCTTTTAAATGCTTTTAGTAGAAAAGAAGATAAGCTTATAGGCCTATAATTATTTGGTTTAGAGTGGGAGGTTTTCCCTGCCTTGGGAATAAAGACCACGTTGACTTCTCTCCACGATGCTGGTACGTAATTGAGCCTAAGACAATCTATACACATTCCTTTTATCCAGGGCCTCATAAGTTCAGCAGTATACTGTAGCTGAGCCGTAAAAATTCCATCCGGCCCCGGCGATTTATAGGGCTTGAAGGTCTGTAAAGCCCAATCAATCCTTTTATCATCTGTGATTTCGTTTATTAGCTGATCATTAGGTGACCCTCCGCTAACAATATTTGAAGACACGCCCGCGCTTGCAGGGAAGTGTGTATCCATAAGCAAGTTTATGGTTTCAGCGCTGGAGTCCGTCCAGTGCCCATCCGGCTTTTGGACGTAATCCTGAAGCAGCTCCAGGATGTCAGCTGGGTTCGTTGGCGTCACTGGAACCCAGGCTCTAGCACTTGGTCGTGAGGGGATATCACGCGCCTCCACACCCTTGAGGCGCGCGCCCGGATATACCACCCTTATTAGCGCGACGGCGGCCCTATAGAGGTTTACCGACCTGGCGTCGTCACAGGCAATTAGCTTGACATTGCCCTGGAAGCACTCTGCATCGGTGTAATATGGCGGTGGACCAGGGTTGTCTTTCTTAACCTTAACGGCCACCGTAGCGATCGCGGCCTCGATCCACTTCCACTGTTGTTTCGGGATCCTGCCATCTTCGCTGCTCTCGTCTATAATGGCAATGATCTTCCGATCCTTGGCAATTTCGGCGAAAGACCGCGTCCAGCCTCCCTGCGTCTTGGCCCTTTTCGGTGCCGTGGGGTTGGATTCATCCATGGACCGTTGGCGTTTCGAGGTTTCATCACTCTGGACTAAAACTTTTAAAATTACTTGAACTAAAAAATTAAAAATAAATAACAGTTTAAAAAAATTAAGAAAACACGCTTTATAGCTAACCCAACTAAAAAATAGAAAATAAATTTCAATTAAAAATAGTTTATATAACATTAGTAGAAGGTCAAACAATCATTTATAGTTAATCAGTTCAAAATAAAAGTATAATAAAATTTAAGGTATTAACAGAATAATTCAATTCAGATTAAAAAGCGTGGGGTGCATTTGACTACATTTCAATTCTTTCCTCTCAGATAGTTGCAAATGGAATTATTGTAACATTCAATATCAAGCACCCCACGCTTTTTACTGTGAATTAAATTATTCTGTTAATAACTTAAATTTTATTATAATTTTCTTTTGAGGTGATTAACTATAAATGATTGTTTGACCTTCTACTACTGTTATATAACCTCTTTTTAATTGAAAATTATTTTCTATTTTTTAGTTCGGTTAGCAATAAAGCATGTTTTTTTTAGTATTTTTTAAACTATTATTTATTCAACTTAAGTAATAGCACTTCTCGCTTTATAAAAAATTCTCTCTTTTGCTGTGTACACTATGACTCTCAAGTTGAGCGACTGTGTCGTAACAAATCTTAAGATTTAAGACGTATGCTAGTTATCAACATGATCTTTAATGGTACTCAAGCCCAAATGCTTTTTGCGTATATTCGACGCCATTTCGAACGAACGCAAATCACCGTTAGGTGAATTAGAGTTTAACCCGGCCAGATCGATCACCTGAGATCAGCTTAAAATTCAGTTAAATTAGACTGAAAAACAGCAGAATAAGTTTAAGCGTATTTTAACTGACAAACTGAGTTGAACTTGTACTGAAAAACCGGACCCAAAAGTTAAATGCTGATTTCGCTGTTAACGCTGATTCCTATATAGACCAAGACAGTTCCTTATTTATATCTGGCAAAAGGGAGCTGACTGTCAATACAGGAATGCGCTGGTTCCTTCTGCGAGGGAGAAACGAACTACGCCTTTGCCCCTTTTCACCGCAATTCCCAGTTCATTCACCTCTTTATAAGTCCGTTGGTTGGCTGGTGCGCTGCCCTGTCCTTACCTCGAGGGAGCCAATCGTTCCCAACTTCTGTTAAATTCGAATTTGGGCAAACGATGTTGGACTACGAAAACTAGCTGACAGTAATTCTTCCTTGTTGAATGAGCTTGGATACGAAACTCTGATGTAATGAGTGCATACAAGACCGATAGATTGTAGTGCTCTACAATGTTGCCCAGTAGGCAAAAACCTTCTCCGCCATGGCCGCGCCAAACTTGTAATCATAGCCTTTTCGCTGCTGCATAGAATCCAATTCGATAATTAGACCTCTTATAAAGCGTACATCCATGACTCTTTTTGCTATCTGTTCTGTTCTTCCAGCTGCCGCCGTGGTGTGGTGGTAGCGTGCCCTGCATACCACACCGAAGATCCTGGGTTCAACTCCCGGATAAAGCAACATCAAAAATATAGAAACAAGTTTTTATACTCAGTTGAGCAGAGCTCACAGAGTATATTAAGTTTGATTGGATAACGGTTGGTTGTACATATATAAAGGAATCGAGATAGATATAGACTTCCATATATCAAAATAATCAGGATCGAAAAAAAATTTGATTGAGCCATGTCCGTCCGTCCGTTAACACGATAACTTGAGTAAATTTTGAGGTATCTTGATGAAATTTGGTATGCAGATTCCTGAGCACTCATCACAGATCGCTATTTAAAATGAACGATATCGGACTATAACCACGCCCACTTTTTCGATATCGAAAATTTCGAAAAACAGAAAAAGTGCGATAATTCATTACAAAAAACAGATAAAGCGACGAAACTTGGTAGATGAGTTGAACTTATGACGCAGAATAGAAAATTAGTAAAATTTTGGACAATGGGCGTGGCACCGCCCACTTTTAAAAGAAGGTAATTTAGAAGTTTTGCAAGCTGTAATTTGGCAGTCGTTGAAGATAGCACGATGAACTTTGGCAGGAACGTTACTTCTATTACTATATGTACGCTTAATACAAATTAGCAAAATCGGAGAAGGACCACGCCTACTTTTAAAAAAAAATTTTTTTTAAAGTAAAATTTTAACAAGAAATTTAATATCTTTACAGTATATAAGTAAATTATGTCAACATTCAACTCCAGTAATGATGTGGTGCAACAAAATACAAAAATAAAAGAAAATTTCAAAATGGGCGTGGCTCCGCCCTTTTTCATTTAATTTGTCTAGGATACTTTTAACGCCATAATTCGAACAAAAATTAACCAATCCTTTTGAAATTTGGTAGGGGCATAGATTTTATGACGTTAACTGTTTTCTGTGAAAATGGGCGAAATCCGTTGATGCCACGCCCAGTTTTTATACACAGTCGTCCGTCTGTCCTTCCGCATGGCCGTTAACACGATAACTTGAGCAAAAATCGGCATATCTTTAATGAAGTTAGTTCACGTGCTTACTTGAACTCACTTTATCTTGGTATGAAAAATGAACGAAATTCGACTATGACCACGCCCACTTTTTCGACATCGAAAATTACGAAAAATGAAAAAATGCCATAATTCTATACCAAATACGAAAAAAGGGATGAAACATGGTAAGGTAATTGGATTGTTTTATTGACGCGAAATATAACTTTAGAAAAAACTTTATAAAATGGTTGTGACACCTACCATATTAAGTAGAAGAAAATGAAAAAAGTTCTGCAGGGCGAAATAAAAAACCCCTAAAATCTTGGCAGGTACTACATATATAAATAAATTAGCGGTATCCAACAGATGATGTTCTGGGTCACCCTGGTCCACATTTTGGTCGATATCTGGAAAATGCCTTCACATATACAACTACCACCACTCCCTTTTAAAACTCTCATTAATACCTTTAATTTGATACCCATATCGTACAAACTTATTCTAGAGTCACCCCTGGTCCACCTTTATGGCGATATCTCGAAAAGGCGTCCACCTATAGAACTAAGTCCCACGCCCTTTTAAAATACTCATTAACACCTTTCATTTGATACCCATATCGTACAAACATATTCTAAAGTCACCCCTGGTCCACCTTTATGGCGATATCTCGAAAAGGCGAGCACCTATAGAACGAAGGCCCACTCCCTTTTAAAAATACTCATTAACACCTTTCATTTGATACCCATATCGTACAAACAAAGTCTAGAGTCACCCCTGGTCCACCTTTATTGCGATACCTCGAAAAGGCGTACACCTATAGAACTAAGGCCCACTCCCTTTTAAAATACTCATTAACACCTTTCTTTTGATACCCATATTGTACAAACAAATTCTAGGGTCACCCCTGGTCCACCTTTATGGCGATATCTCGAAACGGCGTCCACCTATGGAACTAAGGATTACTCCCTTTTAAAATACTCATTAACACCTTTCATTTGATACCCATATCGTACAAACGCATTCTAGAGTCACCCCTGGTCCACCTTTATGGCGATATCTCGAAACGGCATCCACCTATAGAACTAAGGCCCACTCCCTTTTAAAATACTCATTAACACCATTCGTTTGATGCCCGTATTGAACAAACAAATTCTAGGGTCACCCCTGGTCCACCTTTATGGCGATATCTCGAAACGGCGTCCACCTATGGAACTAAGGATTACTCCCTTTTAAAATACTCATTAACACCTTTCATTTGATACCCATATCGTACAAACGCATTCTAGAGTCACCCCTGGTCCACCTTTATGGCGATATTTCGAAACGGCATCCACCTATAGAACTAAGGCCCACTCCCTTTTAAAATACTCATTAACACCATTCGTTTGATGCCCGTATTGAACAAACAAATTCTAGGGTCACCCCTGGTCCACCTTTATGGCGATATCTCGAAACGGCGTCCACCTATGGAACTAAGGATTACTCCCTTTTAAAATACTCATTAACACCTTTCATTTGATACCCATATCGTACAAACGCATTCTAAAGTCACCCCTGGTCCACCTTTATGGCGATATCTCGAAAAGGCGACCACCTATACAACAACCACCACTCCCTTTTGAAACCCTCATTAATACCTTTAATTTGATACCCATATCGTACAAACACATTCTAGAGTCACCCCTGGTCCATCTTTATGGCGATACTTCGAAACGGCATCCACCTATAGAACTAAGCCCCACTCCCTTTTAAAATACTCATTAACACCATTCGTTTGATGCCCGTATTGAACAAACAAATTCTAGGGTCATCCCTGGTCCACCTTTATGGCGATATCTCGAAACGGCGTCCACCTATGGAACTAAGGATTACTCCCTTTTAAAATACTCATTAACACCTTTCATTTGATACCCATATCGTACAAACGCATTCTAGAGTCACCCCTGGTCCACCTTTATGGCGATATCTCGAAAAGGCGACCACCTATACAACAACCACCACTCCCTTTTAAAACCCTCATTAATACCTATAATTTGATACCCATATCGTACAAACACATTCTAGAGTCACCCCTGGTCCACCTTTGTGGCGATATCTCGAAACGGCGTCCACCTATGGAACTAAGGACTACTCTCTTTTAAAATACTCATTAACACCTTTCATTTGATACCCATATCGTACAAACGCATTCTAGAGTCAACCCTGATCCACCTTTATGGCTATATCCCTAAATGGCGTCCACCTATAGAACTATGGCCCACTCCCTTATAAAATACTCTTTAATGCCTTTCATTTGATACACATGTCATACAAACATATTCCAGGGTTTCCCTCGGTTCATTTTCCTACATGGTTATTTTCCCTTATGTTGTCACCATAGCTCTCAACTGAGTATGTAATGTTCGGTTACACCCGAACTTAACCTTCCTTACTTGTTTCAATCAGAATTTAAAAAAAGTTTCTCTAAGCGGGGTCGGCCCTCGCTAGTGATTTGGCAAACACTCTGAGTGTATTTCTGTCATGAGAAGATAGAACCGTCTTTTTTATGGCAAAGAGCGAGTCCGAAACATCAATTATTCTCGAGTGAGAGTTATAATATTCACACAACCATAGAAAACGTTCGCGTAGTTGGAAATTGCTTCTGCATTGTTTAAGAATTATAGGTTTATAATGCCTTGAAACTCGGCATTGAACATTCAAGTTTACTTCGTTCAAAAGAAATGGGCTTGAAATCGATCCATTTAAAAGTCTAGCCATAAATAGTATACCTAGCATTTCTCTACGACTTGCAAGTGTAGGAAGATTTATTAGTTTTAATCGATTAGTGTAAGGAGGAAGATTATACGGAGAGTCCCATTGAAGATTTATCAAGGCGAAAAGTAAAAACTGTTTTTGAATTGATTCTAGTCTATCCACAACTTGATAACGCGGATTCCAAATTATCGATCCATATTCTAATATCGGCCTCACCAATGATGTAAAAAGGGTTTTTGTAACGTAAGGATCACCAAACTCTGTTGCCCATCTTTTCACAAATGCTAAAACCCCTCTCGCTTTATTGACTGTGGCATTAATGAGGGTTGAAACTAAGTTTGCAATTCATTGTAACTCCCAAGTCGACAAAAACATCAACGCTTTCCAGAGTTTGGCCATTAATTGTGTAGGAAGCTGGCTGTATGTTCCCACGTGAAAAACACATGGATTTACATTTTTCTATGTTGAGAGGCATAAAATTCGCATTGCACCAAGTAACTAAACGATTTAAATCCGCCTGGAGTCCAGAAAGTTCTTCAACCTACGCGTATGACTTAAAAAGTTTTACGTCGTCGGCATACATTAAAATTTTAGAATATTTTATAGTCGTGGAAACATCGTTTATAAAGATCAAAAACAATATAGGACCGAGATGACTGCCCTGAGGCACACCGGAGGGAACATCGATGACATTCGAACAAAGGTTTTTAAAAATGACTCTTTGAGTTCTACCGCAAAGATAGCAGGAGATCCAGCGAGTTAGGCCAGGTTGAAAACCAAGCAATTCGAGTTTATAAACAAGAAATGAGTGGCGTACTTTGTCGAATGCTTTGCTGAAATCAGTGTAATTAACGTCGGTATGATGATTGTTTCTAAACCCATTAAAGACGTGAGTTGTAAATTCAAGCAAATTGGTTGTGGTTGATTTGGCTCTACAAAAGCCATGCTGAGAAATATCTATCAATGTAGAAATCGAAAATGTAAGGTGATTAGTAACGATTGCTTCTAAAAGCTTAGGGATAGCGGAGAGCTTTGCTATTCCACGATAGTTTTCAATAGACGACTTGCTTCCTTTTTTATGGAGTGGGATAAGAAAAGATTCCTTCCAAGCCGTCGGGAAAATGCCATTTTTTAAAGAGAGGTTAAACAGATCAGTAAGGGGCTGGTAAATGCATTCCGCACATTTTTTAAGAAAACATGTTGGGATCAAATCGGGACCGTATTTGAAGGATTCTTTTAGGGTCTTTAGATGTAGTAGAACATCTTCAGGCAACAAATGTGGGGCATATATTGAGCTACTAGAATGGAGCTCATACGGATAATTTGTATGTGACGAATCAACCACAGCAGAGTAATTAGAGTGAAAAAATTGAGCGAAGAAGTTTGCAATCTCTTGATCGTCGCTGGAAATGCTATTTCTAAACTTCATGGCAGAAGGAAACCCGTTAGTTCTGCGTTTAGAATTTACGAAATCATAAAAAGACTTCGGGTGGCAAATAATGTTTCTTTTAATTTTACATATGTAAGCTTTATAACACTTTTTATTAAGTTCAAAATACTTATGACGGAAAATAGCGTACTGTGCATAATGAGAATGTAAACCGGTTCTCTTATATAATTTGAATAAACGTGATTTCTTATTTTTTAAAGCTTTTACATCTTTAGTAAACCAAGCTTGCACTGGTTCAATGTACGAGCATGTGCGTTTGGGCACATGTTTTTCAAATAAAGTATAAATGGTTTTATTAAAATGTAAAACGTTTTCCTCTACATCCTCTTTATATCGAGGCCACGTTATCTCAGAAAGCTCTTTATTTAAATTGTTGAAATTAGTTTTGGAAAAATCAAAGCATCTGGAGAGACACGTGTTTTGTTAGTGCAGCCGACTTCGTTGCTTATGATTTCGTAAGTTAACAAGAGGTTCACACTTTTGTGAATCTATATTTCTCAGCTGATGAGTTTCTCTGTAGCTGAGCGGTTTTATATCTCCGCGCTTAAGAAGCCACTGCCTCTCAAAGACTCGGTAACAAAAAAATTATAAATAACACATAAATAAGAATTAGGATACATAAAAAAAAAAAAAAAAAAAAAAAAAGCTCTCAGTGTAAACGCATTTGCCTTGCAGATGCCGTTCGGAGACAAATTATAAGGAGAACGACGTAAATTCAAAAAGCAGCTCGGCCTAAATCTCTTCGGTGATGTATCGCGCCTTGTATTCTGCTCTGCCAGCCGTGAATCTCCTTATGCTGATGACCATATTATTAGCTGCGAAGCAGTCGATTGACTATAACCAAATGGATGAACTAACTTCTCCGACATGGAATTCTTAAGGAAACCAGTGTTACCACCTGAAGCTTTTATAAGTGTTAAATTTTTGAAGCACTTAGGCTATGTTCTAAATTTTAATGCTGAAATCTTTGGTCATACTATTTGGTTACTTAAAATAAAAAATTTTTTTACAAAAATATGCACAAAAAAAAAAAAAATGCAATACAACCAAATGGATGAATTAACTTCTCCGACATGGAATTCTTAAGAAAACCAGTGTTACCACCTGAAGCTTTTTTAAGTGTTAAATTTTTGAAGCACTTAGGCTATGTTCTAAATTTTAATGCTGAAATCTTTGGTCATACTATTTGGTTACTTAAAATAAAAATTTTTTTTACAAAAATATGCACAAAAAAAAAATACTGTAAAAACTCGTGAGAAGCTACTAATATTGAAGATTTTTTTTAAAAGCGTCGTCTTCTTTCCATATTCTTAAAGTTTATGCCCAAGATGCAAGCGACAATAATGGTGCTGCCCTGAAACAAAAATGAAAAACATATCAAGTATTTAAAAGGAAAGATGACAAAAATAAGCCAATTTACCTCTACGCCCACCAATGTCCAATCGCTGATCACTTCGATGCGTGAACCATTTCCAAATGCTTGCGCCAGCTTATCAATACAGCCCGACGTATAAAGATCATTGGGTATGGAAGGTTTGCGATTGAGGTAACAGCTTGGCGGTATGCTGAGACCGCTATCCATGTAATCATTTGGACCATTTTTTCCACAACAGTCATACTAAAAAGAAAATATCCAGGTTTGATATTTGGTAAAAAGTGAAAAATTAAGACACAAATGCGTTTACAATTAAATGTTTATATCGATAGGAAATTTGTTTTGGTTCCGGTAATAAGCACCATTAATGCACAAGCCCGACCATCTCAGGAAGGATTTAGTATGACCACATGAAACCTTCTAGGCCATCACGCCCTCCCATCCCCTATATCCATGAGGAACTCGGGGTAGCCAGAGCCTCGGCTTTTAAAGAAATAGGAATCGCCACGGGTAGGTGAGGTTGCTAATTGGGTTGGAGAAGCTATAAATTACGCTGGCAACCCCTTGAAAGGGTTCCGATACACAACCCCTTGAAACAATATGGTATTTTTGTCACCTGTTACGATAGGCATACCTGCCGCGAGTATATTCTAAGCCACCTAACCCGCTGGGGGTTCGACTGAATACTCAAATGTATCAGTCAGTTTTGTCTCTTAACTGGCCTCACTTATCTGGAGGATGAAATGGCTGAGCATTTTGCGTCTGCCGTATCTTTAGTGCTGTTTCTTCAAGTGTTCCTGTATAGTTTCTACAGTTGATACATGAATGGGTGAAAGTATCTGAGAAACTCCTAAGTTTTAATATCCCTAAGTTCTTGAGAGAGAAAAATTACTTTCCAAGGAGCTTAGTACTAGCAGAGCAGTATGCTGAACCATCCGACTTTGTGTACTCCACCATTTCTTTCACGGCCGGAAGATGTCAGCTGGGACATGAGATATTTCATTATACACTAATCTATCGAATTGGCAGGTTTATGGTCCACTCTCTAAAATACTTAACCTGGCTCGATGCTATCCCTTGGAGAATTCGAGAGAAAAGTTCTAAGGCAGATTTATGGTCCTGTACGTGATCGGATGACGGACATCGGAAGAGATATAGAGATTCTCTGGGTAGGTAACTTTATGAGTGTGTTATTAGAATTAGATAAAGGGAGAGACCAGCACTAAGTTGGGAGAAGTAAGTGGAGAAAGACCAGACCTCCCTTAGCTCGGTTATCGATTAATAGGGATAGCTAGCGTGTCTTTTAATGAAATGGCCAAAATCGCTAAGGCGGTTAATCGTCAATTAATGAATGATGATGATTGTGTTATTTTTGCTTTGACGAGGACATCAACCTGCCGGGCATGTGCATCAATAATATTCAGGGAACGGACGTTCCAGATGCATGCCCTCAAATCATTGTCCTTTTAACGTTTGCCAAGGTCGTCACCAGTAAAGGGTTGTCTTCTTATCCGAGGCTTGTTGTTGCTTTTCATTGGAGTGTGTTTTGACAAGCCCAGCGAACAACCCGCTCAGTGGGGATGAAAATATTATTTGCACTTTTATATAGCAAACCGCTTGATCCAATTCAGACACCCACTTGCAGCCGTACCTCGTGGTGGACAGACGCTGCCGATGAAAGATCCCCAAGCTAGCCCTTAAACCGAGTATGTCAGAGTGGCCAAGCCAGGTTGTAACCTTCTCACACTAGCTCACCACTAAACGGATGTTCAGTGGCTACCCAGAGGATACTTGGCCACAAGCGACCGGAACTAGTGAGCTGCTTGAACAGCATGCAAAAGAATCGCTCTGGCCAATCACATTTCCCCACTTTCGTAAACTTCTACACGCGGATCCACCCTCTGGGAGTGTTCGAGAGAAAAGTTCTTCAAACGATTTATGAACCTCTACACGTCGTTATCTTCTCGCACAAAATTTTATATTTTTTGAGAAAATTGATGTATGTATACATATTGTATACCAAAGTTGTTAATAAAGGAAAAAAATAAAATTAAAATGCAGCGGCTATGCTGGCTAGGCCATGTTGCGCGAATAAAAGATGACGCTCCGGCTAAGAAAGAGTTTTTATCGGAACCCGCCTGTGGAAGCAGAGGAAGAGGAGAACGATTTAAACTGCCTTGGTGTGACTAATTGGAGCCAGTTGGCAGAGAAAAGAAGCCACTGGTGCGCCTTGTTGGATGGCCATAACCGATTAAACGGTTAAGCTATATGAATTCTAGCACGCTCATATTTTACCTCTAACATAAGTCTTATACAGGCCTCCTTCCGATATCATATATGAGCCTTATTGGTTTCGTATACTACTAATTTTGTGTTTTTGAATGACAATTTTTCAGGTATTTTAAGCAGAATTTTTGCCCGGAAAACATAGGGATACAATTTTGTGATAAATCTCTCATAAGGGTAAGATTGAAATGAAATTAGTATTAGTTGCATTAAATTTTTATTTAGAATAAATTGTCGCAGAAAAATTTCTGAGTTTTTATTCCGGAGCTGCCTAGTGTACTAATTTTAATATTTTTCGTTTGTTCATAATTTCGTCAAATTGAAGTCATAAACGACTCTAAGGTGATACTATTTTTGAGTCTGATATTTTTCACATATTTCGGACCCTTATTGAACACCAGAACTGTGCGCGCTTCGAGAATGTTTATAGGGTACACATATTTACGTAAACAAAGCTACCCCTCAAACATTCTCACGACACTCATAATTTAAGAATCCGAAACGAGTCCAAAATAAGTGGACAATGTAGGAATCAGAAAAGCGTCCAGATTACGTAGGAGAGTAAAAGAAAATTTAATTTTTGGCTTTTATTTAACGGCCTAAAAGCTCCTAACCTAGCATGCAAAAATTATCAATTATCAGCGAATTCGGAACAAATATTGATACTTTGTTACAACAATTTTCCATTTTAATACAAAATGAATTACATTTGTACATTATTGTTACTCTTGCTGTTCTTTTTTTTATAAGCATTGACGTTTTTCCGCTCATGCACGCTTCTCGGCAATTTTAATGTGACCGCAAGCTGCCACGCTCTGTCCAGGTGTGTCGAACTATATATATCCCCAATAACCGCTGACGATGCCTAATAAATAGGCCAAATAGATGTCATACAATCGGAGTTTATAATGACGCAGGCAAGTGTTCCAGTAGAGTATAATATGATCTCTTTAAACGCCTTTGACACTCATTTCGGACTCTTATTTAGGCTCAAATGATATACTTTAATAGCATCATATAGGACGACCATTGCAAGAACGGAAATACATTGGTCTCGGCCTCCAAAATGAGCTCATAGCGACTGTAGACGCTCCAATTTAGAAATTTTTTCTGACTCTTTTTTGACTTAAAATTTTTACTGGGTTAAAATTTGGGCAACGGTATGCATAATCGGGTAATGATTTATTAAAAACGGTGGATTACAGATTAAAACTAATTCAACCGAGAGCGCAATGGATAACTACCCACCAATACATTACAAATCCGGTACATTTTGGAACGAATTTGTGTGTTTGTTTCCCATATTTACCAAAAGTTTATTTTCACCTTTCTTTTGGGTAAATATTTGGGTATTTATACATTTTTTCCATATATATTGTGAATAGCCCATTTTTACTTAGTGAGATAAAGACTAATGTTGAAATGCACGAAGCTTTTCGTTGTTTGTGTCTGGATTTCAACAAGCACTACATCAATTTCGATATTTCAGACTCGCCTTTCTTAATAAAGGAAAGTATACTATTTAACCTAAATTAGAAAATGCTTATCTAATGCAAGCATAGGTAAATCAAAACACTTAAAAGTGTGATAAGATCATACGCCTAATAAATACATTACAAAAACGTACTGATCACAGCGTCATCTACAACATACATTACATCTCACGAGAGCCCCCTACTGGGCAAATAGCTCCCTCATGAGCATTTCTCGTTGGCTCCTTTATGAGCACTTCACTTCGGCTCCCTAATGGGCACACAGCTCCTTTCTGAGCAATTATCGTCCTTCAGAGATCCTCACGACGGCTGCCTGCTTGGGCATACGTATAAGAATTGATGCACAAAAATCTATCCTTCTTTTAAATTTGTAGAATAAATATGTTAATTATATCGCATATACTACATATTTTAAGTAAATTGAACATCTTAGTCTGTATACATTTTTAAATTGTAGACTAATAAATAAATAAATAAATAAATAAATAAATAAATAAAAAAAAGGACGTATGGCACTCGGGGACTGCCGCGGTAAAGCTATTGCATATTATCAACTTATGCAATTATAATATTTATGCAACATTTTGTTTTCTTTGATATTAATTCAAGTTAACCTTTTTAAGCGTGGTGACCGATAAAAAAACAAATTTTTTACTTTTATTGAATAAATAAAAATGAATATTTAACTTTCACTTTAACTTTAATATTCGCTTTAACTTTAATATTCGCTTTAACTTTAACTTTATTTTTAACTTTAACTTTAACTTCAACTTTAACTTTACCTTTATTTTTAACTTTAACTTTCACTTTTACTTTAACTTTAACTTTATTTTCAACTTTAACTTTAACATTCACTTTAACTTTAACTTTATTTTTAACTTTAACTTTCACTTTAACTTTAACATTCACTTTCACTTTAACTTTAACATTCACTTTAACTTTAACTTGAACTTTATTTTCAACTTTAACTTTAACATTCACTTTAACTTTAACTTTATTTTTAACTTTAACTTTAACTTTATTTTCAACTTTAACTTTAACATTCACTTTAACTTTAACATTCACTTTAACTTTATTTTCAACTTTAACTTTAACATTCATTTTAACTTTAACTTTCACTTTAACTTTAACTTTATTTTCAACTTTAACTTTAACATTCACTTTAACTTTATTTTTAACTTTAACTTTAACTTTATTTTCAACTTTACCTTTAACATTCACT
The DNA here is from genome assembly GCF_040869045.1 of Eurosta solidaginis. NCBI lineage: Eukaryota > Metazoa > Arthropoda > Insecta > Diptera > Tephritidae > Eurosta > Eurosta solidaginis. The sequence continues at coordinate 256,723,264 of NC_090321.1, forward strand.
TTAACTTTAACTTTAACTTTATTTTTAACTTTAACTTTCACTTTAAATTTAACATTCACTTTAACTTTAACATTCACTTTAACTTTTACTTTAACTTTATTTTCAACTTTAACTTTAACATTCACTTTAACTTTAACCTTAACTTTATTTTTAACTTTAACTTTCACTTTAACTTTAACATTCACTTTCACTTTAACTTTATTTTCAACTTTAACTTTAACATTCACTTTAACTTTAACCTTAACTTTATTTTTAACCTCAACTTTAACTTTATTTTTAACTTTAACTTTAGCTTTAACTTTAACTTTAACTTTAACTTTATTTTTATACTCAGTTGAGCAGAGCTCACAGAGTATATTAAGTTTGATTGGATAACGGTTGGTTGTACATACATAAAGGAATCGAGATAGATATAGACTTCCATATATCAAAATAATCAGGATCGAAAAAAAATTTGATTGAGCCATGTCCGTCCGTCCGTCCGTCCGTTAACACGATAACTTGAGTAAATTTTGAGATATCTTGATGAAATTTGGGATGTAGGTTCCTGAGCACTCATCTCAGATCGCTATTTAAAATGAACGATATCGGACTATAACCACGCCCACTTTTTCGATATCGAAAATTTCGAAAAACCGAAAAAGTGCGATAATTCATTACAAAAGACCGATAAAGCGACGAAACTCGGCAGATGAGTTGAACTTATGATGCAGAATAGAAAATTAGTAAAATTTTTGACAATGGGCGTGGCACCGCCCACTTTTAAAAGAAGGTAATTATAATTTTGCAAGCTGTAATTTGGCAGTCGTTGAAGATATCATGATGAAATTTGGCAGGAACGTTACTCCTACTACTATATGTACGCTTAATAAAAATTAGCAAAATCGGAGCAGGACTACGCCCACTTTTACAAAAAAAAATTTTTAAAGTAAAATTTTAACAAAAAATTTAATATCTTTACAGTATATAAGTAAATTATGTCAACATTCAACTCCAGTAATGATATGGTGCAACAAAATACAAAAATAAAAGAAAATTTCAAAATGGGCGTGGCTCCGCCCTTTTTCATTTAATTTGTCTAGGATACTTTTAACGCCATAAGTCGAACAAAAATTAACGAATCCTTTTGAAATTTGGTAGGGGCATAGATTTTATGATGTTAACTATCTTCTGTGAAAAAGGGCGAAATCGGTTCATGCCACGCCCAGTTTTTATACACAGTCGTTCGTCTGTCCTTCCGCATGGCCGTTAACACGATAACTTGAGCAAAAATCGACATATCTTTAACGAACTTAGTTCACGTACTTACTTGAACTCACTTTATCTTGGTATGAAAAATGAACGAAATCCGACAATGACCACGCCCACTTTTTCGATATCGAAAATTACAAAAAATGAAAAAATGCCATAATTCTATACCAAATACGAAAAAAGGGATGAAACATGGTGAGGTAATTGGATTGGTTTATTGACGCGAAATATAACTTTAGAAAAAACTTTATAAAATGGTTGTGACACCTACAATATTAAGTAGAAGAAAATGAAAAAGGTCTGCAGGGCGAAATAAAAAACTCCTAAAATCTTGGCAGGTATTACATATATAAATAAATTAGCGGTATCCAACAGATGATGTTCTGGGTCACCCTGGTCCACATTTTGGTCGATATCTGGAAAACGCCTTCACATATACAACTACCACCACTCCCTTTTAAAACTCTCATTAATACCTTTAATTTGGTACCCATATCGTACAAACACATTCTAGAGTCACCCCTGGTCCACCTTTATTGCGATACCTCGAAAAGGCGTTCACCTATAGAACTAAGGCCCCTCCCTTTTAAAATACTCATTAACACCTTTTGTTTGATACCCATATTGCACAAACGAATTCTAGAGTCACCCCTGGTCCACCTTTATGGCGGTATCTCGAAACGGCGTCCACCTATGGAACTAGGGATTACTCCCTTTTAAAATACTCATTAACACCTTTCTTTTGATACCCATATTGTACAAACAAATTCTAGGGTCACCCCTGCTCCACCTTTATGGCGATATCTCGAAACGGCGTCCACCTATGGAACTAACGATTACTCCCTTTTAAAATACTCATTAACACCTTTCTTTTGATACCGATATTGTACAAACAAATTCTAGGGTCACCCCTGGTCCACCTTTATGGCGATATTTCGAAACGGCATCCACCTATAGAACTAAGGCTCACTCCCTTTTAAAATACTCATTAACACCATTCGTTTGATGCCCATATTGCACAAACGAATTCTAGAGTCACCCCTGGTCCACCTTTATGGTGATATTTCGAAACGGCGTCCACCTATAGAACTAAGGCCCACTCCCTTTTAAAATACTCATTAACACCATTCGTTTGATGCCCATATTGTACAAACAAATTCTAGGGTCACCCCTGGTCCACCTTTGTGGCGATATCTCGAAACGGCGTCCACCTATGGAACTAAGGATTACTCCCTTTTAAAATACTCATTAATACCTTTCTTTTGATACCCATATTGTACAAACAAATTCTAGGGTCACCTCTGGTCCACCTTTATGGCGATATCTCGAAACGGCGTCCACCTATGGAACTAAGAATTACTCCCTTTTAAAATACTCATTAACACCTATCATTTGATACCCATATCGTACAAACGCATTCTAGAGTCACCCCTGGTCCACCTTTATGGTGATATTTCGAAACGGCGTCCACCTATAGAACTAAGGCCCACTCCCTTTTAAAACCCTCATTAATACCTTTAATTTGATACCCATATCGTACAAACAAATTCTAGGGTCACACCTGGTACACCTTTATGGCGATATCTCGAAACGGCGTCCACCTGTGGAACTAAGCATCACTCCCTTTTAAAATACTCATTAACACCTTTCTTTTTATACCCATATTGTACAAACAAATTCTAGGGTCACCCCTGGTCCACCTTTATGGCGATATCTCGAAACGGCGTCCACCTATGGAACTAAGGATTACTCCCTTTTAAAATACTCATTAACACCTTTCATTTGATACCCATATCGTACAAACGCATTCTAGAGTCAACCCTGATCCACCTTTATGGCTATATCCCTAAATGGCGTCCACCTATATAACTATGGCCCACTCCCTCATAAAATACTCTTTAATGCCTTTCATTTGATACACATGTCATACAAACACATTCCAGGGTTTTCCTCGGTTCATTTTCCTACATGGTTATTTTCCCTTATGTTGTCACCATATCTCTCAACTGAGTATGTAATGTTCGGTTACACCCGAACTTAACCTTCCTTACTTGTTAACTTTAACTTTCACTTTAACTTTAACTTTATTTTTAACTTTAACTTTAACATTCACTTTAACTTTAACTTTCCCGCGGGGGTATCGGTCCCCTACCGGGCGCCTCCTCAGGTGGTGGATAGAGGAACGCTTCCCACAAGACGGGAGGTACTGAGTGAATTAAGTACTCAGGGCGAACCAAAACGAGCAATCCAGTGGAAAAATGGGAATGTGTTGCTCTAAGGGCAACACATCCCAAAGTTCCGGTGGAAGGGCGATAGGATGCCGCCCTAAAATACCCCATCAAGCATCCACAGGATCGAGACCAGTAAGATCCTGTTGACCAAAACTGGAAATATGATTATGAACTGATTGCTACGGGCTGGCGATGACGATAGGCTACTACCTTAATAAGCAAGGGTGACACCTTGCCGAAACGGCTGGTAGGTTAATATCGGCATCGTCTCCGTCTCGTTAAAACCTTGGCAGGTCTTCAAGTACGTTCGAAGCACGTCGCCATTAAGTTGGTGGTGCAGGCTCAGTTGAGACGACTCCTGACTAACGCTGTATTCTGGCTCTGAACACAGACTCCCATAAGGACCTGTGTCAACCCACGCGTGGCCTCCCTGCTTCTGCAAAGATAACCACGGGAATTGAAGACGGCGACTGCACATCGTGCGGAGATAGCGGCTTGAAGCGGAGACCCAATAGAACAAATGACCAACAAAATAAAAACAACAAAGGAAGATAAAAGTAGAGAAAGCGAGAAAGAAAGGGGCGATGAAGCGGTGTTCAAGAAGAGCACTAAAGTGTTGAGATCGCCGGTTTTAACAACCCCCGCTAAAGCGACCTTGTCGGTAATGCCCACACAAGGCACCGAATCGGCGGAAAAGACAAAGGCAGCGAAAGCACAGCTGCGCAATAACCCCAGCCAGTCAACACCTGCTACTGCAAGGGAAAAAGCGTCGGTCAGCTCACCCAATGTCGTTGCACAGCGCGCTGTTGGGAAGGAGAAACGTGCGACTCCGCCAAGAGGCTCACTCTCCTACACAAGCCTCGAAGGGAAGAGCCAAGACGAACTGCTGGAGTACGCGGTATCAGTGCTGCGCGAGATGCAGGAAACCGCTCTCAAGCAGAAGACCGTGTCCAAGGACATAAAAACCGGTATGGCTCTTCTCGAGGAAGCGTTAAGCTGCATGGGATCGTTAAGGGCCCAAAAGGTAGATGAGAGCAGAGAATCGGGCCGAAAAACAAGAGGGCACGAACGAGCTCAGATTCCCACTCGGAGGACTTGGAAGCCAAAAAGAAACGAGATGAAAGAACAAATACGCTTTCACAAGGTGAGTCTTGGTCCAATGTAGCGCGCCGGAGGCTGAAACAGCGGGCCCAGCCAACCAAGCAGGCAACCCCCGTCCAAGCTCCTAAAGCTCAAAAACGGGCGAGAAAGAGGAGACAAGCAGCAACTTTCGTGGTAAAACCTGTGGAAGGCAAAAGCTATGCCCAGGTACTAGGGGCCATACGCGGCCAGATCCGCCCTAATGACACAGGTACGGTGGTACGGTCAGTACGAAAAACCAAATCTGGTAACGTACTGATTGCAACGGCGCGCTGCAGTGACCGGACGGCCTTCAGAGCAGCTATAGGTAGTGCAGTAGGAGAGGTCGGTGAAGCACAACAGCTCTCCAAGCGGATGAAGTTGGAAGTACTTGGCATGGACTGTCTCACAACTGAAACAGAAATCCAAGACGCAATAAGGAGGGAGGTCGGAAAAGAAGAAATCACTAGACCTCTCCGTGTCTCTGTGTTCGCAGCAAACCAAAGAGAACAGAAAATGGCGGTCGTCGAAGTGGACGAGAATATTGGCAACGCCCTACTAAAGAAAGGTAAAATTCCTATCGGATGGATACAGTGCCGAATCAGACAGCGAGCAGAAGTACAACGCTGCTTTAGGTGTCTCGGCTACGGACACCGGAAGGCAGAATGCAAGGGTCCAGACAGGAGTAACGCCTGCTGGAAGTGTGGGCAAAGCGGCCACAAAGCTTCGGCCTGTACCGCAGCTCCAAAATGTTACCTGTGTAATACACAGAAGCTCGATCATGTCCCTGGATCTGGAGCATGCAGCATTTTCAGAGCGGCACTCGCTGTTGCAAAGGCCAAAGTCTCAATTCAATAGTGATTAGTTTTATCCAAGGCAACCTAAACCGGAGCAGACTTGCTGATGAGCTACTACAACAGTTGGTCTTAGACCATAAAGCTAACAGCGTTATCATCAGCGAACCCTATAGAGCCCGAAATGATTGGCATATAGACAACACCGGCACCGCCGCAATCTGGATGACAGATGCAAACGCCAATATTGTGAACCGTGTTGCCGGACAAGGCTACGTCCGCCTAACTACGAATAATACCACAATAGTAAGCTGCTACTTGTCCCCGAATGATCCCATTCAAACGTTCAGGGAGAAGCTTGAACTTATTGAAGACGACCTGAGGGACTTAACTAGTAACCTGGTTGTGGCGGGAGACTTTAACGCAAGAGCCGTCGAATGGGGAATGCCGCAGACTAACACCCGTGGAAGGTTAGTCCTTGAGATGGCAGCCAGGCTCGGTTTGAACGTGCTTAACACTGGTACGACCCCTACATACCGACGGCCAGGCTTTGGATACTCGATCCCCGATGTAACACTAGTGTCAGAAAGCCTGCTGCTGACCGCTGCTGGATGGAGAGTCATAGAGGATCTGACTGGCAGCGATCACAACTACATCACTTTCCACCTAAACGATCCCGGTCAGAGGCAGATTCCGAACGGGCCACGCAGAACAAAAGCATGGGACGCATCCAAGGTCGACTCTGCCACGTTCTCCGCATCAGTACTGGGGGATGCCCGACGGATAATCAACAACTCCAGTCCGACGGAAGAGACGGTTGAAAAGACAATGAGCTGTCTTCGCCACGCTTGCAACCTCTCTATGCCACGGAGGGGAGTGTGGAGGGGTAAAAAGCAGGTATACTGGTGGAATAGCGAAATCGCGGAGCTGCGGAAAATATGCCACAGGATGCGAAGGCTAGCAACTCGCGCGCGCGGCAGGCCTGAGGCTCTAGAAAAGTCGGAAGCGTACAAAGGAGCGAAGAAAGCTCTTAGTGCTGCCATTAAGCAAAGCAAGCTTAAGTGCTGGAAAGCGCTTTGCGAGGAAGTGGATCGAGACCCATGGGGGCAGGGATATAAGATAGTAATGAAGAAGTTCCGTCCGCCAAACCTGCTGATGGACGAGAACCAAATAAGGAACATTGTGGATGGCCTGTTTCCCACCCAACTGCCTAGGGAGGGCGGGTACGTTACCCATGAAGATCGCAACGTGGAACCATTCCAAGAAGAAGAGCTTAAAACTGCCGTGCGAACTATGAAACCTAGGAAAGCATCTGGGCCCGACGGAATACCCGCAGAGGCAATTAGACTAGCTGCAAACGACTGCCCAGAACTTATGTTGCACATGTACAACAAATGTCTCGAAGAAAGAATTTTCCCCACCATATGGAAGACAGCACGACTGGTTCTCATTCCAAAAGGGAAAGGAGATCCCAGCTCTCCATCATCCTACCGTCCCCTATGTATGTGGGACACAGCAGGAAAATTGATGGAGAGTCTCCTGAAGCAACGCCTCACCAGAGCGTTACAGGACGCCGGAGGACTGTCGCCCAGACAGCATGGTTTTCGGAGGGGGCACTCTACAATAGATGCCATAGCAGAAGTTATAGACGCAGTCAAGAAAGCCGAGACAGCGTGCCACAGAGCAAGACCTATAGTGTTGCTGGTCACGCTGGACGTCAAAAACGCTTTTAACTCAGCTATGTGGGAGGACATGCTTGAGGCACTAGAAAGCACTTTCAAAGTACCGCAATATTTGTTAGAAATTTTAAGGGACTACCTAAGAGAGAGGTATCTAATATATGAAAGTACTCACGGTCAAAAAAAGGTAAAAATAACAGGTGGAGCAGCCCAGGGTTCGGTACTAGGTCCTGATCTCTGGAATATAACTTACGACAGTCTTCTTCGATTAGACATGCCAGAAAGCACCTTCCTCGTTGCATTTGCAGACGACGTGGCAGCTGTGATAACAGCACCAAGCTGCGAGCTGGCACAGCTAAAATTAAACCAGGTCATGCGTAATGTAAATAGGTGGATGGCTGAGCACGGTCTTCAGTTAGCAACAGCCAAAACGGAGATCGTCATCCTCACAAAGAGACGTATTCCCACTACCAGGAACATGATGGTTGGGGACCAGCCAATAGCAACACTCGCTTCAACGAAATATCTGGGAGTGAGGTTAGACAGCAAACTCAACTTCTCGGATCACATACGAGGGACCTGCGAAAGAGCTGCGCGCATAATAGCGCAGTTGAGTAGATTAATGGCAAACACAGGTGGCCCAAACCATGCACAAGGAAGTTGCTTGCATCAGCCTCGGATTCTATACTCTTATATGGTGCAGAAATCTGGGCGGACGCAATGAAATACCGGAAGAACCGAGTCGCCCTCACCTCGGTCCAACGCAGAGGGGCGCTGCGAATATCTTCGGCTTACCGCACGGTATCAGCTGAAGCTGTCCTGGTCGTTGCGGGAACCATACCGATATATCTTCTCGTTGAGGAAAGAAAAACAATATATGACAACGGATCGCAAGCAAGTAGAGCTGCTGTTGCCATGCAGGCGCGAGAAGAATCGATCCGACGTTGGCAAGATCAGTGGAGCAACAGCATCGTAGGAAAGTGGACTAGGGAACTAATCCCTGAACTTGATCCATGGTTGAAGCGACCGCACGGAGAGGTAGACTTTTACCTGACCCAGTTTCTAACGGGACATGGTTACTTCCGCAAATACCTACACAGAATGGGTAAGGTTGATAGCCCGAGCTGTTTGTACTGTGGGGAAATATACGATGTACGCCACACCTTCTTCGAATGCAGGCACTTCTCCCATCAGCGAAGAAGGGTAGAAGAGGTACTTGGCGACCTATCCCCGGGCAGTGTCATCAATAACATGACCTGTCGAAGAGACAGATGGGATACGGTCAGCACATATGTGAGGCATATACTTACCAGTAAACGAGAAGACGGATGCCTAGCCCATTAGCGTGAGAGTAGCCATAGAGCTCACGTAGCGCGCACCCGTACCCGAAGTAATGCTAAACGCGGTCCCAGGTACGGGGATTTGCGCGGGCCGTGGGAGGTTAGGTTTTAGTGGGTAGGCCTTCATGGAAGAAGGGAGTCCTACACTCGGAGAGTCTCGCAGTGAGGCTTAAATATCCCGGTCAGTGCATAAAGCATTTCCTCCTTCCACGAGACAAAAAAAAAAAAAAAAAAAAAAAACTTTAACTTTAACTTTAACTTTATTTTTAACTTTAACTTTAACATTCACTTTCACTTTAACTTTAACATTCACTTTAACTTTAACTTTAACTTTATTTTCAACTTTAACTTTAACATTCACTTTAACTTTACCTTTAACTTTAACTTTATTTTTAACTTTAACTTTCACTTTAACTTTAACTTTATTTTTAACTTTAACTTTAACATTCACTTTCACTTTAACTTTAACATTCACTTTAACTTTAACTTTAACTTTATTTTCAACTTTAACTTTAACATTCACTTTAACTTTACCTTTAACTTTAACTTTATTTTTAACTTAAACTTTCACTTTAACTTTAACTTTAACTTTATTTTCAACTTTAACTTTAACATTCACTTTAACTTTAACTTTATTTTTAACTTTAACTTTAACTTTAACTTTAACTTTAACTTTAACTTTATTTTTAACTTTAACTTTAACTTTAACTTTAAGATTCACTTTAACTTTAACTTTATTTTCAACTTTAACTTTAACTTTAACTTTAAGATTCACTTTAACTTTAACTTTATTTTCAACTTTAACTTTAACTTTCACTTTAACTTTAACTTTATTTTTAACTTTAACTTCAACTTTAAATTTAACTTTAACTTTATTTTTAACTTTAACTTTAATTTTCACTTTAACTTTAACATTCACTTTAACTTTAACTTTAACTTTATTTTCAACTTTAACTTTAACATTCACTTTAACTTTAACTTTAACTTTAACTGTAACTTTAACTTTAAATTTAACTTTAACCTTAACTTAAACTTAAATTTTAACTTTAACTTTAACTTTGATTTTAACTTGAACTTTAACTTTAACCTTAACTTTAACTTTAACTTTAAATTTGACTTTAACTTGAACTTTCATTTTAACTTTATTTTTAACTTTAACTTTAACTTTCGCTTTAACTTTAACATTCACTTTAACTTTAACTTTTACTTTAACTTTAACTTTAACTTTCATTTTAACTTTATTTTTAACTTTAACTTTCGCTTTAACTTTAACTTTAACTTTAACTTTAACCTTAACTTTAACTTTAACTTTGACTTTAACTTTAACTTTGACTTTAACTTTAACTTTTACTTTAACCTTAACTTTAACTTAACTTAATTCCGATCGGATGGATACAGTGCCGAATCAGACAGCGAGCAGAAGTACAACGCTGCTTTAGGTGTCTCGGCTACGGACACCGGAAGGCAGAATGCAAGGGTCCAGACAGGAGTAACGCCTGCTGGAAGTGTGGGCAAAGCGGCCACAAAGCTTCGGCCTGTACCGCAGCTCCAAAATGTTACCTGTGTAATACACAGAAGCTCGATCATGTCCCTGGATCTGGAGCATGCAGCATTTTCAGAGCGGCACTCGCTGTTGCAAAGGCCAAAGTCTCAATTCAATAGTGATTAGTTTTATCCAAGGCAACCTAAACCGGAGCAGACTTGCTGATGAGCTACTACAACAGTTGGTCTTAGACCATAAAGCTAACAGCGTTATCATCAGCGAACCCTATAGAGCCCGAAATGATTGGCATATAGACAACACCGGCACCGCCTCAATCTGGATGACAGATGCAAACGCCAATATTGTGAACCGTGTTGCCGGACAAGGCTACGTCCGCCTAACTACGAATAATACCACAATAGTAAGCTGCTACTTGTCCCCGAATGATCCCATTCAAACGTTCAGGGAGAAGCTTGAACTTATTGAAGACGACCTGAGGGACTTAACTAGTAACCTGGTTGTGGCGGGAGACTTTAACGCAAGAGCACTCGAATGGGGAATGCCGCAGACTAACACCCGTGGAAGGTTAGTCCTTGAGATGGCAGCCAGGCTCGGTTTGAACGTGCTTAACACTGGTAGGACCCCTACATACCTACGGCCAGGCTTTGGATACTCGATCCCCGATGTAACACTAGTGTCAGAAAGCCTGCTGCTGACCGCTGCTGGACGGAGAGTCATAGAGGATCTGACTGGCAGCGATCACAACTACATCACTTTCCACCTAAACGATCCCGGTCAGAGGCAGATTCCGAACGGGCCACGCAGAACAAAAGCATGGGACGCATCCAAGGTCGACTCTGCCACGTTCTCCGCATCAGTACTGGGGGATGCCCGACGGATAATCAACAACTCCAGTCCGACGGAAGAGACGGTTGAAAAGACAATGAGCTGTCTTCGCCACGCTTGCAACCTCTCTATGCCACGGAGGGGAGTGTGGAGGGGTAAAAAGCAGGTATACTGGTGGAATAGCGAAATCGCGGAGCTGCGGAAAATGCCACAGGATGCGAAGGCTAGCAACTCGCGCGCGCGGCAGGCCTGAGGCTCTAGAAAAGTCGGAAGCGTACAAAGGAGCGAAGAAAGCTCTTAGTGCTGCCATTAAGCAAAGCAAGCTTAAGTGCTGGAAAGCGCTTTGCGAGGAAGTGGATCGAGACCCATGGGGGCAGGGATATAAGATAGTAATGAAGAAGTTCCGTCCGCCAAACCAGCTGATGGACGAGAACCAAATAAGGAACATTGTGGATGGCCTGTTTCCCACCCAACTGCCTAGGGAGGGCGGGTACGTTACCCATGAAGATCGCAACGTGGAACCATTCCAAGAAGAAGAGCTTAAAACTGCCGTGCGAACTATGAAACCTAGGAAAGCATCTGGGCCCGACGGAATACCCGCGGAGGCAATTAGACTAGCTGCAAACGACTGCCCAGAACTTATGTTGCACATGTACAACAAATGTCTCGAAGAAAGAATTTTCCCCACCATATGGAAGACAGCACGACTGGTTCTCATTCCAAAAGGGAAAGGAGATCCCAACTCTCCATCATCCTACCGTCCCCTATGTATGTTGGACACAGCAGGGAAATTGATGGAGAGTCTCCTGAAGCAACGCCTCACCAGAGCGTTACAGGACGCCGGAGGACTGTCGCCCAGACAGCATGGTTTTCGGAGGGGCACTCTACAATAGATGCCATAGCAGAAGTTATAGACGCAGTCAAGAAAGCCGAGACAGCGTGCCACAGAGCAAGACCTATAGTGTTGCTGGTCACGCTGGACGTCAAAAACGCTTTTAACTCAGCTAGGTGGGAGGACATGCTTGAGGCACTAGAAAGCACTTTCAAAGTACCGCAATATTTGTTAGAAATTTTAAGGGACTACCTAAGAGAGAGGTATCTAATATATGAAAGTACTCACGGTCAAAAAAAGGTAAAAATAACAGGTGGAGCAGCCCAGGGTTCGGTACTAGGTCCCGATCTCTGGAATATAACTTACGACAGTCTTCTTCGATTAGACATGCCAGAAAGCACCTTCCTCGTTGCATTTGCAGACGACGTGGCAGCTCTGATAACAGCACCAAGCTGCGAGCTGGCACAGCTAAAATTAAACCAGGTCATGCGTAATGTAAATAGGTGGATGGCTGAGCACGGTCTCCAGTTAGCAGCAGCCAAAACGGAGATCGTCATCCTCACAAAGAGACGTATTCCCACTACCAGGAACATGATGGTTGGGGACCAGCCAATAGAAACACTCGCTTCAACGAAATATCTGGGAGTGAGGTTAGACAGCAAACTCAACTTCTCGGATCACATACGAGGGACCTGCGAAAGAGCTGCGCGCATAATAGCGCAGTTGAGTAGATTAATGGCAAACACAGGTGGCCCAAAGCCATGCACAAGGAAGTTGCTTGCATCAGCCTCGGATTCTATACTCTTATATGGTGCAGAAATCTGGGCGGACGCAATGAAATACCGGAAGAACCGAGTCGCCCTCACCTCGGTCCAACGCAGAGGGGCGCTGCGAATATCTTCGGCTTACCGCACGGTATCAGCTGAAGCTGTCCTGGTCGTTGCGGGAACCATACCGATATATCTTCTCGTTGAGGAAAGAAAAACAATATATGACAACGGATCGCAAGCAAGTAGAGCTGCTGTTGCCATGCAGGCGCGAGAAGAATCGATCCGACGTTGGCAAGATCAGTGGAGCAACAGCATCGTAGGAAAGTGGACTAGGGAACTAATCCCTGAACTTGATCCATGGTTGAAGCGACCGCACGGAGAGGTAGACTTTTACCTGACCCAGTTTCTAACGGGACATGGTTACTTCCGCAAATACCTACACAGAATGGGTAAGGTTGATAGCCCGAGCTGTCTGTACTGTGGGGAAATAGACGATGTACGCCACACCTTCTTCGAATGCAGGCACTTCTCCCATCAGCGAAGGAGGGTAGAAGAGGTACTTGGCGACCTATCCCCGGGCAGTGTCATTAATAACATGACCTGTCGAAGAGACAGATGGGATACGGTCAGCACATATGTGAGGCATATACTTACCAGTAAACGAGAAGACGGATGCCTAGCCCATTAGCGTGAGAGTAGCCATAGAGCTCACGTAGCGCGCACCCGTACCCGAAGTAATGCTAAACGCGGTCCCAGGTACGGGGATTTGCGCGGGCCGTGGGAGGTTAGGTTTTAGTGGGTAGGCCTTCATGGAAGAAGGGAGTCCTACACTCGGAGAGTCTCGCAGTGAGGCTTAAATATCTTTAAATTTAACTTTAACTTTAATTTTAACTTTAACTTTCGCTTTAACTTTAACTTTATGATCCGGGGTGGGCGTGAGCACCTGCTAACAAACCAACCTAATGTAAACGCACGCAAGTCATTTTCTGTCATGCAAATACAACTTGTATGAGAGCAACTCAAATTGGATTTGCTGCGTGAAAACCTAACTCGATTTCCAATTTTTGTTCTGCGTGACATTTAGATTTGACGTTTGCACACATGCTTTACATTGTCGCAACGCATGCTTATTTGGGTTCGGCCAAAAAACGCCGGTTGTTTGCGTGCGCTAAAAAAACGCAGTGCGGTTTTATTAGGTTGGCTTGTAAGCGGCCATATATTTATACGATAAGCGATAGCATAATGGCTACTTCGTGAAAATCAACGACAGCTCTTTTAAGCTGGAGACATTGGTGCTTTATCGGTAACCGTATCGGTAACCTTATAACAGCTGATTCGACCAACCTTATGAGAATCAATGCAATCGATTATTGGTGCCGCTAAGGTCGTAACCGTATCGTAGCCAACCAATTGGGTTTTGGTTTACCGTCGTAACGATAAACAGCTGATTACGTTAGGGATACGGATACAGCGATACGACATACGGCACCAATGACTCCGGCTTTAGTTTGATCATAGTGTACAAGTACAAGTGTGTTGACTTCTTTCTGACAGGCACTCGCTTAAGTGAGCATAACGGGAAAGT